>NC_044031.1:677614658-677917688 GCF_901765095.1 Microcaecilia unicolor | reverse complement strand
AACCCCCTGCCCGCTATAAAAAGGTAAAATTACCTGCTTGCCGCTCCGAGCTGTAACGAACTGGTGTCCCAGTGAGTAGCTGCAATGAACGTTTAAATAAACGTCAAAATAAACGCCTTTAAAGACGTTTACAATTTCTTTTTTTTTTTTAAACGGAGCCAGCGGGAGGGGGGAGAAAAGGAGGGACCTGGCACCACCAGGTTTGCACTTGCTCAAAAGAGCCCTCAACCCCAGGCCTCAACAAAACCTAAGGATTAGGCTTGGAGGCCTAGCCAGAGCTGCTGCTGTGTGTGACCACCACCTGCTGAGATAGAGAACATACTGAGGAGTTTCCGGCAGCACATGACCACATATAGGGAGGCAAAGTTTGCTCTCTATCTCCACCTGCTGGTAGATGGACACAACCCACCAGTCTATGGATTGATCAGCTTGATGATATGGAAGGGGCTCTTAAAAAAAGCTACTCCATTAAACATTTTCCTTAACATTATAAGATGTCCTTTTTGTTACTGACTAAAAGGATACCCTTCTGAAAGTGTTCATCATATTCCTTAAAAACTGCAAAGATATAATGTTATTTGCAGGCGTTGCATTAATGATTGTTGTGATGAGAAGAGAAGAGCGGGCCTTCTCTTCAGGTGAAGCGACGAGAAATGAGAGTCACGGACAACTTTTGAATGACAGCGTCAGCAATTCCCGCCGGATCGCTTGTACTGTTGACCCGGAAAGAAACACACGACTTTTTTTTTTCATCCAATCTCCTTGATTTGCCCTGCAGCAAATCGCCATGGAAACGAACAACTTCCGGCTGTCGGAGTGAGCTCTGTGAAGATGGCGGAGGAGAAAACACTGACGGTGAGAGGCTGGAGACAGACATCCAGATACACAATAACTTATGGTAGCAATCGCCCATTGCTTTGATTAGTATTCTTAGCTGGATTTAAGCACGATTTCCCGCTCTTTTTTCCAGTTTGAGAAAAAAAAACATTTTCTCAAATGTTTTTACTTTGGCCTTGTTTCTCCTTGTATCCGGCACCCTAGAGTTAAGGTTGGGGTTGGTTTCAACGTCTTCAGTTTCTAATGGTCAAAGACCCCAGAGGGTTTTTTTTTTTACCCCATTCCCTTCCTCCACACTGGCCGAATAGAACGAAGTGCTGGGCCCTCAGTATTTGGAGTGACAGAGCCCAGTTCAGTAGGCATGGTTTGGGGTGAGCACGGGGAGCAGTGCCCCCCCCCCCCCCAGATGTTGCGAGTACTAATACTGTATTGGTCCCTACCACGAAAATAAGTAGGCAAACTACACCAAGCTGAACGTCTAGTTTAGCGTATCAATAAATGTTTTGCTATACTCTTATCCTTGTTTACTAAGCTCGAGTTATCTGCAGCGGGGCCCATTTTATTCCTATGGGCCCTGCTGCAGATAACTCGATCTAAGCTTTAGTAAACAACCCCCTTAATTTCCCACCACACGCACAACAATTTAATTTCATTTATTGACTCATATCACATCCAAATAAATTCGTTCAATGTGGCTTACAATATGATAAAGTACTGTGAAAAGCTCTCTTCTACAGGTAGAAAAGTAGATAGTTACAATAAGGATAAACCTTGGTTGACAGTAAAGCAGTGTCAGGTCAAAATTTACAGGATGATCCTGTCCGGTATTTCACATTGCTTTCTTGGTCTTAATCCTGTGTTCTAACTGGAAACAGTTCCTCTTTTATTTTAAAAGAATTAACAAAATTATTATTTAATCATCATGTTAGTGTTATTACCTGAGTCAAGTTTGCTTGTACGGCCAATGCCAGTGGTACTAGTTCAACATATTTTTTTAATTTATCTTGTTACGAAGGGAATCTGGAATATTTTTAAACTGGTATTGATGTAGAATTAACCTTATATATGTTTAGTCTCTCTTCCCTTTATGTTGTAGGGAATAGCAGTTGCATATGTGTTATCTCTACAAAAGTTAGATCTATTTTAGGTCTATTTCTTTAATAATGATTGGTATGAATAGAAAAGCTCCTTGTGTCCTAAAATGGGTCTTTTTGAACAACTGTTTTATTTTTCTTTATACCAGTGACACCTAGTGGTTCTCTTTTTGTATGCTGTTTTTTTTTTTTGTTGTTGTTCAAGTTGTGGACAGTGCTTCTGGTTTACTTTTAGGTGTACTTTCAAAACAGACTTACAAAGTTATGTGGAAGTTATACTTATAGTTCCATAGTAAACTTTAAGTGCATTGAAAACATGCCTCATAGTAAACTATGGAACTTTGTAAGTCTAAGTGCTTTGAAAATGAGCCCTTTGTGTCTCCTGTCTTGTTTTATAATTATTATATGGCTGAATTAATGGTACAGAGTTTTATTTATTTGAGCCTTCACCGTTGATGTGAATTAATGAAGTTTAACTCTCTTCCTGACTTTCTTGGTAAATGGGGTTGTGCAGCACTCATCTGCTATCCAGGATGGTTTAACTTCTTTTGAGTGTGTTAAATTGGTTTTCATAAGACTGATAGATTTATATATATATTTATTATGATTTGTTTACCGCCATTTTGAAAGAATTTACTCAAGGTGGTGTACAGTAAGACTAAATCAATCATAAGCAATAGACAATTATAGCAGTAAAAATATTCAAATAACAGTACAAAGTATGGCATAGTATACTACTTACAATGTCAACACAATATGTAATAGAACATTTTAATAGCATATGGTATACGCAAAGATGGAACATACTACTACTACTACTACTACTTAACATTTCTAGAGCGCTACTAGGGTTACGCAGCGCTGTACAATTTAACAAAGAGAGACAGTCCCTGCTCAAAGAGCTTACAATCTAATAGACAAGTGAACGGTCGGTCCGATAGGTAAGAGAGTAAGAGGAGTTAGAAAATAAGGTGACTAATTTAAAGAAAGTTGCATATGAGGTCAGGGAGATGATTAAATGCTTTCCCAGCTAGGGTAGGAGTGGATAAATATGTCCTGCTGGTTGAAGAGCCAAGCTTTCACCTGCTTCCTGAAGTAGAGATAGTCTTGTGTTAAGTGGAGAATTCCAGAGTGTGGGGGCTACTCGGGAGAAGGCTTGCTTGCGGGTATCACATCATGCAATGTCTTTTGGAGAGGGTGTGGTTAGAGATACCCCTTTGAAGAACCTTAGTGTCCTTGGAGGTGTGTAGAGGGTCATCCTGTTCTTTAAGTACTCGAGGCCATTTCCTTTAAGGACCTTGAAGATCAGACATAGAGTTTTAAATTTAGCCCTGTATTGCATTGGTAGATAATGCAGTTTTTGCAAAAATGGTGTGATGTAGTCACGTTGCTTGGAGCCTTCTCTGAGTCTTGCTGCAGCATTCTGAATCAATTGGAGTTTGTGCAGACCCGTTGTAGTCAGACCATTGTAGAGTGCATTACAGTAATCCAGTCTTGATGTTATCTTGGCATGCACAGCTGGGATAAGAGTTTCCTTCTCGATGTAAGAAGAGAGGCAGCGTAATTGTTGTAAATAGTAGAAACAGCTCTTGAAGGTTGCTTGGATTTGGGGAATCAGAGTAAGTGTTGAATCTAACTGTATTCCAAGGTTTCTGACTTGTGATTTGAGGGGGAGTTTGTACTTCCCAAAAGAGATTTTGATGTCAGGTACGTGTCCACTTGTGTTAGGGACTCAGAGAAACTCAGTTTTACTTGGGTTCAGGCAAAGTTTGTTATTTTTAGCCGTTTCTTAAATTGATGTTAGACAGGTAATCAGTTTATTCAGGGCTATAGGTAAGTCAGATTCAATGGATAGCAGTGTCCATTGACCTAATCAGCTTAACTAGTGGCTTGAGGTAGATATTGAACAGAATAGGTGACAATATCAATCCTTGTGGTGCCCATGGTGGCAATGAGATGCCATTGTGGATTGTTGCCTGTCTGATAGATAGGATCTGAACCAGGCAAGTACTGTTCCATTGATAGCTGTTTCTGCCAGTTGTGCTAGCATGATATCATGATCCACAGTATCAAAAACTGCTGAGAAATCTAGCAGTACTAACACCGAGGCAAATCCCCTGTCTCGGTTTCTGTGAAGGTCATCTAGTAGGGCTATGAGAACAGTTTCTGTTCCATAACAGGGTCTGAATCCAGATTGACATGAGTCTAGTCAGTTTCTCTCTTCTAGCCAATCATTGACTTGAACACAGACTGTTTGTTCTATAAGTTTCCCTAGAAATGAGATGTTGGATACTGGTCGGTAACTTTCTGGTTTGTTATGGTCAAGGCTATTTTTCTTTAGCAAAGTGTGAACCGCTGCTCTTTTCAATGCTGTTGATAGTTGCCCATTAGAAAGAGAGGAGTTCACAATTTTAGTGGCACCTTCTATGAGGCCCATATCCTGCTGCACTATTTTTGATGGGCAGGGGTTCAGGGAGCAGGTATTTGCTCGAAGATCTCTTAGGGTTTTGTCATGGCTGTCCTCTGTTATTTGGTTAAAAGTGTCCCATATGTCTCTGTGAGGCGGGGACGAGTTTCTGCACTCTTGGTAAACTGGTTAGAGGATGGGTGGGATTGCCTGTAAATCCTGGCGGAGACTTTTAATTTTGTCAGCAAAGTATGTAGCAAAATCATCGCAGAAGTTTTGACAGGGCAGGCTGGTTCTGTTGTGGGGGATGCAGTAGGCTATTTACAATACTGAACAGCTGCTTGGTTAAATTGGCAGGCTGTGCAATGCATTGAGAGAAATATTGTTTTATGGTTGCTGTTAAGGCTTGGCAATACTTTGTCGTGTGCTTCCTACAGTTTAGCCTGCCTTCATCCAGGCGAGATTTCTACCATCTCCTTTCCAGTTTCCGTCATTTGCATTTTAAGGATCCGAAGTTCTGGAGAAAACCAAGGTGAGTGTTTTTGAGTGTGGCATAAGACCTTTTTTAGTGGTGCCATTTTCTCTAAGGTCGTGGTTAAATGTGTATTCCTGATGTCAATCTGTTCTGACACTGTAGTTGTCTAGTCCAGGGCCTCTAGGAAATTCTCAATGGTCAGCTTTTTTATTTTTTGTCTCTGATCTACTTCCAAACTCTGGGAGATGCCATTTGTTTCAGGTGATTACTTAGGGAAAATTTAATTAGAAAATGGTCTAACCATGATAAGGTGTTATTTCAGTACTGCTATTCCAGAGTTCCAGGATATCAACCATATAAGTATTGCCACACTGGGACAGACCAAAGGTCCATCGAGCCCAGCATTTTGTTTCCAACAGTGGCCAATTCAGGTCACAGGTACCTGGCAAGATCCCCCAAAAGTTCAATACATTTTATGCTGCTTATCCCAGAAATAAGCAGTGGATTTTCCCCAAGTCATTTTATGTTTCAACTTTTTTATTGTATTATCGTAATAGCAAACCGTTATACAAACACCAAAATTAGTACATATACATCACAGTCAACTAAGTATAACATCAACAATATTTTTGTGATAATTTCCCCCCCCCCCTTTTTCCCTGTTTCCCCCTCCCCCTCCCCTCTCCATTCCTCCCCTCCATTAAGCTGACATATTATTGTAAAATTGTTGACAAAAATAAAAGAATAACATCATTTACATAATAAAGTATAATAATATCAGCCTCCATTGTCTTATGTGTTTTCATTTGTTACCCTTTGGTCTCAGCTGTATAATATAACCAATATCACATCTTGATCAAAAGACCCCCCTCCCCCCCTATTAACCTATAAATGAGTCTTCTGTTATCACAATTGATACCCAAGAATATTACAGAGTGTTAAGAATTCGACTTCTCCTCTGTGAGTCATCCCATCCAAATAACACCCCCAAATTTTTAGAAAGCGCTCTTTTCGCTTGTATGTTCCTTTTGCCTCTCTCGCTTCCCAAGTAAGCAATTGGTGTACCTGGTTCCGCCAATGCCAGAAGGTCGGAGGGTGTGCAGAGGTCCAGTGCTGCATTATGCATTTTTTGGCAATGAGACATACTTTGCGGCACAGCATTATTTTGTCTTTGTTTAATCTGGGAAAGGTGTCATGTTTATCTAATACTAAACATAAGGGATTCAATGCTGTATCACAATTGACAATTGTAGACAGAAATACAGCTATGTGTCTCCAGTATCTTTTTATTAAAGGGAACACCCATATCGCATGATATAGCATATTATCTGCCCTCTGACATTTCAGGCAGGTAGCGGTATGGATGCCCCCTGACTTGTATAGTTGTGTCTGGGTAAAATAAGCCCTATGCAGTATACGAAACGCACATTCCCGAAGGCCTGCCCCTCCTACTATTCTGGGTATATCCTGTATTTGTTTTACAATATTCCATCCTGTCAATGCCCTTGCCTATATCTGTTTCCCATTTCTGACGAAGTTGGCTAAACTCTCTCCCAGGCATCAGTCCCCACAATTTCAAATGTATGCTGGAGATCGACGGAACCTCTTCGGCTATTTCTTCAAAGAATTTTCTAACTTTCTCACCTAATTGCTTCTTAATCTCGTCTGTATTTAGTGTGCGCACATAGTGCGTGAGTTGGCGGTGCGCAAAAAGATCCCTCCATTGTGCAGTAATTTGCATTTGTGTTACTGCTTTGATATGCCCATCAACCCCCAGTATATCTTGCATGGTTACTATGCCATTTCTTTCCCATGTGGCAAAGGTTTGATTCTCTATCCCCGGCATAAACATCGGGTTGCCCCTAATAGTTAGTAACTCGGTGATAGAGGGGTCTCCCCCCAGGAGTTTCCCTATATATCTCCACGCTTCCCTGATAGGCTGGAGCAAAACACTATGTTTAAATCTATGGGGGATTATTTTATTCTGAGTGTGTAATAACGCTATATAATTATATGGGGCAAAGTACACCGTCTCATACTCAAGTGGTGTATGATCCGATATATTCATTAGCCAATCTCTAACCTGTCGTAGCAAGCAAGCCATATTGTAGTATTTAATATTCGGAATCCCCATTCCCCCTTGTCTCCACCCTCCTAGTAGGAATTTCTGTTGAAGTTTGACCCTTTTCCCAGCCCAACAGAACTTTCTCAAAATTTTATAAAAGTATTGTATGTCAATTTGCTTAAGTTTTAATGGTAGAACCTGTAAAACATACAGCCACCTAGGCATTATCACCATCCTTGTTAAACAAATCCACCCTGTCAAAGATATCGTAAGGTTATGCCAAGAATTTAACTGGTGCATGGTCTGCTCTTTGAGTTTGATAACGTTTAAATCATAGAGGGCTTTTGTATTTACCGGTAGTAGGATGCCTAAATATTTAAAAGATTTATTTGCCCACTTTAACGGGAAATCTATGGGCCATAAACTGTGGGCATCTGCATTTATAGCTAAGGCCTCTGATTTGTCAAGATTTAGCGTGAATCCCGAGTAATCTCCGAACTCCCTAAAAATTTCTAATACATTACCCAGTGCTTCTCTTGGGTTCTTTAAAATAATTAGCAGGTCATCAGCAAATGCAGCCAATTTGAACATCTGATACTGTATGTCCATTCCAGGCACCGCTGGGCAGTCTTGACTATCCCTAATTAGAGGGTCCAAATATAATGCAAAAAGTAAGGGCGATAGCGGGCAACCTTGTCTCGTTCCCCTGCCTATATGAATTGCCTCAGATAAATTCCCATTGACCATTACCTGCGCTAGAGGGGCTGCGTATAAAGCTTTAATCGCCTGTACAAACTCGCCTTTTATACCATACCCCTCCATCACCTCATATAAGAAAGACCATTCCACTCTATCGAACGCCTTTTCAGCGTCGAAGCTAATCATTAAAGCTTGTTCATTAGTGTGCTCTAAATATTCCAATGATGTCAAAATTCTTCTGAGGTTCTTGGCAACCGACCTGCCCTGCACAAATCCAACTTGAGCTTCATGGATTATTTTTGGTAGAACACGGCCTAGTCTATTTGCCAAAATTTTTGCGAATAGTTTTGCTTCATGGTTAATAAGCGACATAGGTCGATACAACGTTACTAGTTGCGCATCTCGATTAGGCTTTGGAAACACGATTATGCGTGCTAGATTTAAATGCTCAGGTAGTGTGCCATTTGATATCCATTCATTGAACACTTTAGTTAATGTAGGTACAATTGATTCTCCCATTAATTTATAGAATTCTGCTTTGTATCCATCGGGACCTGGCACTTTGCCCGTCTTGCTGTGTCCTATAGCCCATGTGATCTCATCCCCTCTAATCTCCGCGTTCAATAGATTGCGGTCATGTTCACTTATCTGTGGGATCGTAAGGTTTTGAAGATATTGTTTGCCTGATAGTCCTTCCTGTTCTGTGGAGCTATATAAGTGTTGATAATCCCCAAGTCATTTTAATAATGGTCTATGGACTTTTCCTTTAGGAAGCCGTCCCAACCTTTTTTAAACTCCACTAAGCTAACCACCTTTACCACATTCTCTGGCACCAAATTCCAGAGTTTAATTACACATTGAGTGAAGAAACATTTTCTCCAATTCATTTTGTGTTTAAATCTGTTTATTGACATAGTATGCAAAATGTGATACAAACACAATTTTCTACCAACTGCGGCACTAATACAACAAGCAACTATCAGTACTTCTTCCAACGTCAACTGATTTTCCATTTTCCACCCCCCCCCCCAAACCAACCCATCTCTCCCCTCCTGATTTAGCTGAACATTTGTGCATAATTCTGTTAAACGCATGAACCAACGAAAACAACCCAAATATTGCAGGATTCTCCAATTCATTTTAAATGTACTGCATTGTAGCTTCAGCGCATGCCCCCTAGTCCTAGTATTTTTGGTAAGAGTAAACAAACGATTCACATCTACCCATTCCACTCCACTCATTATTTTATAGACCTCTATCATATCTCCCCTCAGCCGTCTTTTCTCCAAACTGAAGAACCCTAGGCGCTTCAGCCTTTCCTCATAGGGAAGTCATCCCATCCCCTTTATCATTTTTGTCGCCTTTCTCTGTACCTTTTCTAATTCCACTATATCTTTTTTGAGATGTGGTGACCAGAATTAAACACAGTATTCGAGGTGCAGTCGCACCATGGACCGATACAAAGGCATTATAACATCCTCATTTTTGTTTTCCATTCTTTTCCTAATAATTCCTAACATTCTATTTGCTTTCTTAGCCGCAGCAGCACACTGAGCAGAGGGTTTCAACGTATCATCAGTGCCGCTGCCTAGATCCCTTTCTTGGTCGGTGACTCCTAACGTGGAACCTTGCATTACATGCATCACTTTGCACTTGCTCACATTAAACGTCATCTGCCATTTAGACGCTTGGTATTGTAAAGTCCCTTGTAATTTTTCACAATTCTCTTGCGATTTACCAACTTTGAATAGCTTTGTGTTGACAGCAAATGTAATTCCTTCACTAGTTACTCCCATCTCTAGATCATTTATAAATATGTTAAAAAGCAGCATTCCTTGTCATCGTCAGCAGATGAATCCATTACGAATGGGTTGTGTCCACCTACCAGCAGTGGGAGATGGAGATCACTGAAAACCATAGTGCCTCTAGGACGGCTAGCTCCATCTGCCTCTCAGTATTTCTCTATCTCCCAGCAGGGTTGGACACAGCTTGTTCAACTCCTTGAAGATTCTGCCTGGGGTGGCTCCTGTGCTTTTGCCAGTTGTAGCAGGGGTGTTGTGGCTAAGTGGAGCCCACTTTAAAGGCACATAGGCTCACCCTTTCCCTGCCTTACCCTTCCCCATTTGTGGATGCAGGCATATAGGTTCGCCCTTTCCCTGCCTTTCCCACCCTCTTCTGCCTCCGGAGTACCTCTGTAGCTGTTTGCCTCCAACTTTCCTCACAGCGTTAAAAAAAAAATCGCGCTTTGACAGCGCTGCTATTTCTGAGGCTTTTCCTGACTGCGCAGCATGACCGGAGCTCGTAGACTTGGTCCTTTGAGGTAAGAGCGGTACTCAGCTCCTCCGGGGAGGGCCCGCAGACGGCGTTCCGATCGGGGTGAATATCCCATACTATTTCCTGGAAATAAGATGTGATCTCTTGTCCTCGTCATATGATGGTGTGCTTTTATGGGCAATAAAGTTCTGTGTGGTGCAGTCCTGGTTCACCATTTGAGTTAGTATTTCCTGGAGGATGCTGAGTTAGAGCACACATGTGATGTGAAAAGAGCATTTATATATAGCCCTTTGAATTAGTGGGCAGTTAATATCAACTGCTCGTAGACCTTAATGGTTTCTCAGTGAAATCTTTCCACACTTTCACAATTATTAATAGTGTTGGTTATGTCCTGTATTCTTCCTTACTCAATTTCTTACAGTAGGTTTATACTATACAGTTACAATGGAGGCAAACTACAAATGTGGAAAGATTTGGCAACTGTGTAGTAGAAGAATTCTAATGGTGGAAAAATGTGGAATGTAAAAATTCTTTAATGCAGGGGTGTCCAACCTTGGCCCTCACTGGGACAGGTTTTCAGGATTTCCCTAATGAATATGCACGAGTTCTATTTGTATACAGTGGGAGCAATGCATGCAGATAGATCTCATGCATATTTATTGGGGAAATCCTGGAAACGCAACTGGATTGAGGACCGAGGTAGGACAACCCTGCTTTAATAATTATTATGCATGTTTATAAGGGTCCTAGACCAGGTAAACTTTTTTTTTTTATGTTCAATTTTATAACAAAAATACATTATACAATAATAGCAAATCTACATCAGATATCTTGCATCAGTCATAAACAGTTAACAAATAAACATTATCTCCCCTCCCCTAACATCCTCCCCAACTATTCCATGAGGCTGTGGCAGAAGTACTACTATAAACTAACCTCCCAGGATATACAAAAATCAATGGTTCCAGGGATCTTACATTATCTTATCATGGGTTCACTACAGTTTTCCATGCATGATATAAATCTCATATCTTATGAAATTTCACCAAATGCCCATTACAAACAGCTGTTAAATGTGACATTTGATATATATAGTGAAGTTTGTGAAGAACTATAGGCAACGTAGGCATTGCAGAATATTTCCATGCAGCTGCTATCGATAATTTACTAGCTACAGAAATATTAATTGCAAAATGATGGATTTCTTTCCTAACTCCCCTAGGTTTAAAATGCAATAAACAATGTGCTGCTTTATGAGGATAGCTAATCTTGAATATCTGATGCAGAAGCACTAAGTTGGCCCTTGATATAGAAGCTATAGCTTTTGTCTATCATGGGTCAAGAAAATTCCAAAATAATAATTTATGATTTTAAAGTAAGCCCCATAATCTTCAAAAGCGCACTTGTTCAAAGTTAAAAATCAACACAAAATTCAAAGTAATATATTATATTTATATTTATTGCATTTGTATCCCACATTTTCCCACCTTTTTGCGGGCTCAGTGTGGCTTCCAATACATTATGAATAATGGAAATACAATTTGTTACAATTCAGGTTATGGATTACATTGTGAAGGGTAAGCGAGATAAAGTCAAAATCGATAAGGAATAAATTAATTGAAAGGAAAAATGAGAGAAATGAGACATTGGAAGGAGAGAACGGGAAATTAAGGGGCGCTATATTAAGCATGTGGTATACATTTTTCTGTGAGTAAAGGTATGAGTGTGGTGAGATTAGGGGGTTGCGAGTTCATAAGTGGATGTATTGATGTATTACTGAACAGTACGTGTGAGCTTTATGTGTTTTGGTTCTTTCCGTAAATTTTATCAAAAAGATGTGTCTTCAATGACTTACGGAAGTTGGTTTGTTCATATATCGTTTTCAGGTTCCGTGGCAGTTTGTTCCAGAACTGCGTGCTCATGTAAGAAAAGGTTGATGCGTGCATCGTCTTGTATTTCAGGCCCTTGCAGTTAGGGAAGTGGAGGTTGAGGAAAGTTCGGGATGATATTTTTGCATTTCTGGGTGGTAAGTCGATTAACTCAGACATGTAGGCTGGGGCTTCGCCATGAATGATTTTGTGGACTAGTGTGCATACTTTGAAAGTAATGCGTTCCTTGAGTGGGAGCCAGTGTAGCTTCTCTCGTAAGGGTTTTGCACTTTCATATTTAGGTTTTCCGAAGATAAGTCTGGCTGCTGTATTCTGGGATGTTTGAAGTTTCTTCAGTATTTGCTCTTTGCATCTTGCGTATAGTGAGTTGCAGTAATCCAGATGGCTGAGTACGAGGGATTGTACTAGGCTGCAGAAGACGGATCTTGGGAAGAATGGTCTAATTCTTTTCAGTTTCCACATGCAGTAGAACATCTTTTTGGTTGTGTTGTTTGCATGGGTTTCAAGTGTTAGGTGGCGGTCGATAGTAACTCCAAGGATTTTTAGCGTTTCTGAGATTGGAAGGTTTAGGTTAGGTGTATTTATGGCGGTAAATTAATTCGTGTTGTATTGGGAGGTAAGTATCAGGCATTGAGTTTTTTCTGCATTTAGTTTCAGACGAAATGCATCTGCCCAGGTGTTCATGATACGTAGACTTTGGTTGATTTCATTGAAGATTTCTTTGATGTCTTGTTTGAAAGGGATGTATATTGTTACATCATCGGTGTAGATATATGGGTTGAGGTTGTGGTTTGATAGGAGTTTTGCCAAAGGGGTCATCATTAGGTTGAAGATGGTTGGTGAGAAAGGTGATCCTTGTGGTACTCCACATTCAGGTGTCCATGCGGCAGACGTGGCTGAGTTTGATGTGACTTGGTATGAACGTTGGGTTAGGAACCCCTTGAACCAGTTTAGGACATTTCCTCCTATGCCAAAGTATTAAAGTATGTGTACTAGGATTCCGTGGTCTACCATGTCGAAAGCACTAGACATGTCAAATTGTAGGAGGAGTATATTGTTGCCGGTTGCAATCAATTGTTTGAATTTAGACATGAGGGTAATTAATACTGTTTCTGTGCTGTAATTCGATCGGAATCCTGATTGGGCATCATGCAGTATTGAGTATTTGTTTAGATAGTTAGTGAGTTGTTTAGTTACCACTCCTTCGGTTATTTTGGTTATTAGTGGTATGGATGCTACAGGTCTGTAGTTGGTTATTTCCCTTGCGCTTTTCTTTGTGTCTTTGGGTATAGGGGTGAGTAAGATTTTTCCTTTCTCTTTTGGGAAAAGTCCGTTTTGTAACATGAAGTTTACGTGGTTTGTTAGGTCTATTATGAATTGTTGAGGAGCTGATTTCATGAGGTTATTAGGGCATGTGTCTAGTTTGCAGTGGGATTTGGCATATCTTCTAAGTGTTTCAGAGATGAGGTCTTCTGATAGTAGTTCGAATTCGGTCCAAGTTCTGTCTGCTGGGTATATTCCGTCTTCTGGGTCTAGACAATCTAGGAGTGTGGCGTATTCAATAGGGCTGGCAGGTATTTGGAGTCTTAATTGTATAATTTTCTCCTTGAAGTATTTCGCAAGGTTGTCAACGTCAGGTATATCTTTGCTATTGTTTGTGACTGGTGTGGTGTCTAACAGTTTGTTCACGAGGTAGAAGAGTTTGTGTGTGTCTTTGTAGTTTGGTCCTATTATTGTCTTGTAGTGTAGTCTTTTAGTCTGTTTTATGGTATATTTGTATTTCCTCCGCAGTAATTTCCAGGCATTTAGTGTTTGTTCATCTCTTTTTTTTTTTGTTCCATGCACGTTCTAGTTTCCTGACTTGTGTTTTAAGCTTTTTCAGCTCTTCGGTAAACCATGGGTTTGATTTTTTTTCTGTGTGATGTTCTGGTTTGGATTGGGGCAATTTTGTTTAATATTGTTGTGCTTACATTATCCCATTCTTGGAGGAATTGAATGGTGTCAGCATTGGTTGACCATTCATTCTGGTAGATCTGTTGCCAAAATGTTGTGGGGTCTGTTTTTCCTCTCGTGGTGTAAGTCGTTCGTTCATGTTTATTGATTGTGTTTAAGTGTGTGTTTTTGCCAGTTAAGAGAGACATTTGCTTTATGGTGGTCCGACCATAATGTAGGTGTCCATCTTGTGTTGGTAAGTGTGATAACTGAGTCCGGGTCGAATTTGTGTGTTATGATGTCCAGTGTATGTCCTTTTTCGTGTGTTGGTTGCGTGTAGGGTGCATGTAAATTCCAGAGTTTTAGGAATTCTTTGCATTCTCGTGTGCCTGTTGAGGTGTCATCTTCAAGGTGTAGGTTGATGTCTCCTATTATAAGGATGTTTGTGGCAGATACACATGTGTTGGAGATGAAGTCCATGAGTTGTGTTTGGGAGTCTTGCCATTTTCCTGGTGGTCTGTAGAATAGGATTGCATTGAGGTGTCCTATTAGGTTTGGGTGATTAATTCTTGTCGATGCGATTTCAAGTTGTGGTGATGTAGATTCACCTATGGTTGTGATGGTGAATTCAGGTTTGTAAATTATGGCTATACCGCCCCCTCTTTTTCCACTCCTTGTCCAGTGGGTGATTTTGTATTCTGGTGGGCATGCTTCAAGGATGGCGGGGTCTGTGGGGCTGTGGAACCAGGTTTCTGTAATAAATAGAAGGTCTAAATTGTCTGTGGTGATCCAGTCTAGTATATCTACTGAATTTCTTACTGCTGATCTTGCATTGATGTATCCTAGTTGGATTGAGCGATATGGTTCTGTGGGGGGGGTTCGATGTGTTTATTTTTATTAGTTGCCTGTTTCTTCGGTGGTTGAGTTTGTTGTTATTGTTTTCCTCTTTTTGTTGGTGGTGTTCATGCTCGGAGAATTTTTCTTTTGGTTGGTTGTTATGTCTTTGGTTTGGCGAGTTATTGGTAGGTTGTGCGTATTGTTGGCGTGTCGTGGGTAGGCTATTATGGATGTTCTTTGTGTAATGGTTAGAGGTGTGTCATATAGCCACCAATTAAACCACATAAAGGGGGATACCACTATCTGTGATTCACAAAAATAAGCTACAGTTTCTTAGAAAAAATACTTAGCTTTCAAACTCGTTATCCAAGCCAGAGGAACATTTCCTTACAAAAGTCCATTGTTTTGTGGACTCACTGCTTTAGGGGAAGTTACTGAACCTCTCACTTTTGCCAGATTGCTTTTTAAAGTTTAACTACCAGCTATGCTTTAGACTCGGGACTCATGTTATGGTACACTCTAACCACCCAAACAGTATGTGCAAGCTCTTACAAATCTTAAGTAAAGAGTCCCTTGTTGTAAAAAAAAAATTCTTATTGCGAAAGGAGAGGAAAATGGCTTCAGAAGTTCAGGGGTCCTTTTACAAAGGCATGCGCTAAACGCTCGAGACAACCATAGGAGTATATGGGGGTGTCTAGCATTTAGCGCGTGCTAAAAAAGCTAGTGCACCTATCCAATGTAAATCAATAGTGGAAAAACTTCAGAGTACCTTCCCATGCCATATATTAACTTGGCAGAAGTATTTTGTAATAACTGAAGTTTCCTTCTAAGCTGTAGAGTAAGGGAACAATAAAGAATTACAATAATCTAGGTTTGGTAACAGAACAGCTTGAGCGATAGTCCTAAAATATATAGGGCTTAAACTTGATCTAATCGATCTTAATCAGTGTAATGTAAAGAAAAACGTTTTTACCAACCCATTTATCTTGTGTTAAAAGGATAACTTGGAGTCCAATATTATAACCCAACTCGATTTTTCTTCAGATTTAAGAATGGCCTCTGAAGGTAAAACTACATTCGGTGTTGATATTTGTTGGTAATCCCCAAACCATAGCAACACAACGAAACCAAAGCACGTAATGGCATAACATAACTCTTCCACTCTACGATTCCCTATGTGTCTGTTCCACATGAACCTTATTCTACCACAACATCACTTTGTATTTCTTCATACCGAAGTCGGCGAACGCCTCTCCGGTACTATATAAGCCACATTGAACCTGCAAATAGGTGGGAAAATGTGGGATACAAATGTAACAAATAAAACAATTCAGACCATAAATTTTGAGCAAGCGGACAACTCCACCAGATGTGTTACATATCCTCTGCCTCCCCATACTTGCGCCAACATAAATCTGAACTTTTGCCAAAAATACGCATTAGGCATATAGTACCAATGATATAATATCTTGTACCCGTTTTCCATTAGATTAACTAACACTGAAACCTTGAGAAGGTATTTAAAGTAATTTTCCCATTGTGTAAGCTCATATATGGATCCCATCACAGCTTCCCATTTAGCGGTATAAGTGAGAATAGGCACATCTAGCAGAAGCAGAGCTAACTACAGACTTGATAGACATCCCTGCCTCCCCAGATCGCAATGCCCATTCCAAGGAGGTCTCCGTAAGCTGCAGCTCACTCAAAGCCCATCTATGAAGGTAGTCTCGCAACTGATGATAAAGAAATTCATGGTGATTAGGAAGTCTATATTTATCCTTCAACGCTAAAGTAAAGTCACAAATTCCCCATCTGCCCAAATCTGGTCCAGGGTGTAAACACCCCGCCATTCCCAATGGCAGCATAAAGAATCCAGCTGCCCCGCTTGAAACTCTGGAGCAAACCAGATTGCCGTCTGCAAAAAGTATTGTCGCCCAGGGAAGAACCGTCTCCTCATCCGACTCCAAACTAGAAGAGGGTAGTATAATAACAGAGAAGCCCTTCACAAACAGCTGTGTAGTTTAGGTCTGGGTAGCCATGCAATCGCCCAAAGGGGCACGGATCCCATTTCCAGCTGTTCTTGCACCCAAGCTTTACTAGAGTGACTTCTCCATTCTGCCACAATGCGTAGCATAAAGTACGCTAAAAATTTTGAAACCCCCATGCCTCCCCTTTGTCTCAGTTGAAACAGCATCACATGGCATACCTGTGGCGGGTGTTTCCTCCAAATGAAGGAGAAAGATTTGCGATGAAGTGTAGCAAAAAACTTTTTGGGCAGTCATAGAGGCAGAGCCATGAAGAGATAGAGAACTTTAGGTAGTATCATCATTTTCACAGCTGAAATTCTGCCCATTCACGAATGTCCAAGCCCTTCCCAATTTTCTAAATCTATAAACAGTTCTCTCAACTTTAAAGGATAGTTAGCTGCATAAATCATTAAAGACTTTCCTTTTTAACAAGACTTACCATAATAATTAATAATAGGAACTCGATACATCACCACTTACCTGATAATCTGTTTGTTTTCTGATTTATTGAATTGATTATATCCATTATGTTACACTTGTTCTTTATGTAACCAATTGTTTATCTACTCTTGATTGGTGCTTGTTATGATATATTATTGTAAGCCACATTGAGGCTGCAAATAGGTGGGAAAATGTGGAATACAAATGCAACGAATAAATAAATAAAGGTCCTCCAATGTTTTATTGATATTGATACCTAAATATCGGCTAAAGCGCGAAGCCCACTGCAAGGGAAACTGAGCCCAAAGAGTTGACTCCTGGTCCAGAGCCAAAGTCACATTTAATATTTCGAACTTATTCATGTTTACCTTAAATCCAGAAACCAAGCTGAATTGATGTAATTCTTGCAAGGTTTCATTAAGTGACCTATGGAGATCTGTCAATGTAAGCAAAACATCATCTCAAATAGCATAATTTTTGATGTAATATGAGTCTGTTATTTATTTATTTATTTATTGCATTTGTATCCCACATTTTCCCACCTATTTGCAGGCTCAATGTGGCTTACAGAGTCTTGTTATGGCATTGTCATTCCAGGATATCAGATACAGTTAGTGATGTACTAAGATTAAGTAGGGGAAAAGAAAAGAGTTAGGTGGGTGAGTATAGAAGGTAGACTTTCTTAACTGGGTTGGGTTGGCGAAGTAATTTATTGAGGCTATGGATATTCTTTGTAGGCCTTGTTGAAGAGATAGGTCTTCAGAGATTTACGAAAATTGGTTTTTTTCGTCAATAGATTTCAAATCCTTCGGTAATGCGTTCCACAGTTGCGTGCTCATGTAGGAGAAGGTAGTGGCGTGTAGCTGCTAAAGGTTCAATAGTTAGAGCAAAAAGCAAAGGTGGCAAGGCACAGCCCTGTCACGTGCCATGGTACAATGTAAAAGTTTGAGTGACTGCCATTGATCTTCAAACAGGCCTGAGGGCCAGTATAAAGTAATCAAAACCAGGAGAGAAAATGGCCCTGAAAAACAAACTTTTCTAGTACTGAAAACATAAAAGGCCACTGTATCCTATCAAAAGCTTTTTCCTCATCAAGGACAAGGAGCAACATGGGTATGTGCTCTCCTTTAGCATTATAGATAAGGTGTAATTTCTTTCTGATATTATCAAAGGTTTGTCTATCAACTATGAACCCTGCTTGATCTTCATGAATGAGAAGCATCATCACTCGCTGAAGATGGTTCGCTAAAATTTTTGTAAAGAGTTTGTAATCAGAATTAAGTAGCAAAATTGGTTGGTAAGAGCCACAATGAAGAGGCTTCTTTCCCGGCTTCAGTAATAAAGTAATCGTAGCTAGTCACCACTGCGTGGGAAAGGCCTAAGATTCCTCCAGGGCATTAAAGACTGACCAATAACGGGGCCAATATTGCTCTAAAACATTTATAAAATTTATCAGTAAAGCCATCCGGGCCCAGTGATTTACCATTAGGCAAATCCTTAATCTCTGCATCTACTTCTTCTAAATCAGTTGGCTTTGAAAGTGCCTCTCCTGCCACCCGGGATAACATAGGCAAATGTAGTCCTTCTAAAGCTGTTATCTCTGTAGGCCCGGGGTTACATCAGGAGTATCTAAGCATTTATTATAATCTACAAAAAGCTTTTGAATATCCTTCGTAGAAGTATAGTGATGTCCCTGATCATCCAATATACATAAAATAAAATTACAGATAGCCTGCTTCCTCAGCTTAGAGGCCAGGAATCGACTCGATTGGTTCCCAAACTCAAAGTGAGCTTGGCGCACCTGTTGTAATTTTTCAGCTATACTTGCTAACTGTAAGTCTTGGAGCTCCATTTGAAGCTGGTGTGCCTGCTCTTCTAGCTCCACTATGCTCTCCCCACTCTTTGACTCAGCCTGCACCTGAGCTAATTGAGATCTCAGGAGGCCCTCCTTCACTGTTTGGGTTTTCATGAACCTGTAGAGCTATCAACTTGCCCCGCATTACTGCCTTCATGCCCTCCTACAGCACCATAGATGACGCTTCTCTAGTATCATTAAAATGGAAATAGTCTCTCAAATCTTGTTCTAGCTGTGTCAGATGTTCAGGAGCTGATAGCATCTTTAAGTCTCCAGTGCCCAAATGTTCTGTCCCGCCCCAGCGCTCCCAAGCTAAGAACCACCGTAGCATGGTCAGACCACATCTGCGGAGCAATATAATGTGAGCTTATTCGCTGTAACAGCACTGGAGGCCCCAGCCAAAAAATCAATACGTGAATAGCTGGCATGAGCTTATGAGTAACATGTATGATCTTGGGCAAGAGGATTAGCATATCACCAGAGATCCAACAGATTCCATCGGGAAAGAAATTGGAGCAGTTAAGGCTCAGTCTTGGTGGGCATATCGGATCCCCAGAGATGAGTTAGCTATCTCGGCATTTAATGTTAAGTTAAAATCTCCTCCCAGTATGAGGGTGCCTTATGAGTATGTCTTAGTAGTAAGTGGTTGAGGCACTGCACATACTCTGCAAAATTTGCATTAGGGGCATATACATTAACAATAGTATAAGCCTGGTTATTAAAAAAAGAACCAATAGTATATATTCCCCCCCCCCCCCCCCCCCCCGGATCTGGAACCACCCACTTCACCTGCCACCTCTTAGAAGCTGCTAGGGCCACCAAGACCTCCTTGGTTTTATTATGTAAATTGTTAGAGGCAAAGTACACAGAGGGATAATTAACATGTCTACAATATCTCTCATGATCTTGTCTCAGATGCTATAACAAGCTCCCATCTGTTATAAAAGCTTGTGCCAGTCACAGTACTAGCTCACCACACATTGGTGTAAAGCTTCTTTCAAGGCAAATCTGTGGTAGACTGCTGACATTTGTCAGCTGGTCCCCCTTCCACAGACCAGCCCAGGCTAATACCGCTTAGCTTCCCTGGATTCAACGTTACTGGAAGGCTTCCACCATGGTGCTGTCCTTGCTCCACATTCTCTGGTTCCGGCACTCTTCTCAAATGGCTGCTACCCTTCAGTATCTTTACCACAGATTTTTACCAAGAAGGCACAGCAACTCCAATACTTATAGGTTAAAGGATTTTATTTTGCTTAATCTTTAGTTACACAGTTCACAACTCTCATTGATTCCCCTTTTCTTTACATAGTCCAGCTCACCTTGCTAGGAAGGTTTACTGAGTGTCTAGCATCTTCTGACACTGCTTTAACTTCTCAGCAGTTTGTCAGTTCCATTAGCTTTACACCATCAGTACATTTCCTCACACAGTCTCAGGTCATTCAATAGGATAATTTCATTTCATTTCTTCCCTGTAACATTCTCCTTCATAGCACTCCCTTCTGATCCCAAAGGCAATTCAATAGGCTAACATCCTCCACAAGCTTCTTCCCGACTGCATCAGCCTTCTCTCCCCAGTCTTAAACAGTTTGGGTATTGAAGCAGACAGAAAACCTTTTACTTTACCCCCTGGGATCCGTGCTAGAGCTGAGGTCTCCATACACTCCTCCCCCTGCTCTTCAGCTGCTTCCATTTTATCATAACTCCATAGCCTCCTCCACCCAGGACTCCCCAAGCTGCTCCTCATCACCCTGATCAGAGATCATTTCGCAATAATCTTCCCCGCCCTCCAACTCCTGCCAATCTTGCCTAGGGCGTGATGGATCCTGGGAATGGTAGTTCCTTCCCTTATTCAATATTCTAACCGGTCTCTTGGCCACTAGGGGGTGAATCTCATGTGTACTAGGAACCTGAGTGTGAAACTTTCTCTTCTTTAAGAACACCTCCTTTTCAAATCCCTGCCCCATCACTCGGTTGGATTTCTCCCAGACCCCTTACACATTGTAGACATTTCTTGCCTTTAGCCATGCGCTGCCATGCTGAACAAGCCTGCTGTGCTGCTGATGAGGCCATTGGTCGAGGTGTAGCCAAGGTGTAGACAATGTCGTTTCTGTTTCCGGTAAAAGTTCCTTGGCCTCCGCAACTAAATGGACAATGTTGTTTGCCATCTTTATAAAATACCAATGCAAACGGATGTCTCCAACTGTATCTTATGCCATGGTCTCTGAAATAGATAGTAAGGGGACGTAATTCCGCTCGTTGCTATATCTTGATACACCTCGATCTGATAAGAGTCTCATTTAAAATTCTCTGACTTACATGCTGCTTGCAGGGTTCGCTCCTTTAATTTATAATCTGAAAAGCATGCTGTAATGTCTTTGGGCCTATTGTTGTTAGGTGATGCTAGGGCTCTGTGCGCACATTCCAATTGCACTGTAGTAGTACTCAGTGGCTGCTGTTCTGTCGAGAGAAGTGCATTGACAATCTGTTGAACAACCGATTCTCTATCACCCCTTTTTTTGTTAAATTGTACAGCGCTGCGTAACCCTAGTAGCACTATAGAAATGTCAAGTAGTAGTAGTAGTACTATCAGCATATGTGGGAGTCTTGTGTATACCTCCAAATCTCAGATTGTGGCAACGTCCTCTATTTTCTAAATCTTCCAATTTATCTAGAATATGTCCAGCTTGAGTCTGTATTTCTTGAAGACCCCCATAGTTCCCACATAGTTATGTAGACGTGACTCCTTTTATGAGTCTGCGGCCTAGCTCCCCCGATCTCGCCCCGTAATTCATCTCCTAGCATTTGTAAGCTCTGTCCAAAGGACCTTGACATCGCTTTTGATTTCTTGGAGCCACAAGCGGATCTCTCTGAGGGGGTTTAGATCAAGTTCCACACCTTGGTCTTCTGATTATGTTGTATCTGAACACGGGGAAGTCTGCACAGATGAAACCACCATCGCTACATGTGTCCCTGCTATGTGGTCTCCTGCTGATGTGCCGCTGTAAGTATATTTAGCAAAATCTGCAGTTTTTAGTTTTTAAGACATCCCGATTAACAAGCTCAGTCTTTACACATATAGAGATGATATATAGTAGTCTCGATGTCTGCAGATTATCCCCAAGATGCTACTTATTGCAGCAACTTGCTCGGAGCTAAGCTCTTTCGCTCCATGATGTCACTTCCTTTCGGGTAAACTAACTTTAAGATGGGGGGGGGGGTACTCGGAGAATTATTAGCTGGATGGGAAAAATCAAGTAGTAGTAGAAATACAGTGAGCAAAACTAAAAGAAGATATTTTAAGGGCAATAAATCCTTTTTGTTACTGATGTAAATAAAGGTAAGGGAAATAGGAGGTCACTATGGTTTTCAACAGAAGTAGCTGAAAAGGTAAGGGGAAAAGATTAGCATCTGTAAATTACAAAAGATCAAGAAAAGAACACAGGCAACTTTGTTGAAGGTAAAAGAAGCAACTTTGCTCTTCTGACTGCTTCCCAGCAACTGAAAGAAAAGAGAGTTGAAACAGTAACACAAGAGCAACACTATTTTAGGTATGTTATTGACAGAGAGTGGCAAAAGTGACATTCAGGCTTATTTTGAAAGAAAAGGACGCCCATCTTTAGACTCAAATCACAAGATTGGTGTCCTTCTCACAGAGTCGCCCAAATCGGCATAATCGAAAGCCAATTTTGGGTGTCCTCAACTGCATTCCATCACGGGGACGACCAAAGTTCACGGGGGGGGGGGGGGGGGGTGTCGGAGGCGTAGCGAAGGCGGGACTGGGGTGTGCCTAACACATGGGTGTCCTCAACCGGTAATGGAAAAATTAAGGGCGTCCCTGACGATCACTTGGACGACTTTACCTGGTCCTTTTTTCTTACGACCAAGCCACATAAATATGCCCTAAATGACCAAATGACCACTGGAGGGAATCAGGGATGACAATCCCTTACTCCCCCAGTGGTCACTAACCCTCTCCCACCCTAAAAAAAAATGTTATATTTTTTCCAGCCTCTATGCCAACCTCAAATATCATACCCAGCTCCATGACAGCAGTATGCAGGTCCCTGGAGCAGTTTTAGTGGGTGCAGTGCACTGCAGGCAGGCGAACCCGGGCCATCCCCCCCTTATCTGTTACACTTGTGGTGGTAAATGTGAGCCCTTCAAAACCCACCAGAAACCCACTATACCCACATGTATGCGCCCCCCCCTTCACCCCTAAGGGCTATGGTAGTGGTGTACAGTTGTGGGGAGTGGGTTTTGGGGGGGGGGGGTTGGGGGGCTCAGCACACAAGGTAAGGGAAAGGGAAATGGGACTTGATATACTGCCTTTCTGAGGTTTTTTGCAACTACATTCAAAGCGGTTTACATATATTCAGCTACTTATTTTGTACCAGGGGCAATGGAGGGTTAAGTGACTTGCTCAGAGTCACGAGGAGCTGCAGTGGGAATCGAACTCAGTTCCCCAGGATCAAAGTCCACTGCAGTAATCACTAGGCTACTCCTCCACTCAAGGGAGCTATGCGCCTGGGAGCAGTTTCTGAAGTCCACTGCAGTGCCCCCTAGGGTGCCCGGTTGGTGTCTTGGCATGTCAGGGGGACCAGTGCACTACGACTGCTGGCTCCTCCCACGACCAAATGGCTTGGATTTGGTTGTTTCTGAGATGTGCGTCCTCGGTTTCCATTATTGCCGAAAATCGGGGACGACCATCTCTAAGGATGACCATCTCTAAGGTTGACCTAAATTTCGCGATTTGGGCGTCCCCAACCGTATTATCGAAACAAAAGATGGACGCTCATCTTGTTTCGATAATACGGGTTTCCCTGCCCCTTTGCCGGGACCTCCTGCGAGGATGTCTTTAGGAAAACTTGGGCGCCCCTCATGATACTCAAAGATGAAGGGAAGGAATATGTCTGATGAGTTAAAAATGAAATGGCTTAATAAAGGTTTCTTTTTGGTGTTCACTGAGTAATTGCTGGGAGTAGGTCTGCAGAAAATGAACACAAATAGGAATGGAAGTGAGATTAGATCTTTAGGCCAGTTTCAGGATACTATTTGTAAGGAGCTAGCTAAATTAAAAAATAGACAAAGCAGTGGGGTTGGATGGGATACAATGGAGGGTATTAAAGAAAGTTCAATGGCTCTGTTGTTTTACCTTTTCAATGGTTCCTTATAGTCGGGAGTAGTTCTTGAAGACTGGAGACAGATGGATGTGGTTCCTCGCCATAAAAGCAGAAGTAAAAGTAAGGCTAATATACAGGCTTATATTAATGGAAATCTTCCTAAAACAAAGGATTTTGCATTTTCTGAAATTCGGTGGATTAAAGGATCCATGGCAGCAGAATTTTATGAAAGTTTTGTCTTGTCAAAAGAATTTGATCAATTTATTTGACTAAGTGATCCAAGAGCTGGGTTGGAAAAGGTGTTAGATTTGGTGTATTTAGATTTTGCCAAGGTAAATGGAAATTACTCCAAGGAAAGGGGTGTTACCAGTGTATGCTACAAGGACTGGAAAATGTTTGCCTTTTTGCAGATTGTACCAAAATCCGAAACACTCTGCAAACACTCTGGAAAACTTGAATGGATTTAGCAAAAGTTTGAGAAATGGTCTAGAATTAGGCACCTGTGTATTTTATTGTAAAAAAGTTTTGCCTTTTTGCAGATTGTACCAAAATCCGAAACACTCTGCAAACACTCTGGAAAACTTGAATGGATTTAGCAAAAGTTTGAGAAATGGTCTAGAATTAGGCACCTGTGTATTTTATTGTAAAAAAGTTTTGACTTTTTGCAGATTGTACCAAAATCTGAAACCGTGCAAACACTCTGGAAAACTTGAGGATGGATTTAGCAACATTTTGAGAATTAGGCATCTGTGTGTTATATTGTATAAAAGTTCAGGATCATAGTAACATAGTAGATGACGGCAGAAAAAGACCTGCATGGTCCATCCAGTCTGCCCAAGACAAACTCATATGTGTATACCTTACCTTGAATTTGTACCTGTCCTTTTCAGGGCACAGACCGTATAAGTCTGCCCAGCAGTATTTCCTGCCTCCCAACCACCAGTCCCGCCTCCCATCATCGGCTCTGGTATTTGCACTTTAAATTCCCAAGACAGCAATATGGTATAGAGGGTGTTCTTCTTTACACAAAAGAAAGCAGGGCATATCTGATGATTTTAAGGTAACCAGTCATGATGGAAAAAGCTAGAAGTACACTAGGATGTATAGGCAGAGGTATGGTGTGAAGAAACCGTGTGTTTTAAGCCTGTAAAATGTTTTACATAGTAACATAGTAGATGACGGCAGAAAAAGACCTGCATGGTCCATCCAGTCTGCCCAACAAGATAAATTCATATGTGTATACCTTACCTTGATTTGTACCTGTCTTTTCAGGGCACAGACCGTACAAGTCTGCCCAGCAGGATTCCCCACCTCCCAACCACCAGTCCCGCCTCCATCACCGGCTCTGGCACAGACCATATAAGTCTGCCCTCCACTATCCTTGCCTCCCAACCACCAACCCCTCTTCTCCCCACCTGCTCCGCCACCCAATTTCGGCTAAGCTTCTGAGAATCCATTCCTACTGCACAGGATTCCTTTATGTATATCCCACGCATGTTTGAATTCCGTTACCGTTTTCATCTCCACCACCTCCCGCGGGAGGGCATTCCAAGCATCCACTACTCTCTCTGTGAAAAAATACTTCCTGACATCTTTCCTGAGTCTGCCCCCCTTCAATCTCATTTTATGTCCTCTCGTTCTACCGCCTTCCCATCTCCGGAAAAGATTTGTTTGCGGATTAATACCTTTCAAATATTTGAACATCTGTATCATATCACCCCTGTTCCTCCTTTCCTCCAGGGTATACATGTTCAGGTCAGCAAGTCTCTGCTCATACGTCTTGGAACGCAATTCCCATACCATTCTCGTAGCTTTTCTTTGCACCGCTTCCATTTTTTTAACATCCTTCGCAAGGTACGGCCTCCAAAACTGAACACAATACTCCAGGTGGGGCCTCACCAACGACTTGTACAGGGGCATCAACACTTCCTTTCTTCTGCTGATCACACCTCTCTCTATACAGCCTAGCAACCTTCTAGCTACGGCCACCGCCTTGTCACACTGTTTCGTCGCCTTCAGATCCTCAGATACTATCACCCCAAGATCCCTCTCCCCCTCAGTACCTATCAGACTCTCACCGCCTAACACATAAGTCTTTCGTGAGTTTCTACTCCCTAAGTGCATCACTTTGCATTTCTTGGCATTGAATTTTAATTTATAATTACTATAGACTCCAGAACATATGAAAATTATTTCACTTTTATTAACAATAAATATCAATCATCAATACAAACATACATACACTATAATATCTCCCTCAAACATTCACACGCTCCTGCCATCCATCCATATACTTTATACCCAAAGTGTACAAATTACAAATTACCTCCCACGAGGATAATACAGCTGGTCATAAATCAATACAGTATACATGTACCAATCCAAGATTGGTTACCCAATAGATTCATCATGAATGCTGATACAATATATCTTTGAAAAACCTATATATAGTCTGTATTCATTGTTCTTAACGTAGCTGAAACAGTTTTGTAAATGTACACCGTATACATGAGTTGTGGAACTGTTCCTCCAACACAAATGTTGTTTCCTGTGGAGGACTAGTGTCACTAAGGACGTCCAAAACCCACAACTTGAGGAGGCTGGGAACGTGTATCCAAGTAAGAAAACATCACATCGCCGGTTCCCCGATGCTGATCGGCATTTCGTCTCCTTCTTCAGGAGGAACCACAGTGATAATACTATGTTAGGCTGCACACCGAGTGGTAATCGGCTAGACTTCCGCCTTGAAATCGCACCACCGGAAACTGTTGGACTTTTAATTGCCAAACCTTAGACCATTCTTCTAGCTTCCTCAGATCCTTTTTCATGCTTTCCACTCCCTCCCGGGGTGTCCACTCTGTTGCAAATCTTAGTATCATCCGCAAATAGGCAAACTTTACCTTCTAACCCTTCGGCAATGTCACTCACAAATATATTGAACAGAATCGGCCCCAGCACCGATCCCTGAGGCTCTCCACTGCTCACCTTTTCCCCCCTCCAAGCGAACTCCATTTACCACCACCCTCTGTCGTCTGTCCGTCAACCAGTTCCTAATCCAGTTCACCACTTCGGGACCTATCTTCAGCCCATCGAGTTTATTTAAGAGCCTCCTGTGGGGAACCGTGTCAAAAGCTTTGCTAAAATCTAAGTAGATTACGTCTATAGCATGTCGATGATTCAATTCTCCAGTTACCCAATCCTGTCTTAAATATATCTGAAGTGTATTTCTCCTGTTTGGCCAGCAGATGGTGAATGTTTATGCTTAAAGCTGTTACAGAGGACTGACTTCTCTTCCTTTTAGTTGGCACACAGATAATAGGAAGTGCCTGGAGTGATGTAACCAGTTTTTATTTGAAAACTTGACTGTTCTGGGCTCTTATTGGCCTGGAGATGCCGGCTGTTGCTTCAGTTTCATCCTGGGAGAAGAGAGAGAGAGATCTCCTTGCTGAAGCTCTGTGAACAGATATATGTCCTGATCTCCCCATGTACTTTCTAGGAAGTATGTAAACATTTAGTTAGTTTTATAATTGATCCATATTCCAGTTACTTGTTATTGTTTTGCTGATTGCACACTTTTTGTTCATTGTTCAATTTTTAGGACAATAAATAATTGTTTATTGCTTCTGCCTGTGTAGACTATCAGTCTACACAGGCAGAAGCAATAAACAAGAATCCTGGTGGTTTGTATTTTGGGTCTGTGAGTGCTTTCTGGGAACTGTGGGACCACTAGGAGTGTAGCTTCAGTAACCTAGAAATCATTGGGATAATTGGAGAGCAGGAGACTCACCCAGAGGTGGTTGTGACCCAGTCGGTGGGAGGAGGGTGCTAGTGCAGAGCACAAGCAGCAGGTGGACCTGAGCTGTGCTGGGGATAGACCCTCTAAGTGGCCGCAGGGTAACCCCAGGCAGATGGCTAGGCATTTCATGACATAAGGCCAGCAGGAAAAAGGAGACGCCCCAACTGGAGTACCATGTACATGTCTTGACAATGCATATTCAAAAAGATAGAAATCAATGGAGCCCCAGAGGGCAACAACTAAAATGATCAATGCTCTTTTCTTATGCAGTGTATGGGGACAGACTTAAAGATCTATAAGCTTGTGTACCCTGGAGGAGATACTGGAAAGGAGAGCTATGATAGAGACCAGAAAGTTGGTTCAGTGCATCCAGGGTTAACAGAAAACGATAGCAGAAAAAGGCTATCCAATGTGTCCAGTCTGCCCATCCAAACCAACAGTCTCCGTCTGAGATCCTCTGTGCTTTTCTTATGTTGTCTTGAATTCTGATACTGTTATTGTTGTCTCCACTACTTCCACTGGTTAGATGGTCAATGTATCTACTACCTGTGCTGTAAATAAATATTTCCTTGGATTACTTCTGAGTTTGACCCCTTTCACCCTTATTCTGTGACCTTCATATTGAACCAACTTGCTACAGTCTTTTGCTTTTGATTGTCAAAACATGAAAAGCAAACAGTTCTCTCACTTAGCATACCAGACTAACAGGATGAAGAACCCTGTATCGTTCCATGGTGCAACCGCACCTCGAATATTGTGTTCAATTTTGGTCGCCGCATCTCAAAAAAGATATAGTGGAATTAGAAAAGGTGCAGAGAAGGGCAATGAAAATGATAAAGGGGATGGGACGACATCCCTATGAGGAAAGGCTAAAGCAGCTAGGGCTCTTCAGCTTGGAGAAAAGGTGGCTGAGGGGAGATATGATAGAGGTCTATAAAATAATGAGTGGAGTTGAACGGGTAGATGTGATGCGTCTGTTCACGCTTTCCAAAAATATTAGGACTAGGGGTCATGCGATGAAGCCCATTTAAAGTGAATGGGTTGGTTCGGCGTAAGCGTGGCTTTGTAAATAGTGGGGTTTGACTTTAAATTCCTCGGATTCATAATAATTTAGCATTATCTAAAATCAGCAAAACCTTGAAGGCGAGGTTTTTGCTGTGAAAATAGCATTCAATTTCTGGAGTTGTTTTTTTTTTAATTTGAATTATTTATTGCAATTTAAATTTCCAGTCAAGTAAACACTTGTACAGAAAGGTATACTATTCAAGATAAATTCAAAAAGAACATAAAATTATATAATAAGAAAAAGAATAGATACTCTTAAGTCCTCATTTGTGATCCAAGATTAACATAAGTGGAATAAATTTTTAAAAGGAAAAAAAGAAATATATCTGCATTCAAAGGTAAATAAAGAACCTGTAAAGAACCTGTAGATTAACAATGTCTTACTCAGAGCTCTAATGATATCACCTATATAAATGACAAACATATCATTTACATATCACTCCAATGATCTTTTGGCTACAAGAAATTCTGTTAAATGCCTAGGCTCAAAGAAAACATATTTTTCTGACTGGTATCTTATTGCACGTTTACATGGGTAACGAAGGTAAAAGGTTGCCCCAATCTGAAGAACTCCCAACTTTAATAATAAAAATTGATGACGTATTTTTTTGGGTTTCTCTTGCTACATCTGGGAAGATACATATTTTATGTCCCATAAATTCCTTATTTTTATTCTTAAAAAATTTCTTCATTATCCATACTTTGTCTATAGTTAGTGCCACTGTTGCCAATAAAGTAGACGAAGAAACTCTTTCTATGTCCGAGGACTCCAAAATGGCTGATACATCCAAAGGTGGATCATCTTGTTCAACATTCATTTGATCTAATATTGGTTTTCTTGGTAAATAGTAGACCTGGGAGAATGGGGGAATAGCTGCATCAGAAGCCCCTAATATTTCCTTTATATAGCATCGTAACATTTCCCTAGGTGTCGCCAAAGGTATCGTAGGGAAATTCAAAAATCTTAAGTTATTAATTCTTTGGGAATTTTCCAAATTTTCAATTTTCCATCTCATATTAGTTGTGTCCTTTATTATTGCTGTTTGGATATCCTGAATTTGAGCAACATCTCTTCCTTGTGCCTCAATTTTGTCCATAGTTTGTTTCACCCCTGTATCTGCTATTTCCATTCTTTTTTTGGTTTTTTTTGTTACATTTGTACCCCACGCTTTCCCACTCATGGCAGGCTCAATGCGGCTTACATGGGGCAATGGAGGGTTAAGTGACTTGCCCAGAGTCACAAGGAGCTGCCTGTGCCTGAAGTGGGAATCAAGCTCAGTTCCTCAGTTCCCCAGGACCAAAGACCACCACCCTAACCACTAGGCCACTCCTCCACTCCTCCATTTCTTCTTTAGTTATTCATGTATGCAATACTTGAATTTGAGGACATGATGAGGCATATTTTCAAAGCACTTAGCCTTCCAAAGTTCCATAGAAACTATGGAACTTTGGAAGGCTAAGTGCTTTGAAAATATGCCTCAAAGTCTTATCCAGGTTTGCAATCAAAGCCCACAAATTGTCAAGCGTAACTTCAGATGGTGGTCTCCTCCAAAAAGCTAGGAATAAGTGGAATTTGTACCTCGTCAGTTGATATAGCTTCCCCTGTAGCCAAATGATCTCCCGCAGCTTCAGTTGATTCCTCCGCCGCTTGTAAGGAACTGAAAATATTTTCAGTTCCATCGCTCACCAGTGTTTGTACTTGAGGACCCAGACATTCCTTCTCAGCTGCAATTCACGATCGCAGAGATGACGCCGCCATCACCGGGGAGCTAGTACTACGGGGCTGCGGGGGATGAGCTCTTTGGTCGGGGCTCAAGGTCACATCCAGCAGTAGCGCAGCTCCCGGGTCTCCACTCACCCCTGCTGTCATCAACGTGCCGCCTACCAACCCTCCAGTCACTCCGGACCTCGAAGAAACGACTCAATAGAGCCCGCCGCTGTAGAAGGAGGCCGGCCTGGAGTCCCCACGGCTCCCTGCTTCCCTCTACATTTCTGCATTCGCAAGACTCAGGACAAAGGAAATACATTACCAATCCGGTACAGGTTCAATCCGCCATCTTGGATCGCTCCCAACAGCAGCCCCAGTCAGAATTTCTGGAGTTGTTGAACCATTCCCAGAATATTTTGGACGTCATCTAAGCTTTGCAGTTCCATCTCCAATGGACTTGGCATGCAAGTCAGGTTCTTTCCTTTAAGTGTGCAAGGATTTTGTACTTTGTTGACCATGAGAGGCTTGCTTTTGAAATCACTGTTGGCATTGGCACACAATAGACAGGGGTGGCACAGTCTTTAAATGATTTAAACCAGAGGCTTTGGCTGCCATTTTCATTATATATATCCGTTTCCCAGTCTGTAAAACAAACCGGTCTCATTGACGTTGAAGACCTGCTGTGACGCATAATCATTTTCTCTTATCACACTTAGCAAGTATTTTTTAAATCCTTCGGCAGCTTCGTTGTCAGCAGAACCCACCTCACTGGAAAGCTTTACATTTTTAAGCGCATGTCACCTTTTAAAATGTGCAAGCCAGCCAGAACTAGCAGAAAAGGGTTTCACGTTTTCCTGGCCCTGTGTGCTGTTTTTATAGATTTCTTTGGCTTTCATTCTCACAGTAATGCTATCCATTCTGCTTTTTTTTTCATTTACTATTTGCATAATCCATAAATTTAGCCACTTTTCCATTGACTGACTGATCATGAACCACAGATGTTGTTTTAGCACTTTCCAGTGCAGACTTGCGAACAAACTGGTGAATAGCTTGGATTTATCGGATTATTGATTCGTTAACATTGAACTCGTAGCCAACAGCAGTAACTACTACTACTTGACATTTCTAAAGCGCTACTAGGGTTACGCAGCGCTGTATAATTTAACATAGAAGGACAGTCCCTGCTCAAAGGAGCTTACAATCTAAAGGACAAATGTACAGTCAGTCAAATAGGGGCAGTCTAGATTTCCTGAAAGGTATAACGGACATGCCAGAACAAAGCTTATCTAAACACGTATTCCATTGCGTCCGCAGATCAATCCAGAGACTTGTGGGTTATGTCCCTCCACTAGCAGGTTAGATAGAGGGAACACCGAAGTTCGCCATTAGAGGGTATGTGCAGCCAGCCTAACTTCAGTATTCTCTCTATCTAGCAGGTGAAGAGACATATTGTGCAGCTCTGCATTGATTTGTCTCCTGTCCCGTTCCCTCGGGGGTTGTTGAGTTTATATTGGGGTTGAGGTGCTTTTGGCACGTTGGGGTTACACCTGGTGGTGCCAAGTCCCTACCCGTCTCCCCCACAAGGCTGTCTGCTTCCTTAGGGAGTTAGTTCTTTCGGTGTTTCTCTCCTGCCTCTTGAAAAAAAAATTATACAGAAACACAAACGGAGATCCCTAAAATTTAAAGCAGCGATTCCTGGCTCCAGGCTTCAGAGGTACGCGAATGCTAGGCTGGGAAGCAGGCTTTGGCCCGATGTCGGCGTCAGAAACCATCAAAAGGTGTTCTCGCTGTGGTGCGCGTAAGATGGCGTCCGGGGCATGTGAGAGCTGTGTTGGGGCCTTGGGCAAGCCCCGGCCGGAACAGGCAGACCGCTCTGCAGGGGGAAAGCGGCAGAGTCGACCGACGCCCGCATGGCGGGAAAGCCGTTGTTGCCGGCAGCATGTGGGTTGGCCACCGCCATTTTCTCCCCTTCTGCTCCTTAGCGGCGGGATTGCAGCTCTCAGCTGTTTCTGCCCAGGAATGCAGAGTCTCGGACTCTCCTGTCTCGGGGGTGCTGCATACAGTGGCGTTTTCACCGGAGTTTGTACTCCTCATGCACAAGGCTTTTTTATTGAAAGCAGCGGGGGGAGGCGAGATGGACGCCATTTTGGATAGCCAGCATGGCTCTTCTACTGATTTCTCTCATGCAGTCCCTAAACGGGCCCATTTTGAGTGTTTTGGCCCAGGAGCTGAGGGGTCGGGGCAGTCTGACTCTGATGAAGCTCAGTTGTCAGGGGATTCCCTACAAGAGACCCTGGAATACGGGGAGATGCCGGCGGGAGAGGGTGATGACCCTACCGCGGCAAGGCTTTTTCGTAGGGAGGAACTTCCGTCTTTTATTATAAAGGCAATGGAGATATTAAATATATCTGTCCCTGAACCCCGGCTCAGTCGGGAGGTGCGCCCTCGATTATGTCAGGCACTAGGACTCCGTCCCGAGCTTTTCATATTCATGAGGCCATGCAGGTGCTCATTAAGGCACAGTGGGATTCGCCAGAGGCTAGCCTTAGGGTCGCGCGGGCCATGGCCAAACTCTGTCCCTTACGGCAGGAGGATTTGGACTCCTTGCGTTTGGTGACAGTAGACTTGTTAATTACTGCGGTGACAAAGAAAACAACTTAACCGGTGGAGGGCAGCACCGCCCTCTGAGATCCGCAGGATCGAAGACTTGAAGCTTCGGTGAAGGCATCATTCGAGGTGGCAGCATTGTCATTACAGGCCTCGATTTGCGGATCTTATGTGGCAAGAGCTTGTCTGTCCTGGGTTCAGCAGGCGGTGTGTACTGAAGACCTGGTTGAATGCCTCCCGGCGTTGGAGTCAGGGTTGGCTTATCTGGCGGATGCCCTTTATGACATTCTCCGAGCTTCGGCTAAGGAAGTTTCATTGGCAGTGTTGGCCCGTAGATGGATTTGGCTGAAGCACTGGGCGGCAGATGTGGCATCTAAGTCCCGTTTGGCATGGTTGCCTTTTAAGAGGCGGCTCCTCTTTGGGGAGGAACTTGCTCAGATTGTTAAGGAGTTAGGAGATTCCAAGGGTCGTTTGCCAGAGGAAAGTCCCAGACGAAGACCTTCAGGCCTCGCTTTAAGGAGGCCAAGCATTATAGGCCTGGCAGACCTGGGGGGTTTTCAAAGCCCCGTTTTCAGCAGAGACAGCAGCCCTTTTGGCCAGACCGCCCTCAGCCTATCTTGGCCTCTCGCAATCAGCAGGGCAGCAGAGGAACCCAATGATGGGGCCCTGGTCCATTCCTTCCCAGCAATAGGGGAATGGCTGTCTCAATTCGGGAAGGAGTGGGCTGGGGTAACTGCGGATGAATGGGTGCTGGACATCATTCAACACGGCTACAAGTTGGAGTTTGCCCGTTCACTGTCAGACAGCTTCCTAGAGTCTCCTTGCAAGTCTCCACTAAAGAGAGCAGCGGTACGAGATACTCTGTCGGAATTACTACGCTTAGAGGCAGTTGTTCTGGTGCCTTCGGCTGAAATCGGCCAGGGTTGCTACTCTATTTACTTTGTCGTGCCAAAGAAGGGAGGAACGTTTCAGCAAGTTCTAGATCTCAAGGCGGTCAACAGAGCCCTCAGAGTGAGGCATTTCAGGATGGAAACTTTGCACTTCGTCGTGGCGGCCGTGCAACCGGGAGAATTTCTAACAGCTCTCGATCTCTGCAAACGAACCTTTTCCGGAGATGCGAAGGCAGTAGAACGAGAGGACATGAAATGAGATTGAAGGGGGGCAGACTCAAGAAAAATGTCAGGAAGTATTTTTTCACGGAGAGAGTAGTGGATGCTTGGCATGCCCTCCCGCGGGAGGTGGTGGAAACAAAAACGGTAACGGAATTCAAACATGCGTGGGATAAACACAAAGGAATCCTGCTCAGAAGGAATGGATCCTAAGGAGCTTAGACGAGATTGGGTGTCAAAGCCGGTGGCGGGAGACGGAGATGGTGCTGGGCAGACTTATACGGTCTGTGCCAGAGCCGATGGAGGGAGGCGGGACTGATGGTTTGGAGGCGGGGATAGTGCTGGGCAGACTTATACGGTCTGTGCCCGGAAAAGGACAGGTACAAATCAAGACAAGGTATACACAAAAAGTAGCACATGTGAGTTTATCTTGTTGGGCAGACTGGATGGACCGCGCAGGTCTTTTTTTCTGCCGTCATCTACTATGTTACTATGATCTAAAAGAGGCATACTTGCACATTCCCATTGGGCCGCCTCATCAGCGCTTCCTGTGCTTTGCGGTTCTGGGACAGCATTTTCAATTCCGAGCCATGCCTTTTGGTCTGGCCACGGCGCCTCGCACCTTCTCCAAGGTAATGGTGGTAGTGGCAGCTTTCTTGCGAGCAAGAGGGGTGCAAGTTCACCCGTATCTCGACAACTGGCTCATTCGTGTGCTGTCTCAGGAGGAGTGTGTCCGAGCTACCCAGTCGGTCATGAATCTTCTGCGTTCACTGGGCTTGGGTGATCAACATTCAGAAATGTCACCTCGTTCCGACCCAGACTTTGGAGTATCTGGGCGTTCTGTTCGATACTGCTCAGGGCAGAGTTTTTCTCCCGGAACCACGCAGGTTGAAGCTGATGCGGCAGATTTCCTCACTCCTTCAAGTAGCAGCTCTGAAGGCGTTGGACTATGTTCAGGTGCTAGGGTCGATGGCAGTGACGCTGGACGTGGTCCCTTGAGCCAGGAGTCATATGCGTCTGTTGCAGTGGTCCCTGCTCAGCCGTTGGTCCCCGTTGTCGGAGGATTATGTGGTTCGGATCCCGTGGGAGGCTCGGGCTCGTTTTGCCATGCGTTGGTGGCTCCAACCGGAGAATCTTTGCGGCATGCCCCTAGCCACTCTGGAATGGTGGGTGATCACGACGGATGCCAGTCTGTCCGGCTGGGGTGCTCATTGCCTGGGTCATTCAACGCAGGGTGTGTGGAGTGTCGGAGGCTCGGTTATCAATCAATCTTCTGGAATTGCGGGCGATTCGGCTGGCGCTGCAAGCCTTCGAGACATTAGTGCTGAACCAGTCGGTACGAGTTCTCTGTGACAATGCGACAGCGGTAGCTTATGTCAATCGCCAAGGGGGCACTCGGAGCGCTCAGTTGTCAACGGAGGCTCTTTCCCTCTGCCGCTGGGCAGAGACGCGTCTCTTTCTTTTGTCAGCAGCTCACATCGCGGGAGTTCTGAATGTGCAGGCGGATTTCCTCAGCCGGAACCGGTTGGATGCGGGGGAGTGGAAGCTCTCTCGACTAACGTTAGACCAGATCACGTCCCGTTGGGGGATGCCAGTAGTGGATCTAATGGCCCGTTTTTCCAATGCCAAGGTGCCCTGTTTTTTCAGCAGGGGCAGAGAATTCGGGTCCGAAGGAATAGACGCACTGTTGCAAAGGTGGCCGCAGGATCTACTGTATGTCTTTCCTCCATGGCCCATGATTGGTCGGGTGGTCGGCAGGATCGCGCAGCATTCAGGAGTAGTCATTCTGGTGGCTCGGGATTGGCCCAGGCGTCCTTGGTATGCGGATTTAGTGCATCTGTTGATAGACGAACCGTTGAGACTGTCGAACATTCCTGATCTTCTGGTTCAGGGACCAGTGATCATGCAGGATCCCATCCCATTTGGTCTTACGGCTTGGCTATTGAGAGGTCGCGACTCGGACGCAAAGGGTATTGTGAGTCGGTGATTGGGACGATGTTGCAGGCACACAAGCGATCTATGTCTTCAGCGTATGCTAGGGTCTGGCGAACCTTTGTCTCTTGGTGTTCGTCGTCAGGCATCTCGCCGAAATCGGCCCCTCTCGTGACTATTCTAGTCTTTTTGCAGGAGGGGTTTGAGAAGGCGCTGTCATTGAGCTCTCTTAAGGTACAGGTGACGGCGTTGGCCTGTTTTAGAGGCCGTTTAGGTGGTCGTTCGTTGGCCTCTCATCCGGATGTAGTTCGTTTTCTCCGAGGCATTAGTCATTCTAGGCCGTCTCGGGTGCTGGTGGTGCCGGAATGGAATCTGAACCTCGTACTGTGGGCATTTCAGCGGGCTCCATTTGAGCCACTCAGTAAGACGTCTTTGAAGGATCTGACTTTGAAAACGGTGTTTTTGGTGGCAATGGCTTCGGCCAGAAGGGTTTCGGAACTTCAGGCTTTGTCATGCAGGGATCCTTTTCTGCGTTTTTCGGAGGCAGGGGTCTCGATTCGAACGGTGCTATCCTTTCTACCGAAGGTGATCTCTCGTTTTCACGTTAACCAAGAAGTTAATTTGCCGACCTTCAAGCGGGAAGATTATTTGAAAGATTTTCATCAGTTGCGGTGTTTGGATGTAAAAAGAACCCTGATGGCCTATTTGGAAGCGACTAATTTCTTCCGGAAGTCCGATCATCTGTTTGTCCTGTTTGCTGGACATAAAAAGGGAGACGTGGCTTCTAAAGCTACGATCGCTCGCTGGCTTCGGGAGGCAATCGGATCTGCTTACCTTTCCATGGGGAAGCCTCATCCTCTTCAGATTCGAGCGCATTCGAGTAGGGCTCAGGCTGCGTCATTTGTGGAGTACCGGCTGGTACCGTTCGGGGACATTTGTAAAGCGGCTACTTGGGCATCAGTTCATAATTTTTCTAAACATTACCGGCTAGATGTCGCTGCGCATCGGGATGCGTTTTTTGGCGCTTCTGTTTTGGCTTCCGGGGGAGTTCGATCCCACCCTTCTTGAGGATTGTTTTGGTACATCCCACAAGTTTCTGGATTGATCTGGGGACGCAATGGAAGGTAAAACTAGTTCTTACCTAATAATTTTCTTTCCATTAGTCCCATCAGATCAATCCAGAGGCCCTCCCTGGGGTTCATGTTAGCTGATTCTGTATGATGTATATATGGAAGGGTTTGTTATGGTTACTGGTGCTTCTACTCACGTTCTTCTGTTAGTCTGGAAGTTTGGTTTAAACAAGTTATTAGAGAACAGTTGTTACTATGGAGCAGCTTGGAGGTTTTCCTTCAGATTATATGCTGTTTTCGAGAGGCAGGAGGGTGAACTATTGTTCAAATGATTTCTTACTGCTTTAGTATCGTATATTGAAGTTAGGCTGGCTGCACATGCCCTCTAGTGACGAACTTCGGTGTTCTCTCTATCTAACCTGCTAGTGGAGGGACATAACCCACAAGTGTCTGGATTGATCTGATGGGACTAATGGAAAGAAAATTATCAGGTAAGAACTAATTTTACCTTTTGTCACTAAGACACATGACAGATTTCTTGTGCTTATGAATGCTTTCTTGAGACTCTCAGTACGCTTGGATGCCATTTTCAGTTCTGATATATATGCCAGTAGCAAGGATGATCACTTCCCCAGCAACCTAGTGCTACCAGTGACTCCACTCCTTTCAGTTCTGATATAAAAGCCAGCAAAGTGAAAGTGAAAGAAAGAACTTGTTTTAAAATGTGCATGTCTGTGAATAGTCAGGAACACAGCACGAAAGGTGATGTGCTGGTTACATATATATTATGTCCTTGAATGTGCAAAACCCCAAATCTTGATCGTGCGAATAGCGAGAACACACTATAGAACAAAATTTAAAACATTATTTACATACGGATTCCACAGAAAACAATACCATTTTGGGTTCCTTATGTATATTATAGTTCACACAACGTCATAGAAATAGCTTTTTTTAACATTATTTTCTTTGATAAGAGGGAATGAGGTAGTCCTGGAAATAGGAGATAGTTTAGATTTTAAATAAATTCTTGATAATTTAGATTCTGTCTTATAAGGAATTCTGATCTCTGCTTATTTTAAAATATGTTTTATTCTGTTTAATTTTTAATACTTTTAATTAATAAGTTCTATTTCTCCCTGTAAAATATCTTTTCAATTCAGTGTTTACATCTTTGTCTGACTTTTCAAGTGATATTTTCTGCAGTTTAAGAGGTCATCTGGTTTCAATTATCCACATTGCTAGCTAGTTCTGTGTATGAAGCAAAAGGTGAAAGAGGTCAGGAAAAGTCAACGCTTTTCCTTGATTGATTATAGATAAGTGTAGGACTGGCCCCTTAATGAATGCCCCGAGGGGGGTAGAGCCCAGCTAGCACTTTAAGTTATGAGCTAACTGGGAATCTGATTATGTGAATAATAAAACCCACCTCCCCGCTCCCCCCATTTTCTATTTCTGTTGATGGCTCTCTCATTCTCCCTGTCTCCTCAGCTCGAAACCTTGGGGTCATCTTTGACTCTTCTCTCTCCTTCTCTGCTCATATCCAGCAGACCGCCAAGACCTGTCGTTTCTTTCTTTACAACATCCGTAAAATCCGCCCCTTTCTTTCCGAGCACTCTACCAAAACCCTCATCCACACCCTTGTCACCTCTCGTTTAGACTACTGCAATCTGCTTCTTGCTGGCCTCCCACTTAGTCACCTCTCCCCTCTCCAGTCGATTCAAAACTCTGCTGCCCGTCTCATCTTCCGCCAGGGTCGCTTTACTCATACTACCCCTCTCCTCAAGACCCTTCACTGGCTCCCTATTCGTTTTCGCATCCTGTTCAAACTTCTTCTACTAACCTATAAATGTATTCACTCTGCTGCTCCCCAGTATCTCTCCACACTCGTCCTTCCCTACACCCCTTCCCGTGCACTCCGCTCCATGGATAAATCCTTCTTATCTGTTCCCTTCTCCACTACTGCCAACTCCAGACTTCGCGCCTTGTGTCTCGCTGCACCCTACGCCTGGAATAAACTTCCTGAGCCCCTACGTCTTGCCCCATCCTTGGCCACCTTTAAATCTAGACTGAAAGCCCACCTCTTTAACATTGCTTTTGACTCGTAACCACTTGTAACCACTCGCCTCCACCTACTCTCCTCTCTTCCTTCCCGTTCACATTAATTGATTTGATTTGCTTACTTTATTTATTTTTTGTCTATTAGATTGTAAGCTCTTTGAGCAGAGACTGTCTTTCTTCTATGTTTGTGCAGCGCTGCGTATGCCTTGTAGCGCTATAGAAATGCTAAATAGTAGTAGTAGTAGTAGTAATAAAACAGAGGATTGAGCTATTGGTAAATTACTATGCAATGTTGTGCCTGTTACAATTACTGATGTCCATACGTGTGAATTAGAATCAGGGATTGCTAAATAATAGAATCTGAGAATTTAATAATAATAAAATGCAGGAGATAGGTGCCGCATTGTCTAGTTTGAGAGGCCCCAGGTCGTAGGTCAGTTTAGGAAATATTTGAAACCTGTGTAACTGATATTGTAAGTAATGTGTAGAGATAATTAGTTCAAGACAGGGTAATCAATCTATTCCTTACCATCTGGTGAGAAGGTGGAGGCTAGAGGGGTTTAGAACCATATATAAATGAGAACAGAAGCAGCTTACGAAAGAGACAAGACACAGAGAGCCAAGAGAAGGAGAGGGTTAGCGCTGATGTTCTACTTTGTTTGCTGGCAAATAAAGAAGACTTTTCTCTTATTCTGGTGTGTGGTATTTGACTCCTGAAGTACCACAGATTCTGCTAACAATAGTGGTAATTCCTGCATCAGGAAAAGGTTTTCTATTTGTGGTGTCATCCACCTCAGTTCAGTCTCCTATTCCACCATGTCTTCTCTTTTAATTAGTCTAATGGATGAACTTGGTGGGGATTGCTATATCCTGCTGGTAATCCTTTCTAAATCTAGTTATAGCTGTAGTTGGTTTCTATTGACAATTAGGATTGAGTCAGGCACACAGTCAGTGAGGACATCTGACAGCAATGGGGCAGAATAGTTCTTCCAGAGCATGCACAGGCCTTCCTATGTGCAGTGGTCTCCTCAGTCTCCCAGTTTTTGTTTGTTCTGTTCTGCTTAATGAACATGAAAATAAAGCTCTCTCGTATTGAAGAGATTTCCTTATCTCTGCTTGCCTCCAATGGTTTTTCTTCTTTTTTAGTAGAAAAGATTTAATCAGTTCCATTTGTTAGCTTGTTATTTTGTTGTTCGAAAATGTCCCAGATGTCTCCTTGAGTCTAAAGGATTGCCCGAACCATTTCCACAATGCCTATGAGGCAGAGAAGAGATATTTGCTCACCCAGAGGGAGGAAAGGAGATTGAGTGGAGTGGAGGAGTGGCCTAGTGGTTAGGGTGGTGGACTTTGGTCCTGGGGAACTGAGGAACTGAGTTGGATTCCCACTTCAGGCACAGGCAGCTCCTTGTGACTCTGGGCAAGTCACTTAACCCTCCATTGCCCCATGTAAGCCGCATTGAGCCTGCCATGAGTGGGAAAGCGCAGGGTACAAATGTAACAAAAATAAAATAAATAAAAATTATAGCCTCCACAGAGATTAGCTGACTGTATATATGCTAGCAGATCCCCCTTTGTGGTTGTTGCCTCTGCTTCCCTACACAGTGGCTTTGAGTCAAGCTGCAAAGGAGCAGCGTCAGTGATCTTCCAAATTGGCAGGAACCTCTTCAAATGCTTCCAGTCCTAAAGCTCAGTTACCTTCAGCGCCCTTGCACAGGCATGTGAGTTTCCCATAAAAGTGCTGAAGAAATGCAGACACCTAAGTGCAGGGCTACACAGCCATCTCCTGTGCTGTCCACACCTTTGAAACAACTCTGGCTGGACAGTAGCATGACCTTTGTGTTATTCGACTAGATCAAACATCACATTGGTTTGCCAGAGCACCACAGCAATGCAGATTGTGAGCAACTCTTCTACACCCTATATAAATTTCAAAAGAAGCCTGGCACAGTGGTTCTCAGCTTCATACTGGCCTTGTCAGAATTGATTCCCACATATTAACAGACTTGTGGTTTTTTTTTTAATCCTTGCAGTCTTAAACTATGTCCATTACCAATAATAGAGAACAGTGGTTCCTACTTCATCCAAATCTCAAATGGCTAGCCCTGACAGCAGTTTCTGCCCTAGGGCTACCAGTGCCCATGTAAAATATCGTGGTCACAGATGTATCTGTGCTTTTAAGTGGAACAGATTCTTCATCTCCATCTTACTAATGGCCATGACTTCAGTATCCTCCAAATGCCATACTTAACTACCTATACCACTTCTTTTGACAGGTGCTGCAAATGTCCTCCATCAGAGTACATATCAGTATCGGTGCACTCTCATATCCACATCAGTTTGAATCTGGAAGCCAATGTCCAACCATTTCTTGATTCATAAAGGGGCGTCTGCTTCATTTTACTTGGAAGACCCTCTTTTTAGTAGCTGTTGTTACGGCAAGAAAAATAAGTAAATTGATCACCTATGAACCATATAGTTGGTTACATCACAACAAGATAGCTCTTACCAAAGGTGACCACACTTTCTATTTATGTAAGGAAATAATGCTCCCTGTCTTTTGTCCTAAACTGAATAAGAATCCACACAAGAAGTTTTTTCAGACTCTGGAAGGCAAAGATGTCTCTCATGCTGTCTTAAATTAGTGTGGTTGCTATTTCAGTCCACATAAAAGTATAGAAATACAGGTTTCTAAATATAAGGCAATACCTTATTAGACTAACAGTACCTTTTTAGCTAGCTATGGGGAGCTACCCCCCCCCCCCCTTTTCCTCAAGTGAGGATAGAATGGGCAGAAGATGGCAATACTAGAATAAGTGAATCATAAAAGCATTCCAATGGTAATCTGATCAGAAGCAGTAAAAATTTATGGTTTATAATGTGATCAGATCTAAAAAAAGATTTGGAGCGGGTTTTTTTGTTAGTATCTTTAAGATCTGGTCATTTTAACTTTAAAAGTGTTAACGTTCCTGGATTGTTTTAAAGTTTCTTTTTAGTACCCTGATTATAAGGTTATTAATGCAGTGCTCTGGACCCAAGAAGTGACACCTTGGTTTGTCTCCTGGAGGCAATTTCTCTGAACAAGTTAGCATTGTGCATAATGTGACAGAATGGAACCTCACTCCTAAGTCAGGGCGTGTGAAGTATGATCTCAGTCTATCAAATTTACTGCTAACACTTTGCTTTAGAAATTGCATCATGACAAAGAGCTTCCCTTTTGAGATTCTAAGTTTATAAGTAACACGTATAGGCAACCTATCTAGTTGTACTTGGAAAGTGTTTTTGATCAAGCTTGTCGCACTAAAAACAATAGGAAATATTTATGTATCTTTCTGCCATATTTTCTTGGTCTCAGGCTGCATTTTTTGGCACCAGGATCGTCTCTCTCTCCAGGCAGTTATGGCATTTGATGTGTCTTTTGACATCTGATCCGTCTCCCAGACTTGGCATCCTCATTCACATTTTCTGCATTGAATAATAGATACCCATACCCTTCCTCTAATGTACTTGTGTCAGAGGGAAGGCTCCGGACCAGTGTGAGCACTGCAGGATTTAAAAGGCGGTGGGGGGGGGGGGGGGGGGGGGGAGGAATTTAAGAAATGCTGGATCGCCGGGAGTCTTCAGCCTGCGGGGCTTGGGGATCCCTGACATTCACAAACCAGCTCTGCCGCTGTTGGGTGGGCCGGAGCTCAGAGTGGATGGGCCTGTGCCCACGCCATTTGATGGCATCACCCACTTGTGTGCCTTTTAGCTCAGTTGTCTATAGAAAACATTTATGACAGATGAGAAGCAATGCTTTATTGTTGTTAGATGCTATGAAAAATCACTTTTTGTTGATGAGTGATAAAACTGAATACTTCTATTCTTAGTTAAATGTAGGTGTTTATTTTCTGGCTAAATAAATAGCTTCTTTGAGAATCTGAACAACCAGTGCTTGTTTTTAATGTGTTTTTTTGCTAGGTACCTTTTCCATTGGAATGAAATATATACATTTGTGTCACTTAGGATTCATCAGCACTAATAAAAGCCCCCAAACTGAGTGGAGGATACAAGACAAGCCAGGGAAGGGACAGAGTACTAGGGGATTATTTTTGTTGTTGGTTTTTTTGGTTCATCCAGTAAAAACCTTGTTTTTTGTATCAAGGGTATTTTATCAGTATTGATCAGTTAAAACTTAAATTCAGACGCTGTAAGTATACCTTGTTGTTACAGTCTTAGATTTTTGGAAGGGTATGCCAACAATAGTTAACAAGTGTAATGTTTCTAGTCTGACTTTTTTTTTAATATTGGTACTTACAGTTATGATGGATCTTTTCTTGATCAGAGGAACATATGCTTATACATTGTGTTCTGAAATTTTGTCCTTTTACAGACTTTCTAAATGGCCAGTTGTTTTTCCAGTTTGAAAAATAGTTTAATCCCGCTGCCTGGATTAAATCAAATTTTAGTGTAGAAAAAATCCAGTCCAGAAAAATATTGAGGGGCATAATCGAAAGGAGCGCCCAAGTTTTCCTGAGGACGTCCTCACAGGACATCCTGGCAAAGGGGCGGGGAAACCCGTATTATCAAAACAAGATGGGCGTCCATCTTTCGTTTCGATAATACGGTCGGGGACGCCCAAATTGCGAAATTTAGGTTGACCTTAGAGATGGTCGTCTCCGATTTTCGGCGATAATGGAAACCGAGGATGCCCATCTCAGAAACGACCAAATCCAAGCCATTTGGTCGTGGGAGGAGCCAGCATTCGTAGTGCACTGGTCCCCCTCACATGCCAAGACACCAACCGGGCACCCTAGGGGGCGCTGCAGTGGACTTCAGAAATTGCTCTCAGGTGCATAGCTCCCTTACCTTGTGTGCTGAGCCCCCCAACCCCCCCAAAAAAACTCACTCCACACAACTGTACACCACTACCATAGCTCTAAGGGGTGAAGGGGGGCACCTACATGTGGGTACATTGGGTTTCTGGTGAGTTTTGAAGGGCTCACATTTACCACAAGTGTAACAGGTAGGGGGGATGGGCCTGCACCCACTAAAACTGCTCCAGGGACCTGCATACTGCTGTCAGGGAGCTGGGTATGACATTTGAGGTTGGCATAGAGGCTGGCAAAAAATATTTAAAAAGTTGTTTTTTTGAGGGTGGGAAGGGGTTAGTGACCACTGGGGAAGTAAGGGGAGGTCACCCCTGATTCCCTCCGGTGGTCATCTGGTCAATTCGGGCACCTTTTTGAGGCTTGGTCATAACAAAAAATGGACCAAATAAAGTTGCCCAAGTGCTCATCAGGGATGCCCTTCTTTTTTTCCATTATCGGTCGAGGACGCCCATGTGTTAGGCACGCCCCAGTCCCGCCTTCACTACGCTTCTGACACGCCCCAGTGAACTTTGGTCATCCCTGCAACGGAAAGCAGTTGAGGATGGCCAAAATCGGCTTTCGATTATGCCGATTTGGGCGACCCTGGGAGAAGGACACCCATCTCCCGATTTGTGTCAAAAGATGGGCGACCTTCTCTTTTGAAAATAAGCCTGATTGTGACCTTGTCCATAGCTCTGCCAGATAGGTAATTAGAAGGGGAGAGAACTGGTTTCTTTCTTTGGAGATGTTTATTGTTTTGGGGGTTCTTATTCTATTGCATTCACTGAAAATTTTAACGTCTGTTTTATCATTCCCTTATTCCTTATGTGTCCTTTTTGTTCTGATTAGATTGTAAGCTCTGACGAGTATGGACTCTCTTTATGTTCAAGTGTACAGCGCTGCGTACATCTAGTAGTGCTGTAGAAATAAGTGGTAGTGATAAGAAAAGAACAACTAAGTGATGGTTGAAAAATGGATCTAAACGTGGTAACCCTAAGCAGACATAAGGAAATTATCACCATCAGAAAAATGTAAATGGAATGTCAAAAAGTTCAGCTACTATGTAAAACTGCTTGTTCACTTTTAAAACAAAGTTATTGGAACTGCTTTTGCTGGCATTATCAGTCTATCCTCTGATTGATAGACTGATAATGCCAGCAGTTCCAATAACTTTGTTTTAAAAGTTTAGTAGCACTGCCTTCACACTATTTGAAACACATTCTAACAGCCATTTCCCTTGTTCAAGGTCCCACCACTCCCAGTGGCTACAGAGTCTCGGAAATCACGCCTGAAAAAAGGTAAGTATTTTGAGATGCATTCAGTTCAATATAATTTTTCTACATAACAACCATTGGATATGTTTTATTCTTATTTTCTCTCCCTCTATGTAAGTGGGAAATGACAAGAAAGGGGCCTTAGCTCTCAGGTCAGTTGGTAGCCTGTGATTGATAAAATGGAGCAGAGTGATACAACAGCTCACAGGTCAGGAGTACTGGGAACAGATAACATGAACCAGGCAAGTGAGACTCTTCACCAGCAAGGTCTGTGTTTCTTGCTGGCCTTGTATACTGCTCTTCATTGGATGCTCTGCCCTCTTACTTCATTCACCAATTGACAGAGCTTTCCAGACAGCTGTGTATATGTACTGTAAATATCAGTGTTTCTGCTATTTAGAATCCTACCTCTGTTGCAGGTGTTCATTGTTTTAAGTTCTAGGTTTCTTGAAATGACCTGAGCAAATTACTTCCATGACACACCCACACCTCAAAGGCTCTTTCAGACAGAAACCCAAACCTGGTCTCTCTGATGGTGTACAGTACATTGCTGAAGCATAGGTTTAGTCCTGGTGTAATGCCATAATGTATATTTCCTTGTCATCAAGCAGATGAAGCCATTACGTATGGGTTGTGTCCATCAACCAGCAGGGGGAGATAGAGAGCACTCAACTTTTCTCAGTGCCTCATGGCCAGCTAGCTCCACTGCCTCTTCAGTATTCTCTATCTCCCCAAGCAGGGTGGCTGCAGCTTCTTCGAGCTCCATCAAAATCTGCCTGGGGGTGGCTCCTGGCTTGCCAGTTGTTAGCCGGGGTGTTAGAGGCTATAGCAGCTTCACTTTGAAGGCACATAGGTCAGCCCTTTCCCTGCCTTACCCATGCCCCTGTGGATGTGGACATATTAGCTTGCTTTTCCCTGTCCTTGCCCACTCAGTGGATGCAGGCACATTGGTTCGCCTTTCCCTGCCTTTCCCACTTATCTGAGCCTCCGGAGTGTTTTTATTTACCTCTGCTTTCCTCACAGCGTTAAAAAAAAAATAATAATAATTCTCCGAGGACAAGCAGGCTGCTTGTTCTCACTGATGGGTGACGTCCACGGCAGCCCCTCCAATCGGAAACTTCACTAGCAAAGTCCTTTGCTAGCCCTCGCGCGCCCGCGCGCACCGCGCATGCGCGGCCGTCTTCCCGCCCGAAACCGGCTCGAGCCGGCCAGTCTTCTTTTGTCCGCACTCGGTACGGTCGTATTTTTCGCCGTGTCGAGCCCCGGAGAGTCGACCTCGCGCGTCCATATTGTTGAACGTGTTTTTTCTTCGGAAAAGTTTTTCCTGTACTCGGGAAGTGCTCCGGAACCCCTCCACCGGGTTTCGTTTCAATCCTCCCCGTATTTCCAGCTTTTGGCCCCGATAAGTTTTCTTTCGTCGTCGGGGTAGGCCTCTTTTCGGCCTCGGTCGAGATTTTTCTCCCTCTACAGTTTTTGGTGCTCTTTTTCCGTCATTTCGGACTTTGATTTCGCCGGCGTGATTTTTCCGCCCATGACATCGAAGCCTTCCAGCGGCTTCAAGAAGTGCACCCAGTGCGCCCGGGTTATCTCGCTCACTGATCGACACTCGTCGTGTCTTCAGTGTCTGGGGGCCGAGCACCGCCCTCAGAACTGTAGTCTGTGTTCCCTGCTTCAAAGGCGGACTCAGGTAGCGAGACTAGCCCAGTGGAACGTTTTGTTCTCGGGCTCTTCGTCGGCATCGGCACCGGGATCTTCGAGTGCATCGACGTCGTCAGCGTCCAGACCATCTTCCTCGGCCGCCCTTGCATCGAGTGCATCGAGGCATCGGGCCCCTGCATCGGCGCCGAGACATCGGATAGCTGCATCGACGTCGGTGGTACCGGGACCTTGTCTGCTGATGTCGTCGGACGGTGGTGCATCGTCAGGAGTGCAGGTGAGGGCTGTCCATTCCCCTGCTGGTGGCGGTGAGCCTTCGGGTGGGTCTCCTCCCACCCTGAGGGCTCCTGCGGTACAGCCCCCCCGAGACCGACCTTCTTCGGCCTCGGCCCCGAGGAAGCGACGGATGGATTCTACGTCCTCCTCGTCGGTGCCGGGGAGCTCCGGTGACATGCTTCGGAAGAAGTCGAAGAAGCATCGACACCGGTCTCCTCCCCGCGTCGGCACCGAGAGCTCTGGGTCGCCGAGGGATTCGGCACCCAGCAGGCATCGGCACCGAGAGGACCGCTCACCCTCTCTCCAAGAGGTGTCGATGCGCTCCACTCTGGACAGCCCGGAACAGCCTCCTCGCCCGGAACAGGTCCTGACGTCGACGCCTGCATCGACCTCTCAGCCTTTCTCTGCAGCCGCTCTAAACGAGAGCCTCCGGGCCGTTCTCCCAGAGATTCTGGGAGAGCTGTTGCGCCCTACCCCTCCGGTACCGGCGGTGCTTGCACCTCCGGTACCGTCGAGCGTGGCGCCGGCTGGCCCATCGCCCAGGTTGAGGTCCCCGACGTCGGTACCGCGTGCGGTACCGACCGCGGCCACCTCCCAGGAAGGCTCCCCGACTACGTCGGCGGAGGGAGCTTCGCCGATGCGGGCGAGGGAGTCTACCTCTCGACGCCCCCATCGTGGACGTGGCTCCACTGAGTCGAGCAGGGCGAGGTTGCAGACACAGGTTCGTGAACTTGTGTCTGACACCGAGGGTGAGGCCTCGTGGGAGGAAGAGGAAGATCCTAGATATTTCTCTGACGAGGAGTCTGAGGGTCTTCCTTCTGATCCCACTCCCTCTCCTGAAAGACAGCTTTCTCCTCCCGAGAGTCTGTCTTTTGCTTCCTTTGTCCGGGAGATGTCTACGGCCATCCCCTTCCCGGTGGTTGTGGAGGACGAGCCCAGGGCTGAAATGTTTGAGCTCCTGGACTATCCTTCTCCACCTAAGGAAGCGTCCACCGTTCCCTTGCACCATGTCCTAAAAAAGACATTGCTTGCGAACTGGACGAAACCCTTAACTAATCCCCACATTCCCAAGAAGATCGAGTCCCAGTACCGGATCCATGGGGACCCAGAGCTGATGCGCACTCAGTTGCCTCACGACTCTGGAGTTGTGGATTTGGCCCTAAAGAAGGCTAAGAGTTCTAGGGAACATGCTTCGGCGCCCCCGGGCAAGGACGCTAGAACCTTAGACTCCTTTGGGAGGAAGGCCTACCATTCCTCTATGCTCGTGTCCAAGATCCAGTCTTACCAGCTCTACACGAGCATACACATGCGGAACAATGTGCGGCAGTTGGCGGGCTTGGTTGATGCTCTTCCCCCTGAGCAAGCCAAGCCTTTTCAGGAGGTGGTCAGGCAGCTGAAGGCGTGCAGAAAATTCCTGGCCAGAGGAGTTTATGACACTTTTGATGTTGCGTCCAGGGCCGCTGCTCAAGGTGTGGTGATGCGCAGGCTCTCATGGCTGCGTGCCGCCGACCTGGAGAATAGAATCCAGCAGCGGATTGCGGACTCGCCTTGCCGTGCGGACAACATTTTTGGCGAAAAAGTCGAACAGGTGGTAGAGTCTCTCCACCAGCGGGACACCGCATTCGACAAATTCGCCCGCCGGCAGCCTTCAGCTTCTACCTCTACAGGTAGACGATTTTTCAGGGGAAGGAAGACTGTTCCCTACTCTTCTGGCAAGCGTAGGTACAATCCTCCTTCCCGACAGCCTGCGGCCCAGGCTAAGCCCCAGCGTGCGACTCAGCAAGGCCCCGCGGCTCCCCAGCAAAAGCAAGGGGCGAGCTTTTGACTGGCTCCAGCAGAGCATAGCCGACATCCAAGTGTCCGTGCCGGGCGACCTGCCAGTCGGAGGGAGGTTGAAAGCTTTTCACCAAAGGTGGCCTCTCATAACCTCCGATCAGTGGGTTCTGCAAATAGTCCGGCAGGGATACACCCTCAATTTGGCTTCAAAACCTCCAAATTGTCCACCGGGAGCTCAGTCTTACAGCTTCCAGCACAAGAGGGTACTTGCAGAGGAACTCTCCGCCCTTCTCAGCGCCAATGCGGTCGAGCCCGTGCCATCCGGGCAAGAAGGGCTGAGATTCTATTCCAGGTACTTCCTTGTGGAAAAGAAAACAGGGGGGATGCGTCCCATCCTAGACCTAAGGGCCCTGAACAAATATCTCGTAAAAGAAAAGTTCAGGATGCTTTCCCTGGGCACCCTTCTCCCCATGATTCAGCAAAACGATTGGCTATGCTCTCTGGACTTGAAGGATGCCTACACACATATCCCGATACTGCCAGCTCACAGACAGTATCTGCGATTTCAGTTGGGCACACGCCACTTCCAGTACTGTGTGCTACCCTTTGGGCTCGCCTCTGCGCCCAGGGTGTTCACAAAGTGTCTAGCTGTGGTAGCAGCGGCACTTCGCAGGCTGGGAGTACACGTGTTCCCATATCTCGACGATTGGCTGGTGAAGAACACGTCCAAGGCAGGAGCCCTGCAGTCCATGCAGATGACTATTCGCCTTCTGGAGCTACTGGGGTTTGTGATAAATTACCCAAAGTCCCATCTTCTTCCAGTGCAGAACCTCGAATTCATAGGAGCCCTGCTGGATTCTCGGACGGCTCGCGCCTATCTCCCAGAGACGAGAGCCAACAACTTGTTGTCCCTCGTCTCCCGGGTGCGGGCGTCCCAGCAGATCACAGCTCGGCAGATGTTGAGATTGCTGGGCCATATGGCCTCCACAGTTCATGTGACTCCCATGGCCCGCCTTCACATGAGATCTGCTCAATGGACCCTAGCCTCCCAGTGGTATCAGGCCGCGGGGGGTCTAGAGGACGTGATCCACCTGTCCACGAGTTTTCTCGAATCCCTGTATTGGTGGACGATTTGGACCAATTTGACTCTGGGACGTCCCTTCCAAATTCCTCAGCCACAAAAAGTGCTGACCACGGATGCGTCTCTCCTGGGATGGGGAGCTCATGTCGATGGGCTTCACACCCAAGGAAGCTGGTCCCTCCAAGAACGCGATCTACAGATCAATCTTCTGGAGTTACGAGCGATCTGGAACGCTCTGAAGGCTTTCAGAGATCGGCTGTCCCACCAAATTATTCAAATTCAGACAGACAACCAGGTTGCCATGTACTATGTAAACAAGCAGGGGGGCACCGGATCTCGCCCCCTGTGTCAGGAAGCCGTCAGCATGTGGACCTGGGCTCGCCGGAACGGCATGGTGCTCCAAGCCACATATCTGGCAGGCGTAAACAACAGTCTGGCCGACAGGTTGAGCAGGATTATGCAACCTCACGAGTGGTCGCTCAACTCCCGAGTGGTGCGCCAGATCTTCCAAGCGTGGGGCACCCCCTTGGTGGATCTCTTCGCATCTCGAGCAAACCACAAAGTCCCTCAGTTCTGTTCCAGGCTTCAGGCCACCGGCAGACTGGCATCGGATGCCTTCCTCCTCGATTGGGGGGAGGGCCTGCTGTATGCTTATCCTCCCATTCCTCTGGTGGGGAAGACTTTGTTGAAACTCAAGCAAGACCGAGGCACCATGATCCTGATTGCTCCTTTTTGGCCGCGTCAGATCTGGTTCCCTCTTCTTCTGGAGTTATCCTCAGAAGAACCGTGGAGATTGGAGTGTTTTCCGACCCTCATCACGCAGGACGAAGGGGCTCTTCTGCATCCCAACCTCCGGTCCCTGGCTCTCACGGCCTGGATGTTGAGGGCGTAGACTTTGCCTCTTTGGGTCTGCCAGAGGGTGTCTCCCGCATCTTGCTTGCTTCCAGGAAAGACTCCACTAAGAGAAGTTACTTCTTTCATTGGAGGAGGTTTGCCGTCTGGTGTGACAGCAAGGCCCTAGATCCTCGCTCTTGTCCTACACAGACCCTGCTTGAATACCTTCTGCACTTGTCTGAGTCTGGTCTTAAGACCAACTCCGTAAGGGTTCATCTTAGTGCAATCAGTGCATACCATTACCATGTGGAAGGTAAGCCGATCTCAGGACAGCCTTTAGTTGTTCGCTTCATGAGAGGTTTGCTTTTGTCAAAGCCCCCTGTCAAGCCTCCTACAGTGTCATGGGATCTCAATGTCGTTCTCACCCAGCTGATGAAACCTCCTTTTGAGCCACTGAATTCCTGCCATCCGAAGTACTTGACCTGGAAGGTCATTTTCTTGGTGGCAGTTACTTCAGCTCGTAGAGTCAGTGAGCTTCAGGCCCTGGTAGCCCAGGCCCCTTACACCAAATTTCATCACAACAGAGTAGTCCTCCGTACTCACCCTAAGTTTCTGCCAAAGGTCGTGTCGGAGTTCCATCTGAACCAGTCAATTGTCTTGCCAACATTCTTTCCCCGTCCTCATTCCTGCCCTGCTGAACGTCAGCTGCACACTTTGGACTGCAAGAGAGCATTGGCCTTCTACTTGGAGCGGACACAGCCCCACAGACAGTCCGCCCAATTGTTTGTTTCTTTTGACCCCAATAGGAGGGGAGTGGCTGTAGGGAAACGCACCATATCCAATTGGCTAGCAGATTGCATTTCCTTCACTTACGCCCAGGCGGGGCTGGCTCTTGAGGGTCATGTCACGGCTCATAATGTTAGAGCCACGGCTGCGTCGGTAGCCCACTTGAAGTCAGCCTCCATTGAAGAAATTTGCAAAGCTGCGACGTGGGCTTCTGTCCACACATTCACATCCCATTACTGCCTGCAGCAGGATACCCGACGCGACAGTCGGTTCGGGCAGTCAGTTCTTCAGAACCTGTTTGGGCTTTAGGATCCAACTCCACCCCCCGAGGGCCCTGTTTGTTCTGTTCCAGGCTACACTCTCAGTTAGTTGGTAAATTTTTTTAGGTCAATTTCTGTTATGTCCTCGCCGTTGCGAGGCCCAATTGACCATGGTTGTTGTTTTGAGTGAGCCTGGGGGCTAGGGATACCCCATCAGTGAGAACAAGCAGCCTGCTTGTCCTCGGAGAAAGCGAATGCTACATACCTGTAGAAGGTATTCTCCGAGGACAGCAGGCTGATTGTTCTCACAAACCCGCCCGCCTCCCCTTTGGAGTTGTGTCTTCCCTTAAGAGTATTGTCTTGCTACATACTGGACTGGCCGGCTCGAGCCGGTTTCGGGCGGGAAGACGGCCGCGCATGCGCGGTGCGCGCGGGCGCGCGAGGGCTAGCAAAGGACTTTGCTAGTGAAGATTCCGATTGGAGGGGCTGCCGTGGACGTCACCCATCAGTGAGAACAATCAGCCTGCTGTCCTCGGAGAATACCTTCTACAGGTATGTAGCATTCGCTTTAAAGTCGCGTCGCGCTTTAGCGCAGCAATCTTGGAAAAGAGGTTTTTTTCCTTGAGATTCTTCTGCAGGACCGGAGCTGTGATACTCGGTCCAGTGAGGTAAGAGTGTTTTCTGACTCCTCCGGGGTGGGCCCGCGATTGGGACGTTTTTTGGCGCGAACCGCCATTTTTGAATTTTACCGCCGTTTTCTGCGATGGCTGCGGAGACTGTAAAGCGCTGTTCTAAATGTGGCAAGCGCAAATCAGCAGCGGGGCTCTGTAATTCGTGCTGTACAGACGGTAGAGCTGGCCCGAGCATGGCGAGCGGCGATCTTTCGCGCTCTGAGCTGGCAGCGGGCGCCATTTTGGATTTTTCACACGGCGCGGCCTCCATTGTGACGGAGAGCCCTGAATCCGTGGGGGTGGGGGGGGGTCCTCTGAGTGAAGCTAATAATAGAGCTGATTGCCCTGGGCAGGATCCGGGCGGTCAGGGAGTGGTTTTCTCCCCTGATTTTGTTTTAATGCTGTATAGGGCGTACATGCTTAAAAGAGCTCTTCCACAGGGATCTTCGGACCCTCTGCCTTTCCCCCCCCCCCCCCCCCCCCCCCCCCGGTGGATCCTGGCCTTTTGGAGTTGGCTTTGCCTGTTTCTTATCCTCCTGATAAACGCAGAAGGGCTAATTCCCCTTCTGAGTGTGGTGCACCCCCCGCCCCCCCCCCCACCCCCGTGGTCGGGCTATGAGGAGTCTGGCAGAACTTCTTGGGCTGAGGAGCCAGAGTCTGGTGCAGAATTGCCATAGGAGCTTGATGATCCGTCTGCGGTGAGGATTTTCTACCGCGAGGAGCTGCCAGCGCTTATTTCAGATGCCTTACAAGCCCTCTCGATTGAAGATTCTGGGAGTCGCACAGCCTCCTCGGTTAATCCAAGGATGGCTAGTACCAGAAAGCCTGCTCAAGCCTTTCCTTTGCATGACTCCATCCAAGAGCTTATTTCAGCTCAATGGGCTGACCCCAAGGGACCTTTGAAGGTTGCCAGGGCTATGGGGCAATTATACCCTCTGAGTGAGGAACATGTGGCTCGCTTTGCAATGCCTAAAGTAGATGCCCTGGTCACGGCTGTGACAAAGAGAACTACCCTCCCTGTTGAAGAGGTGTTGCCCTGAAGGATATTCAAGACCGCAGGCTTGATTCAGCTCTGAAGCGGTCCTTTGATTTGGCAGGTCTCACTGTTCGGGCGTCTGCATGCAGTTGTTATGCTGCTAGAGCCTGCCTGGCTTGGTTACAGCAGGCAGTGGAACAGCCCGGTGATGGAGCGAAGACCTTATCTGAAGTGGCTGTGCGGATGGAGTCGGCCTTGTCCTTTTTGGCTGACGCCCTTTATGATATGGTCAGAGCTTCGGCTAAGCAAATGGCTGTAGCAGTGGCGGCTCGCCGCACTCTTTGGCTACGACATTGGGCGGCGGACATGGCCTCTAAGCAAAGGTTAGTGAAGTTGCCCTTTCAAGGCCTTCTGTTTGGTGAGGAGCTGGAAAACATTGTTAAAGGCCTGGGGGATTCCAAACCTCAGCGCTTGCCCGAAGAAAGGCCGAAGCCTTCCTCTAAGGGTCAGGCGGTCCGTCCACTCCTCTTACAGACCTCGCTTCCGTGAAGCTAGAAGGTACCGCTCGGGGCGTGCTGCTGGGTTCACTTCGCATGCCCGCTTTCAGCAGAGAAACTCCTTTCGCTCGGACAAACGTTCCACAGTTGCCGGTTCAAGGGCTGGAGTTCATGGGCGACCCTCTCAATGATGGTGCGCCGGCCCTCTCCTCGTTTCCTGTCATCGGAGGAAGACTTTCCCTCTTTTTCGAAGAGTGAGCCAAAATCTCTGCAGATCAGTGGGTCTTGGACCTGATCAGAAACGGATACCGAATAGAATTCGATGCCCCGGTGAGAGACGTGTTTGTGGAGTCCCGATGAGGTTCTGCCACCAAACGGGCGGCGGTAGAGGAGACTTTGCACAGTCAGTGCCAGATAGGGGCTGTGACCCCAGTGCCTCCCGCCGAACAAGGTCTAGGCCGCTACTCCGTTTACTTTGTGGTGCCACGAAAAGGCGGGTCTTTTCGCCCGATCCTGGACTTAAAAGAGCTAAACAAGTCCTTAAGAGTGCGGCATTTTCACATGGAAACCCTGCGCTCCGTCATTGCGGCGGTACAGCCAGGAGAGTTTCTCACGTCTCTGGACCTGAAAGAAGCTTACTTGCACATACCAATTTGGCCCCCGCACCAGAAGTTTCTGCGGTTTGCGGTGTTGGGAAAACATTTCCAGTTTCGGGCCTTGCCTTTTGGCCTCGCCACAGCTCCCCGAACCTTCGCCAAGGTAATGGTGGTAGTAGCTGCCTTTTTCAGGCGAGAGGGTATCCGGGTTCACCCGTACTTAGATGACTGGCTCATCAGAGCAGACTCAGAAAAAGAGAATCATCTAGCTACAGCCAGAGTGGTTTGTCCTTCAATCTCTGGGCTGGGTTGTCAATATGGCCAAAAGTTACCTGACCCCCTCGCAATCTCTAGAATATTTGGGGGCCAGGTTCGACACAGCCTCGGGCTATGTGTTTCTTCCTAAACAAAGACGGTGCAAGCTTCAGAATCAGGTCCGTCTGCTCCTGAGGATGCCCCACCTGCGAGCTTGGGACATTGTCCAGCTGTTGGGATCGATGATGGCCACCTTGAAAGTGGTGCCATGGGCGAGAGCGCACCTGAGATCTCTACAGTATTCTCTACTTCAACGATGGTCTCCAGTATCTCAGGATTATCAGTGCAGACTTTCTTGGCTCCCTGCGGCCCGCCTCAGTATGGAGTGGTGGCTCTCGGACAGCATGTTGCGGCGGGGAATGCCGCTGGCGCTCCCCGATTGGTGCCTAGTGGTGACAGATGCCAGCCTGAAGGGCTGGGGCGCACATTGCCAGGGGAAGCATGCCCAGGGTCTGTGGACGCCCGACGAGTCAGAGTGGTCTATCAACCGCCTGGAGTTGAAAGCGGTGTTTCTGGCTCTTCTGACCTTTCAAGTGACCCTGGAAGGATTGGCTGTCCGAGTGATGTCGGACAACACAACAGCAGTGGCCTACATAAATCGACAAGGCGGCACTCAGTGCAGAGCTTAGCCGCGCAGGCCGAACTAATTTGCCACTGGGCCGAGCTGCATCTGCAGTCCCTGTCAGCAGCTCACATTGCAGGTCAGAGCAACGTGCAAGCCGACTATCTAAGCAGGCATCAGATCGTTCCAGCGGAGTGGGAACTAGCAGACGATGTATTCCTGCAGATATGTGCCAAATGGGGCAAGCCAGTGATGGATCTTATGGCGACCAGTTCCAATGCCAAAGTCCCGTGCTTCTTCAGCAGACGGAGGGATCCTCGCGCTGCTGGGTTGGATGCCTTGGCTCAACCCTGGCCCCTGGGCTTGCTGAATGTCTTCCCTCGGTGACCCTTGATAGGGCGAGTGCTCCTGCGGGTTCGGCTGCATCCAGGAGAAGTGGTGCTTAGCGCCCCGGATTGGCCCAGGAGGCCTTGGTATGCGGACCTCCGACAGATGCTGTTGGAGGCTCCCTTTCCGTTACCTCTGGTTCCGCACCTGTCACAGGGTCCGGTGGCCATGGAGGATGCCTGCCGCTTTGGTCTTATGGCATGGCGATTGAGAGGGCGCAATTGAGAGATAAAGGCTACTCAAATAAGGTAATTTCCACTCTCCTGCAGGCCCGTAAGAGCTCCACTTCCTTGGCTTATGCCAGGATTTGGCGCCAGTTTGAAGTCTGGTGTATTTCAAGAGCGCTTTCTCCGTTGCGGGCTCCTGTCTCGCCGATTCTGGACTTTTTGCAGGATGGTGTACAAAAAGGCTTGGCCTATAATTCCCTGCGGGTGCAAGTGGCAGCATTGGCCTCCCTGCGTGGCAAGGTTGAAGGCGTGTCCTTAGCTGCTTATCCAGTTGTGGCACGGTTTCTTAAAGGGGTGCTTCGGCTCCGTCCTCCCGTGCGGGCACCTTGTCCAGTTTGGAACCTGGGGTTAGTATTGAAGGCCCTTCAGGGGGCTCCCTTTGAACTGCTTCGGCGTGCTTCAGAGAAAGATTTGACACTGGAGGCCGTCTTTTTAGTGGCCATTACCTCAGCGAGACGGGTGTCAGAGCTCCAGGCGCTGTCCTGTAGAGACCCTTTTCTGCAATTCTCAGAGTCAGGGGTCACGGTTCGGACCGTGCCTTCCTTCATGCCTAAGGTGGTTTCAGCGTTTCACCTAAACCAGCCTGTTTTTCTTCCCTCCTTTGTTGAGGAGGAGTTTCCAGGTTCATTTGGGCAGTTGCACCTTTTGGATGTGCGCCGGACTCTGTTGCAGTATCTGCGAATTACAAATTCTTTCAGGACCTCTGATCATCTTTTTGTGCTGTTTGCAGGTCCTTGCAGAGGGTCTTCAGCGTCTAAAACCACTATTGCCCGTTGGCTGAAAGAAGCTATCTTTTCAGCATATCTGCTGTCTGGCCGGGCTCCGCCTGAAGCCTTTAAGGCACATTCCACAAGAGCGATTTCCTCTTCCTGGGCGGAAACTGGAGCACGATCTCTTCATGAGATTTGCAGTGCTGCAACATGGGCTTCTAAGCTCTCTTTCGCCCGACATTACAGGCTGGATGTGACTGCCAGGAGGGATGCGTGTTTTGGAGCACAGGTGCTAGCGCGTGGTGTGGCTTGTTCCCACCCTATTTAGGGATTGCTTTGTTACATCCCATACTACTACTACTACTACTACTTGACATTTCTAAAGCGCCCATAATGGCTTCATCTGCTTGATGACAAGGAAGGGAAAATTAGGTTCTTACCATGATAATTTTCTTTCCTTTAGTCATAGCAGATGAAGCCATGAGCCCTCCCTGTATGATTGTCTGTATTGCAGTGATTCTGATTTTAGGTGCTGTTCTTGTTTCCTGAAGTTATATTCCTTCCTTGGGGAGTCGGAAAACAGTCTTCAGGATTCTTGTTACAGTTATAGGAGGATGAGTTCGTTCCCTCCAGTTCATGTTTTGGGAGGATGAGTTTATTCCCTCCAGGAGGATGAGTTCTTTCCCTCCTTTTTGAGTTCATGCCCTTGTTAAGGGCCATCGTTCGCTGTGAGGAAAGTTCATGTTATTCCCGTTGCTGTTTGCCATACTGCTTTGGAAGCTTCAAATACTGAAGAGGCAGTGGAGCTAGCTGGCCATGAGGCACTGAGAAAAGTCGAGTGCTCTCTATCTCCCCCTGCTGGTTGATGGACACAACCCATACGTAATGGCTTCATCTGCTATGACTAAAGGAAAGAAAATTATCATGGTAAGAACCTAATTTTCCCATTACTATGTATCTTTTTTTTGTTTTCTTTCCAATCCAATGGAAGTTAGAAAGAATTATTAAAAAAGGGTCAAGAAAATTATCCCTCTGTCTCGGGACAAAATAACTTGCCTAAACTTACAAGTGTAATCATTCTGCAGCTCCTCGTATCTCTCCTCTCTTTTGTCTCCTTATTCCCCTGCTTGGGAACTCCATTCTTACAAAGTAGATGACGGCAGATAATGACCTGTATGGTTCATCCAGTCTGTTAAACAAGATAAACTCATAATATAAGGTACTAGTAAAAAAGGCCCGTTTCTGACACACTTGAAACGGGCGCTAGCAAGGTTTTCCTCGGAGTGTGTAGGTTTGAGAGAGTGTGTGTGAGAGTGACTGTGTGAGAGAGAGAGAGTGAATGTGTGCGTATGACACAGAGAGAATGAGTGTGTCTGTGAGAGTGTGTGTGTGAGAATAAGAGTGTGTGCGAATGCATATGTGAGCCACAGTGAGCGTGAGAGTGTGTTTCACACAGATACAGTGTGTATGAGAGAGAGTGTGTGAAACAGAGTGTGAGAGAGTATGTCTGCGATACACAGACTCTCTGTGAGAGTGTATGAGATCGAGAGATTGTTTGAGAGTGCCTGTGTGACACATAGAGAGTGAATGTGAATACAGTGTGAGACATAGAGTGTGTGGTAGATAGTGTATGAGAGTGAAAGAGACACTGTAGGTGTGCCAGATATACCTCCCCCCTCCCTCTGTGTGGTCGCAGGACACCCTCCCCCTTCCTCTCTCTCTCTCTCTGGTCGCAGGACCTCTCCCCCTCCCTATGTGGCTCCCCTCCCCCCCTTCTCTCAGGTCTCCCTCCCCCCTGCTTTCAGGTCTCAGGACCCCCCTCCCCCCTCCGTTAGCCCCCTCAGGACCCCCTCCCCCCTCCGTATCTGGCCTCAGGACCCCTTCCCCCTCCGTTGTCTCAGGCCCCGCCCTCGCCGCCAGGTCCCCCCCCCCCCCGAGGTCACAGCCGCTCACCCCTTCACCCCCCCCCCCCCCCCAGGGAGCCACCGCTCCTCCCCTCCACCCCCCCAAGGTCGCCACAGCCACTGCTCCCCCCTCCACCCCCCACCCCCCCGATGTCACCGCTGCTCCCCCCCTCTGTCCGACGTCAGCTCAGCTGCCATTTCCGGCCACTGCTGCTTCTCCTGTCAAGCAGCAGCGGCCGGTACAAAAACGAAAAAACCAAATTGAACCTGCAAAAATGCTTTTAAAAAGGAAGTGGGGCACTGCAGGCAGCCATCGGCTGTCAGCTCTGCATCTGCTCCTCCTTTCACCTCTCACGTCACTGCCTCTGGAGTAGAACCCCTGAGGAGCGCAGCGACGTGAGAGGTGAGAGGAGGAGCGGATGCAGAGCTGACAGCCGATGGCTGCCTGCGGTGCCCCGCTTCCTTTTTGGAAGCATTTTTGCACGTTTAAGTTGTTTTTGTACCGGCCACTGCTGCTCAACAGGAGAAGCAGCAGTGGCCGGAAATGGCAGCTGAGCTGATGTCGGATGGAGGGGGGAGCAGCGGCGACCTGGGGGGGGAGGGTGGAGCAGTGGCTGCGGCGACCTCGGGGGGTGGGTGGAGGGGGGAGCTGTGGCAACCTGGGGGGGTGGAGGGGTGAGGGAAGGCGACCTCTGGGGTGGGGCGTGGCGAAGGGCTGAAACTGCGTCTCCAACGTTCAGAACGCTGCTGTGTTTTGATTGGGCACTTTCGCTGCTGACCCACCCGGAAGTGGGAGGCGTCAACAGAAGCACGAATGCCTCAAGGCTTGTGGTCACGCAGTCAGCTTCAGAACGTTGGAGGTGGGTTTTATTATATAGGATGATATGCATACTTGGTCTTGATTTGTCCTTGCTATTTTCAGGGAACAGACCGTAGAAGTCTGCCCAGCACTGACCTTGTTCTCCAGTTGTGGATCTTGAATCTGTCCAGTCACGTTCAGGATACAGACTGTAGAAGTCTGCCCAGCACTACCTTCGCTTCCCAATTACTGATGTTGCCATCTAATCGCGGCTAAGCTAGTTTGGTTCCACTCCTCTGTGTTTATCCCATGCATTTTTGAATTCTGTTATCGTTTTCATCTCCACCACCTCCCACAGGAGGGCATTACAGGTATTTACCACCCCCTCCGTGAAAAAGTACTTACTGACATTATTACTGAATCGGCTCCCCTGCAGCCTCAATTCATGTCCTCTAGTTCTATCACCTGACCATCTCTGGAAAAGGTTGGTTTTTGTTAATACCTTTCAAATATTTGAACGTCTTTATCATATAACCCCTGTCTCTTCTTTCCTCCAGGGTGTACAGGTTCAGGTCCTCAAGTCTCTCCTCATATGTCTTGCGACGTAAACCCCATACCATTTTGGTCACTTTTCTCTGAACCGCTTCAAGTCATCTTACGTACTTGGCAAGATACAGCCTCCAAAACTGAATGCAGTACTCCAAGTGGGGCCTCAACAACTGGAAAACTTCCAATAGTTTTTAAACTTTGAAAAAAAATCTGGAAATGTTAGCCATTTTTCTAGCTTCTGGGCATGAAAGTAAAATAAAGCCAAACAACTGTCATTCCTTAGCCTCAGCAGCAGATGAATCCAGGAACTGGGGGGTTGTATTCACCTACCAACAGATGGAGATAGAGAACAGTGAAGAGAAAACAGTGATCTTGGATGTTCAGCTCCTTGTCACTTCATTATATCTCTATCTCCAGCAGGTGGTGGACGGATTCTTTCCAGCTCCTGGGCATTTCTGCCAGTAGAGCTTGAGGGCGTTTGGCTGAGGGTGCTAACTTTGAGGACATACTTGTTCTGCAGGTCCCTGTCCTACCCCATTTTCCCCCTGCTCTCTGTTAGCTCCCCTTCCAAGCTGCTTAAAAAAACCCCAAAACCTCCTCACAACGGTGCAGCTTTTAGCTGGCAAAAAAAAAAACAAAGACAAAGAAAATTTCTAGTAGAGCTGCTTTGATTTTCTCCCTTTTGCTGAGACTCTGCTGGGCTGTGTGTGTGTGTGTGGGGGGGGGGGGGAGCGCCTTTTGGGCTCCCTCTGAGAGCTACCGCCGCCTTTGGGGATTTCAGTGCTGCCCCGGTGAGTAAATCCTGTCTCTTTACTCTTGCTGACCTGTGTGTTGGATTCCGGTGGGACGAAACGGGTTATGGCGGCAGAGGTGGTTAAAAGATGTTCCTGCTGTGGCGCTCATCATTCTGCAGCGGGCATCTGTGTAGCGTGCTGCTTCAGCGGTCTCCGGTGCCGAAGGACCTGGGGAGTCTGTGGAGGAATCTTCCCGCTCAGCGGACAGTACTGCCGGCAATATTATGGCGGTGCCTGAAACGGTTATTGAGCATGTGCCTTTTTTTTTCTGCAGAACCTTCCCGCTATTTTCCTGGTTCAGGAGCGAGTGGTAGCAGTGCGGGGGTGGCCTCTGGCTCAACTGTTGATTCTTGTAACACTTCCATGTCAGGTACAGACTTTTCCCCGGATTTTATTCTCTTTCTCCACCAAGCTTACTTGCTGAAGAGGAGATTTACTTCTAACCCTCCTCCCCTCCCTCAATTGTCCTTAGAAAGCAGGGAAACTCTGGCCAATCAGGGTGACTTAGGGTCATCTCTTCAGGTAGAGGACCTAGCTGTTAAACGCAGACATTTAGCTACGTTTCCGGATGGAGGATCGATGGGACCTCATTCTCCCCCGTCATCCATTTTGGCAGGATCTGGGGATTCTGCCCAATCTGCTAAGATGGAAAACTTTGAGGATGGGGAACTTTTACAAGGGGAGCAAGATGGTCCGACTGCAGTTCGGATTTTTCATCGTGATGAGCTGCCTGCTTTCATTTCAGAAGCCTTGGCAGCTGTGAATATTTCTGATCCAGACAAGAATCTGCAGCTTCTGTCAATATTAAGATGGCAAGCACGCGAAAACCCTATAAGACTTTTCCCATGCATGAATCTATTCAGGAGTTAATCTCTGCTCAGTAGTCTGACCCTGAGAGTGGCTTGAAAGTAGTGGGCGCGGCTCTATCCAGTGGCTGCTACTACCCTAGACTCCTGCTGTTTACCTAAGGTAGACGCTTTGGTAACGGCTATCCCTAAGAAAACCACTCTTCTGGTGGAAGGAGGGGTCACGCTTAAAGACATACAAGATAGGTGTCTCGAAGCGTCTCTTAAGCGTTCCTTTGAGGTCGCAGCTTTGGCCTTACAAGCTTCCATCTGTAGCTCCTTTGCAGCCAGAGCTTGTCTTTCCTGGTTTCAGCAGGGTTTCGAACAGGACCAGGAGTTTGCTTCTTTATTGGTTGCTGGTGCTCCGATGTAGTCGGCTCATCTGGCTGACGCCCTCTATGATTTGGTCAGGGCATCTGCTAAACAGATGCCTCTGGCATTCTTGGCTTGACGTCTGCTGTGGTTGCGCCACTGGTCAGCTGACATGGCTTCCAAGCAGCATCTTACTAGGCTTGCCTTTAGAGGGATGTTACTCTTTGAAAAGATTGTTATAGATTTGGGGGATTCGAAATCCCAGCATCTTCCAGAAGACAAACCCAGAGCTGGTTTGAGGTCTGGTGCCTCTAGGCCCCTTTTTCGTGATGTCCGTCGGTATTGACCGGGTCGTAGTGCTTCTTTTCAGCACCCTAGATTTCAACAGAAGTCCTCCTTTTGAAATGACAAGCGGGCATTGGGGACTGGAACCAGACTTCAGGATTGTGCTGCCCATTGATGGGGCGCAAGTTCACTCTTCAGTGATTTCCATAGGGGGTCATCTAACCCTCTTTTATGAAGAGTGGGCCAAAATTACTTCGGACCAGTGGGTCTTAGATCTCATCAGAGACAGCTATAGGCTAGAATTTGCTATGCCCGTCAGATACTCCTTTTTGGAATCTCGTTGTGCCACTCTGGCCAGAAGAAAGGCCGTTCTGGCTACTTTACAGGCGTTACTAGATCTTTGGGCGGTGGTTCCTGTACCACCGGCTGAAGTCCGCTCAGGACGGTATTCAATTTACTTTGTAGTCCCTCGAAAAGGCAGTTCTTTCAGGCCAATCTTTGACCTCCAGAAAGTGAATGGGTGTCTCCGGGTGTGACATTTTCGCATGGAAACCGTGCGCTTCGTGATAGAGTTCAGTTTGGAAGACGCAGATCACATTAGATTATTAGTTCAGACTATTCTTTCATGGCTTGACTATTGTAATTCTATTTATTTTAAATGTTTCCTGTTTCAGAAACTTCAGTTATTACAGAATACGACTGCTAAATTATTTTTTAGAATGCGGAGGTATGATAGAGTGATATTATTATTGACTCAATTACACTAGTTGCCAGTGCAGACCTGGACTGAATTTAAAACAGCTCATGTAGTTTTTAAGATTTGCATGTTCTTTGTTCAGATAGTCAACCTGGTTTTGTCTCTTATCATATAAAGAGCAGTTCTTCTCAGTTTATGAGTACTGTAATTGTAAGTTTTCTTTCAGTTAAGCATGTTCGCTTTAAATGATTATGGGAGAATTCCTTATCATTCCAGGCTAATAAAATCTGGAATAACCTACCCCTTTCATTAAGAATACTGCCTTCTTATTTTATTTTTCAGAAACATTTTTCAAAAATATTTTTAACTATAGATTTTGATTGAATGTTTAGACTATGTAATTCAACATAAACTGTGCTGCTTGTCTTTATATTAGCAGCCTTGAATCCTAGAGGACTTGGTGGGTTATAAATCTGTGCAGTAGAATAGAATAAGTACATACATGCATGCATGCACACACATACACATATATATGCACTGACATACAAACACAAGTGCATATGAACATGAACATACATAGCAGCCCACAAAGATAAACACATACATACAAATCAAACTCTGGTATACATATAAAGTATCACATATCATGTAAAATGAGCTAATCTTATTGGGAGACTGGCTGGACTGTACAGGTCTTTCTCCGAGGACAAGCAGGCTGCTTGTTCTCACGACTGGGTTGACGTCCACGGCAGCCCCCACCAACCGGAACAAAAACTTCGCGGGCGGTCCGCACGCAGGGCACACCCACCGCACATGCACGGCCGTCTTCCCGCCCGTGCGTGACCGTTCCCGCTCAGTCTTTTCTTTTCCGCGCTGGAGAGAGCCGTGTTCGTCTCTCTCTCTGTCAGCCCCGGAAACCGGATCGCGCTTAACCGTGAATTTTTTCTCTTTTCGTTTCATCGTTCTTCGTTTTTTCTGTTTAGTTTTTTTTAAAAAACGCTGAACTTTGTTTTTCCCTCGTCTCTTAGCGGGGGCGTCGCGCTGCGGCCTTGTGGCCGCACGGTCGATTTGTTTTCGAGGTGTGATTTTTACCGCCACCATCGACGACTTTTCCGTCGATGTCCTCGAAGGTCCCGAGTGGATTTAAAAAGTGTGGTCGGTGCGGCCGGCATATCTCGCAGACCAACACTCACGCTTGGTGCCTCCAGTGCCTCGGGCCGGAGAACGATACCAAGACGTGCACTTTGTGTCTCGGTCTCCGGAAACGGACACAAGTAGCAAGGCAAGTTCTTCGGGACCGTCTTTTTGGAACTTGCGCCGGCCCCTCGACGTCGACTTCGACGGCATCGGTATCGACGGCCGGTTCTTCGGTACCGGTATCGATGTCCACGAAATCCACGAAATCGGCACCGATGGCATCGACCCCAGGAGCACAGGTCCCGTTGGCCCACCGGTCCTCCGGTGAAGGCAGGGGTGAGAGGCCGCGTGGGCAATCGGCCCTGGTCACTCCCTCTACCCAGGGCCCTCGGGACCGAACCCTGTCGGACCCGGTCCCTCGAGGCCGAGGGGGATCGACCTCCTCCTCCTCGATCCCACCAAGCGCCGATGACGGGCATCGCAAGAAGACAAAGAAGCACCGTCATCGGTCGCCCTCGATGCATCCGGCTACCGGCGCCAGAGATGAGTCGACGCCGAGGAAGCGGCAGCGTCGAGAGGAGAGGTCCCCCTCTGTAGTAGAGGTACCGCCGCGTCAGGGTCCCAGCACTTCGGTGCAGTCTCCTGGACCCGACCAGCTTCCGGCACCGACGCCTCTACCGGCCCCCTCGCCTTTCCCGACAGCGGGCCTTGCCTCCGAGCCATCCTTCCGGGGCTCCTGGAAGGGCTGATGCGCCAGACTGTGCCGGCGCCGGGGGTGCTTGCGCCCTCGGCGCCGTTGACTGTGGCGCCGGCGAGCTCTAGCCCGGTGCTGAGGCCTTCGATGCCGACGCCGCTTGCGGCACCGGTCTCGACCGCCACACCGGTGGAGTCCCCGTCGACGTCAATGGAGGGAGCTTCATCCCCGCCAGCGCGGGAGTCCACCGCTCGACGACGCCACCGAGGCCTCAGTGCCTCGACGTCAAGCCGGGCCCGGTTGAGGACTCAGCTGCACGAGCTTATGTCCGACACCGAGGAAGAGGCCTCGTGGGGGGAGGAGGAGGACCCCAGATATTTCTCCTCAGAGTAGTCTGTGGGACTTCCCTCCGACCCCACTCCTTCACCTGAGAGGAAGCTCTCGCCACCTGAGAGCCTCTCCTTTGCCTCCTTTGTCAGGGATATGTCTATTTGCATTCCCTTTCCCGTGGTCTCTGTGGATGAGCCGAGGGCTGAGATGCTCGAGGTCCTCGATTATCCATCACCACCTAGAGAGTCCTCCACGGTGCCGTTGCACAATGTCCTCAAAGAGACACTGCTGCGGAACTGGTTGAGACCACTATCTAATCCCACCATCCCCAAGAAAGCAGAGTCCCAGTACAGAATCCACTCAGACCCAGAGTTAATGCGGCCCCAATTGCCTCATGACTCGGCGGTCGTGGACTCTGCTCTCAAGAGGGCACGGAGTTCGAGGGATACCGCCTCGGCGCCCCCGGGGCGGGAGTCTCGCACTCTGGACTCGTTTGGGAGGAAGGCCTACCAATTTTCCATGCTCGTGACCCGCATCCAGTCTTACCAGCTCTACACGAGCATCCACATGCGGAATAATGTGAAGCAACTGGCGGACCTGGTCGACAAGCTCCCCCCGGAGCAGTCCAGGCCCTTTCAAGGAGGTGGTCAGGCAGCTGAAGGCGTGCAGAAAGTTCCTGTCCAGGGGTATATATCACACCTGTGACGTGGCATCTCATGCTGCGGCCCAAGGTATAGTGATGCGCAGGCTCTCATGACCTGGACAACCGCACCCAGCAGAGACTGGCCGACGTCCCTTGCCGGGGGGATAATATCTTTGGCGAGAAGGTCGAGCAGCTGGTGGACCAACTGCATCAGCGGGAAACCGCCCTCGACAAGCTCTCCCACCGGGCGCCTTCAGCATCCACCTCAGCAGGTGGACGTTTTTCCCGGGCCCGGCAGGCTGTGCCCTATGCTTTCACCAAGCGTAGGTACACACAGCCGGCCCAAAGGCCTCGTCAGGCACAGGGACAGCCCCAGCGCGCTCGTTCTCGTCAACAGCGTGCGCCTAAGCAGCCCCCTGCGCCTCCACAGCAAAAGCCGGGGACGGGCTTTTGACTGGATCCATGGGAACATAGCCGCCCTCAAAGTGTCCGTACCGGACGATCTGCCGGTCGGAGGGAGGTTAAAATTTTTTCACCAAAGGTGGCCTCTCATAACCTCCGACCAGTGGGTTCTCCAAATAGTGCGGTGCGGATATGCCCTGAATTTGACCTCCCTGCCACCAAATTGTCCTCCGGGAGCTCAATCCTTCAGCTCCCATCACAAGCAGGTACTTGCAGAGGAACTCTCCGCCCTTCTCAGCGCCAATGCGGTCGAGTCCGTACCACCCGGGCAGGAAGGGCAGGGATTCTATTCCAGGTACTTCCTTGTGGAAAAGAAAACAGGGGGGATGCGTCCCATCCTAGACCTGAGAGGCCTGAACAAATTCCTGGTCAAAGAAAAGTTCAGGATGCTTTCCTTGGGCACCCTTCTGCCAATGATTCGGAAAAACGATTGGCTATGTTCCCTGGATTTAAAGGACGCATACACTCACATCCCGATACTGCCAGCTCACAGACAGTATCTCAGATTCCGCCTGGGCACACGGCACTTTCAGTATTGTGCTGCCTTTGGGCTCGCCTCTGCCCCATGGGTGTTTACAAAGTGCCTCGTGGTGGTGGCGGCGTATCTACGCAAGCTGGGAGTGCACGTGTTCCCATATCTTGACGATTGGCTGGTCAAGAACACCTCGGAGGCGGGAGCTCTCCGGTCCATGCAGTGCACTATTCAACTCCTGGAGCTGCTGGGGTTTGTGATAAATTACCCAAAGTCCCATCTCCAGCCAGCCCAGTCTCTGGAATTCATAGGAGCTCTGCTGAATACCCAGACGGCTCAGGCCTTCCTTCCCGAAGCGAGGGCCAACAACCTTCTGTCCCTGGCTTCACAGACCAGAGCGTCTCAGCAGATCACAGCTCGGCAGATGTTGAGACTTCTGGGTCATACGGCCTCTACAGTTCATGTGACTCCCATGGCTCATCTTCACATGAGATCTGCTCAATGGACCCTAGCTTCCCAGTGGTTTCAAGCTACTGGGAATCTAGAAGATGTCATCCGCCTCTCCACCAGTTGCCGCACTTCACTGCACTGGTGGACCATTCGGACCAATTTGACCCTGGGACGTCCATTCCAAATTCCACAGCCCACGAAGGTGCTGACGACAGATGCATCTCGCCTGGGGTGGGGAGCTCATGTCGATGGGCTTCACACCCAGGGTCTGTGGTCCCTTCAGGAAAAGGATCTGCAGATCAACCTCCTGGAGCTCCGAGCGATCTGGAACGCACTGAAGGCTTTCAGAGATCGGCTGTCCTATCAAATTATTCAAATTCGGACAGACAATCAGGTTGCAATGTATTACGTCAACAAGCAGGGGGGCACCGGATCTCGCCCCCTGTGTCAGGAAGCCGTCGGAATGTGGCGTTGGGCTTGCCAGTTCGGCATGCTCCTCCAAGCCACATACCTGGCAGGCGTAAACAACAGTCTGGCCGACAGACTGAGCAGAGTCATGCAACCGCACGAGTGGTCGCTCCATTCCAGAGTGGTACGCAAGATCTTCCGAGAGTGGGGCACCCCCTCGGTGGACCTTTTCGCCTCTCAGACCAACCACAAGCTGCCTCTGTTCTGTTCCAGACTTCAGACACACGGCAGGCTAGCGTCGGATGCCTTTCTCCTTCATTGGGGGACCGGCCTCCTGTATGCTTATCCTCCCATACCTTTGGTGGAGAAGACCTTACTGAAGCTCAAGCAAGACCGCGGCACCATGATTCTGATCGCGCCCTTTTGGCCCCGTCAGATCTGGTTCCCTCTTCTTCTGGAGTTGTCCTCCGAAGAACCGGGGAGATTGGAGTGTTTTCCGACTCTCATTTCTCAGAACGACGGAGCGTTGCTGCACCCCAACCTTCAGTCCCTGGCTCTCACGGCCTGGATGTTGAGGGCGTAGACTTCACTGCGTTGGGTCTGTCTGAGGGTGTCTTGCTTGCCTCTAGGAAGGATTCCACTAAAAAGAGTTACTTTTTCAAGTGGAGGAGGTTTGTCGTTTGGTGTGAGAGCAAGGCCCTAGAACCTCGTTCTTGCCCTGCACAGCACCTGCTTGAATACCTTCTGCACTTATCAGAGTCTGGCCTCAAGACCAACTCAGTAAGGAATCACCTTAGTGCGATTAGTGCTTACCATTATCGTGTGGAAGGTAAAGCCATCTCTGGAGAGCCTTTAGTCGTTCGATTCATGAGAGGCTTGCTTTTGTCAAAGCCCCCTATCAAGCCTCCTACAGTGTCATGGGATCTCAACGTCGTCCTCACCCAGCTGATGAAACCTCCTTTTGAGCCACTGAATACCTGCCATCTGAAGTACTTGATCTGGAAGGTCATTTTCTTGGTGGCAGTTACTTCAGCTCGTAGGGTCAGTGAGCTTCAGGCCCTGGTAGCTCATGCTCCGTATACCAAATTTCATCATAACAGAGTAGTGCTCCGCACCCACCCAAAGTTCCTGCCGAAGGTGGTGTCGGAGTTCCATCTTAACCAGTCAGTTGTCTTGCCAACATTCTTTCCCAGGCCGCATACCCGCCCTGCTGAACGTCAGTTGCACACATTGGACTGCAAGAGAGCATTGGCCTTCTACTTGGAGCGGACACAGCCCCACAGACAGTCCGCCCAATTGTTTGTTTCTTTCGACCCTAACAGGATAGGGGTCACTGTCGGGGAAACGCACCATTTCCAATTGGCTAGCAGATTGCATTTCCTTCACTTACGCCCAGGCTGGGCTGACTCTTGAGGGTCATGTCACGGCTCACAGAGTCAGAGCCATGGCAGCGTCGGTGGCTCACTTGAAGTCAGCCACTATTGAAGAGATTTGCAAGGCTGCGACGTGGTCATCTGTCCACACATTCACATCACATTACTGCCTCCAGCAGGATACCCGACGCGACAGTCGGTTCGGGCAGTCGGTGCTGCAGAATCTGTTTGGGGTGTAAATCCAACTCCACCCTCCAGGACCCGAATTTATTCTGGTCAGGCTGCACTCTCAGTTAGTTGTTCTTCGTAGATCAATTTCTTTATGCCCTCTCCGTTGCGAGGTTCAATTGACCTGGGTTCTTGTTTTGAGTGAGCCTGAGAGCTAGGGATACTCCAGTCGTGAGAACAAGCAGCCTGCTTGTCCTCGGAGAAAGTAAATGATACATACCTGTAGCAGGTGTTCTCCGAGGACAGCAGGCTGATTGTTCTCACCTACCCTCCATCCTCCCCTTTGGAGTTGCGTTTCATAATTTTTGCTTGTCATTCAACTGAGCGAAGTTTTTGTTCCGGTTGGTGGGGGCTGCCGTGGACGTCAACCCAGTCGTGAGAACAATCAGCCTGCTGTCCTCGGAGAACACCTGCTACAGGTATGTATCATTTACTTTATCTGCCCTCTCTTCCCCCATTCTCTATTTCTGTGGATAACACTCTCATCCTTCCTGTCTCATCAGCTCGTAACCTTGGGGTCATCTTCGACTCCTCCCTCTCCTTCTCTGCACATATTCAGCAGACTGCTAAAACCTGTCGTTTCTTTCTCTATAATTTCAGCAAAATTTGCCCTTTCCTTTCTGAGCACACTACCAGAACCCTCATCCACACTCTTATCACCTCTCGCTTAGACTATTGCAGCTTGCTTCTCACAGGTCTCCAACTTAGCCATCTCTCTCCTCTTCAATCTGTTCAAAATTCTGCTGCACGACTAATATTCCGCCAGTGTCATTGTGCTCATATTAGCCCTCTCCGCAAGTCACTTCACTGGCTTCCTATCCGTTTCCGCATACAGTTCAAACTCCTCTTATTGACTTCTAAGTGCATTCACTCTGCAGCTCCTCAATACCTCTCCACTCTCATCTCTCCCTACACTCCTCCCTGGGAACTCTGTTCACTGGATAAATCTTTTATCTGCACCCTTCTGCTCCACCGCTAACTCCAGACTCCGTTCCTTTTATCTTGCTGTACGTCAAGCTCCATCTCTGGCCGTCTTCAAATCTAAGCTAGAAGCCCACCTTTTTGGTGCTGCTTTTAACTCCTAAAACTTATTCACTTGTTCAGAACCCTTATTTTATCCTCACTTTAATATTCCCTTATCTCTTGTTTGTCCTGTTTGTCTGTCCTAATTAGATTGTAAGCTCTGTCGAGCAGGGACTGTCTCTTCATGTTCAAGTGTACAGTGCTGTGAATGTCTAGTAGCGCTATAGAAATGATAAGTAGTAGTATTATGTTACAAGTAAATATTCCAAACAGATATATACACACAAATACAAGAGAGACACCCTCACGTGCAGAAGGGTTAGAAAGAATTCCATGAGCCATGGTCTGCAAGCTTTCCCTACTTATTTATTATATGCTGAGCTTCCAGTCCCTGCAGAATACTCATCTTGTACTGCCTGCAGGGGGTTGGGCTCATTTAAGCCTTGCAGGAGATCACAAGTGACACATGGGACCTTTCTATAATCCTGGATATTGTCTCAGGCTTATTAGATGTTGTGATAGAACAGTGTGTTTTAAACCTGTAAAATTAGCTTTATTAACTCTTGAAGTGCATGTTTTATGTTAAAGCTGTTATAGAAAAGTGCATGCCCTCGTTTAGTTTCACTTAGTGAAGAAGTGAATCTACAATACTGGGAGCAGTATACTTTTAAAACTTGTTGACTGGGCTCTGATTGGCCTGGAGTTTGAAATTACCCAGCAGTTGTTGCTGGCTGTTGTTTCAGACCGGGAGAAAAGAGAGACAGATCTCTTTGCTGAGGCTCGGTGAACACTTATATGTCCTGATCTTTCCAAGTACTGTTTAGACAGTATACAAGTGTTTAGTTAGTCTAACAATTGATCCATATTTCAGTTGCCTGTTACTGTTTGCTATTTGCACTATTTTGTTCTACTGTTTAGTATTGGACTGATAGAGTCCTGGTGTTTTGTGTGTTGGGTCTGTGAGTGCTTTCTGGGAACTGTGGGACCACTGGGAGTGTGGCCCCAGTAACCTAGAAATCACTGGGGATAATTTGCGAGTGGAAGATTCACCCAGAGGCAGTTGTGACCCAGTCGGTGGGAGGAAGGTGCTAGTGAAGAGCACAAGCAGCAGGTGCAGGCTGACCTGAGCTGTGCTGGGGATAGACCCTCTAAGTGGCCATCTACTGGATTGACCTCTTTCATAGATTCATCCTCCCTCTGCCCATCTGGGTCTCTTTTTTATAAGAAGAAATCCACTTAGTTCTCTGAGTCAAGGCCATTGAACCTTCTCCACAAGTTCCAGCAAAGCTGAAGCACCATGATTCTCATAGTGCCATATTGGAAACAGAACTGATTCCCTCTTTTTGGAATAGCTAGCAGTTCTACCTCCTTGCATGCTCCTCCAGTTCCCAGTGCTGATAACTCAACAGGAGGGCTATTTTTTTTCATCCAGATTTAAAGTCTCTAGCCCTCACAACCTGGAAATTGAACAGTCCTTAGTTTCTGCTCTTGGTGACAATCCTGAATATTATTTTATAGCTGCTTGGACACTTTCCATTAAACAAACACATGCTTTCACGTGGAAGAGATTTTCAGTCAGGTATTTTACTAATGGTAATGACCCTCTCACGTGTCTTCCTATCTGTATCACTTATATTATCTTGGCCTTCAAACTTCCTATATTAGAGTACACCTTAGAATGTTGTCTTCTTATTACACTCCACTGGATAGCTTTCTAGCATTAGTCTCATATGTTGCTCATTTCATGAAAGCTCTGCTACATCTGAAGCCTCCATTACAAAAGCCCCTGTTCTGTGGTCCTAAATTTGGTGCTTGCTTCATTTATGAAGTCTCCCTTTGAAACACTTCTACATTTCTAACCTGGAACGTACTCTTCTGCTGCTGAGTCAAATCACGGCTAAAATAAAATTGCAGACATACCTGCTCAGAAGTCTAGGTTGCCTTCCTCTGAGCCTACAGATCTCGTCACTCATTTCAAAAATGCAGGTTCTCTGGGTAGGCGTTATGTTAACAAAGCGGAAAGACGTGTGACTTTAAATTCTGCACAGCTTCCCTAGGATATCTGAATTTGATTAGAAATCAGTGAATCAGGATGGGATTCAGAGTGGTAACACTAGGAACACTGAGATACCATGTGCTCAGTCTTTTCTTCTTGTACTGAGTTTTGAAAGAGTCATTTAAAAACTTTTTACCAAGCAACTTAATTGCTTTGGTAAAATTGCTCACAGTCTGTCACAAAAATGTGTACACCCAGCTGTATCAATCATTGATGTCTGTTTTCCTTCTCTTGAATTAGAAATGTTCTCACTTGACTTCCTGAACATTTGCTGGCAGGATAGGGATGGTGAAGGCACAACTCTCTTGTCTAAATTTCTCACACTTGGCCTTCAGAATTGGTATGGCATGCTGAAAAAAAGATTTTGAGGCTAATTTTCAAAGCACATAAACTTACAAAGTTACATAGGTTACTATGGGACTCATTTTTGAAAGAGAAAAACGTCTAAAAGTAGCATAAAACAGCATTTGGACGTTTTTCTCTTAAAAACGTCCAAATCAGTATTTTCAAAAGCTATTTTTCACACGTTTTTCTATGCTGTTCTTCTGCAATGTGTCTAAATCTCAAGGGGGTTTGTCAGGGGCACGTTAAGGGCAGTATTTGGGCGTTCCTAAGACTTGGATATTTTTCAGCCATAATGGAATAAAAGAAAACCATCCAGGATTAAAGCTAACATGTTTTGAGCTAGACATGTTTTTATAATGAATAAGGCACAAAAAGGTACCCTAAATAACTGGATGACCACTGGAGGGAATACGGGGTGACCCCCTCCCAACCCCCCCAAAATAATTTTGAATAAAAATATGTCTTGACAGCTTCAGGTGTTATAGCCAGGTCCATTAGAGCAGCATGCAGGTCCCTGGAGTAATGTAGTGATCAGTGCATTGCACTGAAGAGGGGGACTCAGATCCCTATCTCCCTCTACCTGTCACACTTGTGGTGGAAACTGTGACCCTTCCCAAAGTCACCAAAACCCTAATATACCCACATGTAGGTGCCCCCTTCACCCATAAGGGCTATTGTAGTGGTGTACAGTGTGTGTGTGTGTGGGGGTGGGGGGGTTGGAGGACTCAGGGGTCAAGATAAGAGAACAAAGGTGAGATGTATACCTGGGAGCATTTTTATGAAGTGCACAGAACTGCCCCTCTAGGGTGCCCATTGGGATGTCTGAGGGGCCAGTCTACTAAAAATGCTGGCTCCTCCTACATCCCAATGACATGAATTTCTATGTTTTGTACTTACTCTTTTTTTTTTTTCCCAAAAATGGACCATAAAACAAAACATCCAAAGCACAAAACCTTGTTTGCAACAGTATTTAAAAAAATAAAGAGAGACATTTTTCTTTTTTGAAAATGACCTTCTTTCCTATTCGCATTTTGGACATTTTATGTAAAACATCTAAAATCGGAGTTAGACATCATATGAAAAATGCCCCTCCACGTAACTTTGTAAGTCTATGTGCTTTGAAAATGAGTATCTTTGTGTCCTATTCTTTCTGAATGTCGTCTTTCTTCTGGCAATGTTTTCCATACAGCACCAGAATTACCAATCTTAGAGAGGCGAAACTGGCTGATCCACCTTCATTACATCCGCAAGGACTATGAAACCTGCAAGGTAAGTACTTCTCTTAACTGACTTCTCATTTGGTCTAATCAAATATTTCTATCCTGACTGGTTAGTTTACTCTCCAAATAAAGAATATTTGCTCATGGAGGTATTTTTTGGGACAATGTTAAATTTGAGTGGAGGAATCAGAGGGTGTTTTAAACCACTTCCAGGCTTAGGGCACAAATAAAAAGCCTCACTCCATGGTGTGTACTATTTTTTCCCCCTTAAATAGAATGCTTTCATCGGGGGGGGGGGGGGAGAGCTTGCTTTTTAATTCCAAACTATCAGTGGTGCATTGGTGTCCATTCATTGCGCACACCGCTCTGGCCTTCTACTTGTAGATGTAGTCAGCTGAATATCAGCATATTTAACAGAAGGGACATTTTGCTTAAAGGAAAGTCCTCTGCAGGTCCCACTTTCTGTTTTTTTTTAGGGGAAAAAAGGGAGTGTCAGCGGAGAAATGTTTCAACTGATAGAGTACTTGCTATTTTAACATTTCATGTTTTATTACTTTATTTTCTTTTTTTTAGATAAATATATTCCTGCTAAAGTGGAGACTGTCTTCGTTCCCTTGAACTTTGGGCAGTGGCACTGTTTGTTATATAGCAGAGCAGCTGCTGCTGTTGGAATTATATGAACAGTAGGCTTGGCTACAGAAGGATCAGTGATAGATTTAGACCTCTAATGCTCAAGGCACTGCTAACGCAAGCCCCTTCTTGTTCCTTTAAGCATTGAATTACTTCCCACTTTTGCAAACTTCAAATATCTTCCTTTTCCCTGAATCTCACCTGACTCCCCTCTTAGGCTGGGCAGCATTCAGAATGTCATTTTATATAATTAACCACATTTTACTCACATGAAATGTGTAGAAAGTTACCATCGTTGTGTGTTTCCCTTGATAAAATCATTTTCCTTGTCATCAAGCAGATGAAGCCATTACGTATGGGTTGTGTCCATCAACCAGCAGGGGGTGATAGAGAGCACTCAAATTTCACAGTGCCACATGGTCAGCTAGCTCCACTGCTGCTTCAGTATTCTCTATCTCCCCAAGCAGGGTGGTTGCAGCTTGATCAAGCTCCTTAAAAAAATCTGCCTGGGGGTGGCTCCTGGCTTGCCAGTTGTTAGCCGGGGTGTTAGAGGCTATAGCAGCTTCACTTTAAAGGCACATAGGTTAGCCCTTCCCCTGCCTTACCCATCCCCCCAGTGGATGTGAGCACATTAGTTTCACTTTTCCCTGCTCTTTCCCACTCTATACTTGGTGGATGCAGGCACATTGGTTCGCCTTTCCCTGCCTTTCCCACTGTTCTGTACCTCCGGAGTTGATTTGATTGCCTCTTTTGCTGTTTTCTCTACTTTCCTCTCAGCGTTAAAAAAAAAAAAAAAGCAAGAGGTTTTCTTCAGTTTCTACAGCGTGACCGGAGCTTGTATACTCGGTCCAGTGAGGTAAGAGTGTTTTCTGACTCCTCCGGGGAGGGCCCACAATCGGGACGTTTTTGGCGCAAAGCCGCCATTTTGAATTTTCCGCCGTTTCTTCAGCGATGGCTGCAGAGAGTGTTAAGCGCTGTTCCAAGTGTGGCAAGCGCAGATCAGCAGCGGGGCTCTGTAAAAAGTGCTGTTCAGGCGTAAGAGCCGGCCTGAGCATGGCGAGCGATGATTCTTCCCGCTCGGTGGAGCTGGCAGTGGGCGCCATTTTGAAAGCACCACATGGCGCGACCCCCGCTGAGGCGGAGGGTCTGGAGACCGGAGGGGGCCCTCGAATTGAGGCTGGCCAAAGAGCTACTAGCCCCGGACTGGAACCGGGTGCCCAGGGCGAGTTTTTCTCCCCTGACTTTGTATTATTGCTTCATAATGCATATATGCTTAAAAGAGCTCAGCCACAGGGGTTTTCTACGGCCCCCCCCCCCCTTACTGCCCCTCCAGTGGATGCAGGCCTGGGATTGCCCTCTGAGGCGTTTTTCCCTGATAGCTGGCCGCAAGAGAAGCGCAGAAGGGTAAATTCCCCTTCAGAGAGTGGCGCGCACCCCTTTCCCCCCCCCAGTGGTCGGGATGTGGTGACTCTGAGGGGTCTGGCAGGCCCTCGTGGCCAGAGGAACCAGAGGAAGGTGCAGAAGGGCCACTAGATCCAGATGATCCATCCGCGGTGAGGATTTTCCACCGCGAGGAGCTGCCAGCGCTTATTTCAGATTGTCTTACAGGTCCTCTCTATTGAAGATCCTGGGAGTGGCGTGCCCTTCTCTTGAAATCCGAGGATGGCAAGTACCAAAAAGCCTGCTCGAGCCTTTCCTTTGCATGAGCCCTCCCTGTATGATTGTCTGTATGATGTGAATCTGTTTCAGGTTCTGTTCTTGTTTCCTGAAGTTCTAATCCTTCCTTGGGAGAAAGTTGGAAAACAGTCTTCAGGATTCTTGTTCACTTATAGGAGGATGAGTTCATTCCCTCCAGTTCATGTGTAGGAGGTTGAGTTCATTCCCTCCAGGAGGATGTGTGTATTCCCTCCATAAATACAAAGAGAAGGACGAGTTTATTCCCTCCAGGAGGATGTGTTCATTCCCTCCTTTTGAGTTCATGCCCTTGTTATGGGGCCATCGTTCGCTGTGAGGAAAGTTCATGTTATTCCCATTGCGGTTTGTTATACTGCTTTGGAAGCTTCAAATACTGAAGAGGTAGTGGAGCTAGCTGACCATGTGGCACTGTGAAATTTGAGTGCTCTCTATCTCCCCCTGCTGGTTGATGGACACAACCCATACGTAATGGCTTCATCTGCTATGACTAAAGGAAAGAAAATTACCAAGGTAAGAACCTAATTTTCCCTTCTTTGGTATTTTATCAGTTAAGGTTGGGAGTGTTTGGTGGGGCACAAAAAGTAAACCATGTGGAAATTAAATTAATTAATAAATGCTCTGAAAACTCAGCTCTAATTTGATTTTTGGAGCATAACACACAGAGTGACCAATTATAAATGTAACAAATTACAGGGGGTGGTGATTTGTAAACTGTCTACACTGGGACAAAGAATGAGGTTTGCACTAGTTTTCAAAGGGCAAATGCATTCTTGGAGTGGAGGAATAGCCTAACAGAGCAGCAGGCTGATCACTAGGGAATCCAGGTGCAAATCCCACTGTGATGAAGCATGTCACTTAAACTTCTCATTGCCTCAGATATAAACTTCAATTGTAAGCCCTCTGGGGACAGGAAAATACCTAGTGCACTCTAGTGTATCTCAATGTTACTTATCTTGAGTTACTACTGAAAAAGGTGTGAGCTATATCTAAACAATCAAACAAAACATTTCACTTTGAGAAGCCACAAGCGCAAAGTACACAGGTCACCTGCAACCGCTTTTGAGCAGGTAGAATTTTGCTTAAAAAGTGCATGTGATTATTTGACTATTCAATCTTTGTGTCTACTTTTCCTTTCCCAACCTAAACATACCCTCAAAATGCATCCTCAGTGCAGCTAAATTATACACATGATCAGTCAAACAAGGTACATAAGCTTTATTGCATTGAGGGAGGGCAATTTTCAGAAGCTGTTTTATACAGTTAAAATGGTTTTTACCTGCAAACGTAGCTTTGAAAATTGACCTCCCTGTATATAGAGCTAGTAGGAATAGGTTTGTGAGCTTTCATTGTTGACAATGAACCCTGTATTCATTCTCTCTGCAAAGACAAAGAAAGAAGTGGCAATGATAAAACAAAGGGCAGAGGAAAGACGGTAGCCAATATAATACCAATTTTTTTTTTTAATAGAGCTCAGGCATAATCCAGGAAACTGGACCTATGAGCCTGACATCAGGGCCAGCTATTGATAAGAATAGGATTACTGTGCATATGAATAGATGAGTTAATAGTATAGAGCCAGCATGGATTTAATGCAAAGGAAAGTTGTGTCTCACTAATCAATCAGAAAAAATGTTTATTTCAGTACATTCAAGCTGATTTGTGCTACTGGAGGAGGAATGGCCTATTCCATATCATCATGCTGATCAATCCATAGACTGGTGGGTTGTGTCCATCTACCAGCAGGTGGAGATAGAGAGCAATCCTTTTGCCTCCCTATATGTGGTCATTGCTGCCGGAAACTCCTCAATATGTTCTCTATCTCAGCAGGTGGTGGTCACACACAGCAGCAGCTCTGGCTAGGCCTCCAAGCCTAATTTTTAGGTTTTGTTGAGTGCCTGGGGTTGAGGGCTCTTCTTGAGCAAGTGCAAACCTGGTGGCGCCAGGTCCCTCCTTTTCTCCCCCCTCCCGCTGGCTCCGTAAAAAAAAAAAAAAAAGAAAAATTTTGGACGTCCTTAAGGGCGTTTATTTCGACGTTTATTTAAACGTTTATTGCAGCTACTTACTGGGACACCAGGTCGTTACAGCTCGGAGCGAGAAGCAGGTAATTTTTACCTTTTTATAGCGGACAGGGGGTTCCCCGATTGATCTCCACGTGGCCTATGGCGTCGGAGGGCGAGGGCGCGAAGAATCGCTCCCCGGACCGCGTGTGCGCTTCTAGCGGGGATGCGGGGGTTTTAAAGTCTGATTCGCCCTTGTTGGGTGTCAGTTTGGAGGCCGGGCAGTGTCCCGGGTCTTCCTCCGGCGCGGCGGTTTTTCCCGCCATAAGCGCCCATCCCCCGCTGCTCGCCTCCGCCATCTTGGCCGGCCACTCTGCTCGGACGGCTTCTTCTTGGGCCGCCCTTGAGCTGGGAGACGTTCATGCCATGGCCGCCCTTGATTTGGGCGACGGCAAAAAAGCGGCTAAAGTTAAGCGCCGTTCTTCCCGCGCGGCTCCTTCGCGGAGTGTCGCGCCGGACGCCATCTTGGATGCGCAGCATGTTGCTCCCCCGCTCTTGCGAGCGCCGGTTGAGGGTGCGTCTAGGGCTGTGGCCCAGGCTGCTGAAATTCACAGTCTGGGGGGTTTCTCCCCCGAGTTAATTTACTGCTGCATCAGGCCTTCCTTATGCAAAACGCTGCCCCTTCTCCCTTGTCCGATAACGGGGTTGAGGCCCCCGGAAGTAAACGCCCTCGAGTGGATTCCCAGGCCTTAGAGGACGCTGTTTCCTCTGATGTAGATGAGGGCAGCGTATCTGAGTTCTCCCAACGGTCCTTTGGGGATTCCTTGGAGGAGACGGATTCCCGCTCGGATGGAGCAGATGACCCCTCTGCAGCGCGGATCTTTCGCTCAGAGGATTTGCCCAACCTGTTACTGCAGGCCATGAGCATTTTGAAGATTTCCTCGCCAGAGGACGTCTCTCCCTCAGCCCCTGTTGGCTCTGCCATTATGCTGGGGACGAAGCGCCCGCCTAGAACCTTCCACGTGCATGATGCCATGCTCACCTTAATTTCGGCTCAATGGGATGTCCCGGAAGCGAGCCTCAAAGTGGCTAGGGCTATGTCCCGCCTCTATCCTTTGCCTGAAAGTGAGCGTGAGGCCTTTATTAGGCCTACCGTGGATTCTTTAATCACTGCGGTGACTAAGAAAACGGCGTTGCCGGTGGAAGGTGGCACGGCACTAAAGGACGCCCAAGACAGAAGATTGGAAGCGGCTTTAAGGTCGTCCTTCGAGGCGGCTGCCTTAAGTTTGCAGGCCTCAGTTTGCGGCTCCTATGTGGCCAGGGCGTGCCTGACGATGGTGCAGCGGGCTTCCCCCTCGGATCCTTCCTTGAGGGCTGACTGGCCGGCCCTGGAATCGGGCTTGGCTTATTTGGCAGACTTACTGTATGATGTCTTGAGAGCCTCGGCTAAAGGCATGGCTCAGACAGTCTCTGCGCGGCGCTGGCTTTGGCTGAAACATTGGTCTGCGGACCACGCCTCTAAGTCCCGCCTGGCTAAGTTGCCTTTTAAAGGCAAGCTGCTCTTTGGGGTCGAGCTGGACAAAATCGTGACCGATCTCGGCACGTCTAAGGGCAAGAGGTTACCAGAGGTCAGGGCTCGGGCCAGTGCTCGCCCCGGTATCTCCAGAGGACAGTTTCAGGAAGCCCGTCGGTACCACCCGGGCAAGTCGGGCTCCTCTGCCCCCTCTTCCTTCAAAAGGAACTTCTCCCCCAAGCAGCATTCCTTTCGCAGAGACCGCCGTCCCGGAGGTACACCCTCCGGTCCTCCCCCAGGGTCTCGTACCCAATGACGGTGTCCTGGTCCATGGCCCAGTGCGGATTGGAGGACGCCTATCCTCGTTTCTGGGCGAGTGGACCAGAGTAACTTCAGACGCTTGGGTGCTGGAAGTCATCAGAGACGTCTACAAGTTAGAGTTCTGCCGACCCTTAAGAGACAGGTTTGTACTCTCTCCCTGCAAGTCTCCGGTCAAAGCTGTGGCAGTGCAGCAGACCTTGGACAACCTGATACGCCTGGGTGCGGTCGTTCCGGTGCCAGAAAATCAGATTGGCAAGGGACGTTACTCCATTTACTTTGTGGTACCAAAGAAAGGAGGTTCTGTCCGGCCTATCCTCGACCTCAAAGGGGTCAATCGGGCCTTGAAAGTGCGGCACTTTTGCATGGAGACTCTCCGCTCTGTTATAGCGGCAGTGAAGGCAGGAGAGTTCTTGGCTTCCTTGGACATCAAGGAAGCGTACCTGCATATTCCCATCTGGCCTCCTCATCAACGCTTTCTGCGTTTTGCAGTCCTGGGCCGACACTTCCAGTTCAGAGCCCTCCCTTTCGGGTTGGCTACTGCTCCGCGGACCTTCTCCAAAGTAATGGTGGTCATCGCGGCCTTCCTGCGAAAGGAAGGAGTACAAGTCCATCCTTATCTGGACGACTGGTTGATCCGAGCCCCCTCTTATGCAGAGTGCGGCAAAGCTGTGGACCGGGTGGTTGCTCTTTTGAGCTCCCTGGGGTGGATCATCAACTGGGAGAAGAGCCAGCTGCGCCCGACTCAGTCCCTGGAGTATCTGGGAGTTCGATTCGACACCCAAGTGGGCAGAGTGTTCCTGCCAGACAATCGGATTGTCAAACTTCAGGCTCAGGTGGACCAGTTCCTAGTAGCCTCTCCCCTTCGGGCTTGGGACTATGTGCAGCTGTTGGGCTCTATGACGGCCACGATGGAAGTAGTGCCCTGGGCCAGGGCTCATATGAGACTACTACAACACTCTCTGCTGCAGCGCTGGACTCCGATGTCGGAGGATTATGCTGTGCGCCTTCCCTTGGACCCAGCAGTGCGCAAGGCGCTGAGCTGGTGGCTGCAGACAGACAAGTTGTCTGCAGGAATGCCTCTGGTGACCCCGGAGTGGATTGTCGTCACGACGGACGCCTCTTTGTCGGGCTGGGGAGCCCACTGCTTGGGAAGGACAGCGCAGGGGCTCTGGTCTCCTGCAGAGGCAAAGTGGTCTATCAACCTCCTGGAACTCAGAGCCATTCGGTTGGCGCTTTTGGAGTTCATCCCGGTACTGGCGTTGAAGCCAGTACGGGTCCTGTCGGACAATGCCATGGCTGTGGCCTATGTCAACCGCCAGGGAGGTACCAAGAGCGCCCCTCTAGCCAAGGAGGCCATGAATCTATGCCAGTGGGCGGAAGCGAACCTGGAACAGCTGTCAGCGGCCCACATTGCCGGAGTCATGAATGTCAAGGCGGACTTTCTCAGTCGCCATACCTTGGATCCCGGAGAGTGGCAGCTATCTGCTCAGGCGTTCTTGGACATCACGAAGCGCTGGGGCCAGCCGAGCCTAGATCTGATGGCGTCATCGGCCAATTGCCAAGTGCCGCGCTTTTTCAGCAGAGGACGGGACCCTCGATCCCTGAGAGTAGATGCTCTTCTCCAACAGTGGCCGACACAGGAGCTTCTCTATGTGTTCCCGCCCTGGCCCATGTTGGGCAGGGTGCTAGACCGGGTGGCAAAGCATCCGGGCCGGATAATCCTGGTGGGTCCGGACTGGCCCAGACGTCCCTGGTATGCGGACTTGATCAGGTTCTCAGTGGACGATCCTCTGCGGCTGTCAGTGGAGCAGGGCCTATTGCATCAGGGTCCCGTGGTGATGGAGGATCCCTCCCCCTTTGGTCTTACGGCCTGGCTATTGAGCGGCAGCGTCTGAGAAAGAAGGGCTTCTCAGACAAGGTCATCGCCACTATGCTGAGAGCGAGGAAGCGCTCTACTTCTACTGCTTACGCCAGGGTTTGGCGTACCTTTGCAGCGTGGTGTGAAGCAGGCTCACTTTCTCCCTTCACTGCTCCAATTTCTTCAGTGTTGGCGTTGCTGCAAGAAGGTCTGGAAAAAGGCCTGTCGCTCAGTTCCCTTAAAGTCCAGGTAGCGGCTCTGGCTTGCTTCAGGGGCCGCCTGAAGGGTGCTTCCCTGGCTTCGCAGCCAGATGTGGTGCGCTTTCTCAAGGGAGTTAATCACCTGCGCCCTCCTCTGCGCTCAGTGGTGCCTGCGTGGAATCTCAACCTGGTGCTAAGAGCCTTGCAGAAGCTGCCTTTTGAACCCTTGTCAAGGGCATCTTTGAAAGACCTGACGTTGAAAGCAGTCTTTTTGGTGGCTATCACTTCAGCCAGAAGAGTTTCCGAGCTCCAGGCACTCTCATGTCGAGAGCCCTTTCTGCAGTTCACGGAGGCAGGAGTGTCTTTTCGCACAGTGCCTTCCTTCCTGCCCAAGATTGTTTCTCGCTTCCATGTGAATCAGCAGCTCTGTCTCCCTTCCTTTCGTAGGGAGGACTACCCAGAGGAATACTCTGCTCTCAAATATCTGGATGTGAGACGAGTCATCATCAGATACTTGGAAGTGACCAATGATTTCCGGAAGTCGGATCATCTGTTTGTCCTGTTTGCAGGTCCTCGTAAGGGTCTGCAGGCTGCTAAGCCTACAGTGGCAAGATGGGTCAAGGAAGCCATTGCAGCGGCTTATGTGGCCGCGGGGAAGGTGCCGCCTATCCAGCTGAAGGCTCACTCCACTAGAGCTCAGGCGGCCTCGATGGCAGAGGCCGGGTCCGTCTCCTTGGAAGAGATTTGCAAGGCGGCAACTTGGGCATCGGCCCATACCTTCTCCAGGCATTACCGCTTGACTGTGGCTGCTCGGGCGGAGGCCTGGTTTGGAGCTTCAGTGTTGCGGTCAGGGATTTCTATGTCCCGCCCTGGGTGAGTACTGCTTCGGTACATCCCACCAGTCTATGGATTGATCAGCATGATGATATGGAAGGTAAAATTATGTATCATACCTGATAATTTTCTTTCCATTAATCATAGCTGATCAATCCATAGCCCCTCCCAGATATCTGTATTGTTTATATTCTGGTTGCATTTCAGGTTCAAGTTTAGTCTTCAGTTCCTGTTCAGGAGGACTTCGTGTTCAAGTTTTTCAATGGATTCTTCAAGAGTTGAGATGAATTTGTGTTACAGTGAGCTGCTGCATTCCTCTCCCCTCCGTTTTACGGGGCTGGATTGAGACTTAAATTCTGCCGGCGCTTCCTCCCGCTTCGTGCGGCAGTAGGGCAGCTTTGTACCCCTCCCGCTTCGGCGGTGTTAGGGTCAGTCAGCTCCTCCCGCGGTTGCAGGATAAGCCAGATCCCCCCGCATTGGCGGGTGTGGTGTCCCTCCCCCGCTCCGCGGGGATGAGCTGGACGGATTCCCCTCCCCCACTTGTGTGGGGATGAGCTGGGTTAATTCCCCTCCCCCGTTTCGGCGGTGGTGAGCTGGGCAGAGTGTCCCTTTGTGGGTGTAATTCTCTAAGTGCTCAGTCCTGCGGATGGAGCTTGGATATCGACATACTGAGGAGTTTCCGGCAGCACATGACCACATATAGGGAGGCAAAAGGATTGCTCTCTATCTCCACCTGCTGGTAGATGGACACAACCCACCAGTCTTTGGATTGATCAGCTAAGATTAATGGAAAGAAAATTATCAGGTATGATACATAATTTTACCATGGTTAGTGCAGTGGGCTTTGATCCTGGCAACCAGGGTTCAATTCCCACTGCAGCTTCTTGTGACTTTGGGCAAGTCATTTAACCCTTTTTTTTTTTTTTTTGTTACATTTGTACCCCGCGCTTTCCCACTCATGGCAGGCTCAATGCGGCAGGCAATGGAGGGTTAAGTGACTTGCCCAGAGTCACAAGGAGCTGCCTGTGCCGGGAATCGAACTCGGTTCCCCAGGACCAAAGTCCACCACCCTAACCACTAGGCCACTCCTCCCTTCATTGCCCCAAGTACAAAAATTTAAGATTGTGAGATCTCTTCAGACAGCATGGCGTACATCTAGTAGCGCTACTTTAAATGATTACTAGTAGTAGTAGTTAATCCATCAGAATTGTTTGAAGATGTAAATAAGCATATGGATAAGGTTAAACCAGTCAGCTTACTGTATCTGGATTTTAAGACCCCCTCAGAAAATTAAAAGGAAGTAATAATTAGTTAACGACAGGAAATAAAAAGCAAGACTTAATGGTCAATTCTACCAGTGGAAAGAGGTGAAAACAGGAGAGCACCAAATATATGTATTGAGACCCGTGTTTTAACATTCAGTAATGATCTACTGAAAGGAGCAATGAATGAAGCGATCAGAATTGCAGATAACACAAAATTATTCAAAGTAGCTAAAACACAAGCTGATTATGAGGAATTGCAGCAGGACCTTATGAGAGTGAGGAACAGGGCATCTAAAATGGCAGATGTACAAGGTGAAGCAAAAAAAAAGTAACCTCCTAGAGTTTTTTTGCTGATTTCTCAGCAACCACTTATAATTTCAACATGAAATTTTACAGCTTTATTTGTTATTTACTGTCTATGTTTATGTGCTGGGTGGAATGAACTTATCTTTAAACATGGCAAAGTTACAGACTTTTTAGCGTGACAACCCAGTGATTTTCGCACATTCAAAAAAATAAAATAAAGGGATACCAGCTTACTGTTGATGATATCACAGTGATGAAGACTTTTGTCTGGGGAGCAATGTTGGAGGCCTATCACAAGCTCCGCTCAGAGCTGCAAATCGCTGAACTCAAGGAAGTGCTGCAGATGATCTGGGACAGCCTGCCACAGGGACCGATCAACAAGGCTGTTAAAAACTTCCCAAAGTGACTGAAGACTTGTGTTAAAGCTGGGAGTGGACAATTCGAGCATTTACAGTGACTGCAAGATTCTGACACATTGCTAATTGCATCGTTTGAATGACATTCTTTTACTGTGTTTTAGCTTGAACATTTTTAATGTGCAAAAATCACTAGGTATTAAAACTAAAATGTCAGTAACATCAATATAGCTTAAGGTAATTAAGGGCCCTGTCTACTAAGCCGCGCTAGCGTTTTTAGCGTGCACTAAATACTAGAGTCGCCCATATGTTCCTGTGGGCAACTTAATGTTTACTGCATTCTAATCATTAGCGCTCCTTAGTAAACAGGGCCCTAAATGTTGTTTAATAATAATATGTAAGTATGATGACTAAATAAGTAAGGTACGTAAATATTTCTTGTTGAAATTGAAAGTGGAAAAACTCTAGGGGATTACTTTTTTGTGTCTCACCCTGTATGTTGTGGCCTAATGAGAGCAGGGGAAGGGATATGTCTGTATTAGGGATATTTTATTTACTATTGTGTTATAGTATATTGCTCTGATGTAAACCACTTCAGGGTGGTTGTGATGAAAAAAGGCAATATGTAAGAACAAAATAGAAATAGATCCATGGTGTGATTGCATCTTTAATATTGTGTGCAGTTCTAGTAACTTCATCTCAAAAAAGATAAGAACTAGAAAATGTTCAGAGAAGGATAATGGAAATGATAAAGAGGATGGAACAGCTCCCCTATGGAAAAAGGCTAAAGAGATTAGGGATTTTCATCTTGGAGAAGAGATGGTTCAGAGCAAATATTATAGAGGTCTATAAAATTATGAATAGGGTGGAATGGTTAAATGGGGAATGATTGTTTACCTTTTCAATTAGTACAAAGAGTAGGGAACACTCCATGAAGCTAATGGGTAGCACTTTTAAAACAAATTGAAGAATTTGTTTCACTTGCCACACAATTAAACTGTGGCATTTAGTACCTGAAAGCAGTTAATATAGCTGAGTTTTAAAAGGGTTTAGATAAGCTTCTGGAGGAAAAGTCTGTAAACCATTACTATCAAGGTAGACAGGATAGTCACTGCTTATCCCTGGGTGTAAGCAACAAAGAATGGATCTACTCTTTGGTCTCACCCAGTATAGTATGTATGTTCCTTAGATGAAATTTAATATGGACAAGTGCAGTGCAATGTGCTTTGGGAAAAATAAATCTGATTATGGAGGTAATTTTTTATTATTGACTCGAGCATGTAGAACAATGTTTTACATCTCAAGATGTCATGTATAAAATAAAAGTAGATACTATGAAAACAATAAAGGGCAATTCTATAAATAGGTGCCTAAGTTATAGAACAGTGGCATTTACATGTGTGATTGGTGCCACAATTTACATTTACATGTGTAAGTGCTAGGTGCTATTCTATAATGTACTGTCACAGTCTCAGGCTCTAAACAAACAGTCATGGACTCTGGGACGTGACCCCTGGGGCTACTGTTGACGAGCAGCAACAGCAGGCAAAACCCTCCAACCAGGACTTGACTAGACAAGCGAGAATGGAACAACAGGACTGGAGCTGAAGCTGTAGGCAGGCAGGGCTGGAACAACAGGACGGAGCTGAAGCTTGTTATGGCATTTCTAATGCAACTATGCTTCGTTGTCCTATGTGTTTATTCTGAGGCCTGTTACTGCAGACCTCAGCACATCCTGTTCACTGTAGCCAGACGCCTGATAACGCTTTTATCTGCAAACTAGTACAAACCAGTTTTAGCTGGACATATAAGAACAATGGTTGGTAAGACTACTACTACTACTTAACATTTCTAGAGCGCTACTAGGGTTACGCAGCGCTGTACAAATTAACAAAGAAGGACGGTCCCTGCTCAAAGGAGCTTACAATCTAATGGACGAAATGTCAAGTTGGGGCAGTCTAGATTTCCTGAGTAGAGGTGTAGTGGTTATGTGCCAAAGGCTGTTACCGGAAATAATTTAAATGTTCTTAATATCCATTAAAAATGTTACAAAATTGTCACAGTCCTAATATGATATTTAAGAACAAAGAGCAGGGGAATATTTTAAGAACACTTGCTAAAATTTCTCCACCACTTACCCACAAGGTAAAAACGATTCAAGAATAAAAGGAATTAAGTGTACTTATTGGATTGCATTAACCTGCACTACCAGGTCTAAAGGACAAGAACACTATATATTTAGATTCAAAAGGTTTATTATTTTACAATATGATTAATGCAATCATATAAATAAGGTTACAAACGAGAGATAGCTTTTAAAAGGATCTTAGAACAGAGAATTTGTGCATAAAATAGAACAAAGTAACAGGTCCAAATCTTAAGGTTATAGGTTAACTTACAGACCTTGTTACAAGCATGCTGTGGTCCAGCTGATTGATGAGCACATGGTCAGGAGCAAGGCATCAGCAGACCCCAAAGAGAGCAGCAGGTCCCAAGAGGAGGCAGGTCCCAAGAGAGAGAGAGCTGGGCTATTTCCAGGCTTTTTATAATGTTCTCTGAGTCCTGGGTATTGTAGTTTGCAGGAGATCTTGGGTATCGTAGTTTGCAGGGAAGCATGGTCACATGTTTCCTGGATATCTGCTGGCAAATGGCTTTTCTATAGCTTGAGGGTTTCAGTCTGCTGTGATAGGTGGAGTTCCTTTTGTCATTTGAGTCATAGGAGTCTCTCTGTCTGCTTCAGTTTTTTGTTCTCTACAGATGTCTTGGTGACCCTCCCAGCCAGCTTTTGTCTCTGTTAAGTGTTTGTAATTGACTACTACTACTACTTAACATTTCTAAAGCACTACTAGGGTTACGCAGCGCTGTACAATTTTACATAAAAGGACAGGCCCTGCTCAAAGAGCTTACAATCTAAAGGACAAGTGAGTAGTCAATTCGATAGGGGCAGTCAAATTGGGGCAGTCTGGATATCCTGAAGGTAAGAGTTAGGTACCGAAGGCAGCATTGAAGAGGTGGGCTTTAAGCAGAGACTTGAAGATGGGCAGGGAGGGGGCTTGACGTAAGGGCTCAGGAAGGTTGTTCCAGGCATAGGGTGAGGCGAGGCAGAATGGGCGGAGCCTGGAGTTGGCAGTGGTGGAGAAGGGTACTGAGAGGAGGGATTTGTCCTGTGAACGGAGGTTTCGGGTGGGAACATAAGGGGAGATGAGGGTAGTGAGGGGCAGCAGATTGAGTACATTTGTAGGTAAGAAGGAGAAGCTTGAACTGAATGCGGTATCGGATTGGAAGCCAGTGAAGTGACCTGAGAAGAGGGGTGATATGAGTATATCGGTTCTGGCGGAATATAAGACGTGCAGCAGAGTTCTGAACAGATTGAAGGGGGGATAGATGGCAAAGTGGGAGTCCGGTGAGGAGTAAGTTGCAGTAGTCAAGGTGAGAGGTAATGAGAGCGTGGACGAGAGTTCGGGTGGTGTGTTCAGAGAGGAAAGGGTGAATTTTGCTGATGTTGAAGAGGAAGAAGCGACAGGTCTTGGCTATCTGCTGGATGTGTGCCGAGAAGGAGAGGGAGGAGTCGAAGATGACTCCGAGGTTGTGGGCAGATGAGACGGGGAGGATGAGGGTGTTATCAAATGAGATAGAAAGTGGAGGAAGAGGAGAAGTGGGTTTTGGTGGAAAGACGATGAGCTCAGTCTTGGACATGTTCAGTTTCAGGTAGCGGTTGGACATCCATGTAGCAATGTCGGTTAAGCAGGCTGATACCTTTGCCTGGGTCTCCGCGGTGATGTCTGGTGTGGAGAGATACAGCTGGGTGTCGTCCGCATAGAGATGATACTGGAAGCCATGAGAAGAGATGAGGGAGCCCAGGGAAGAGGTGTAGATTGAGAAGAGAAGGGGTCCAAGGACAGATCCCTGGGGAACACCAACAGATAGCGGGATGGAGGTGGAGGAAGATCCATGAGAGTGAACTCTGAAGGTGCGGTGGGAGAGATAGGAGGAGAACCAGGAGAGGACAGAGCCCTGGAACCCGAATGAGGGCAGTGTGGCAAGGAGTAGATCATGATTGACAGTGTCAAAAGCAGCGGATAGATCGAGGAGGATGAGGATGGAGTAGTGGCCTCTGGATTTGGCAAGGAACAGGTCATTACAGACTTTAGAGAGTGCTGTTTCTGTTGAGTGTAGAGGGCGAAAACCGGATTGAAGTGGATCGAGGATGGCATGATAGAAGAGAAAATCAAGGCAGCGGCTGTGAACGGCACGCTTAAGTATTTTGGAGAGGAAGGGTAGGAGGGAGATGGGGCGGTAGTTGGAGGGACAGGTTTTTTGAGGAGTGATGGTTTTTTGAGGAGAGGTGTGACTACGGCGTGCTTGAAGGTGTCAGGGACAGTTGCAGTGGAGAGAGAGAGGTTGAGGATATGACAGATGGAGGGGGTGACAGTATGTGAGATGGTGGTAAGTAAGTTGGTGGGGATGGGATCAGAGGAACAGGTGGTACTTTTTGAGGAGGAAAGAAGTCGAGCGGTTTCCTCCTCGGTGATGTCAGGAAAGGAGGAGAAAGAGGCCTGGGTTGGTTAGTCGAGGGTTGAAGGGTGAAAAGGAGGAGATAGTTTGGTAGTGAACTCAAGGTTGATCTTTTGCACCTTGTCGCGGAAGTAATCGGCCAGTGATTGAGGAGAGAGTGAGGGGGGGTAGGAGCGGAGGGCACTTTGAGTAGGGAGTTAAGGGTGGCGAAGAGACGACGGGGGTTGGAGCTGAGAGAATTGGTCAGTTGGGTGTAATAGTCCTGTTTGGCAAGGATTAGGGAGGAGTGGAAGGAGGATAGCATGAATTTGTAGTGAAGGAAATCTGAATGGGTGCGAGATTTCCTCCAGAGGCGTTCAGCAGATCGGGCGCAGGAATGAAGGTAGCGGATGCAAGGGGTCAGCCAAGGCTGGGGATTAGTACGCTTTGTGGGACGGGAGGTGGATGGGAGCGAGGGTGTCCAGAGCAGAGGAGAGAGTGGCATTGTATGCGGAGACAGCCTTGTCGACAGACTCGGAGGACAAGATGGAGGGGAGGAGATTGGAGATACAAGAGGATAAGGTGGGAGGGTCAATAGCCTGGAGATTCCTGGAGGTAGTGGTTAGAGTTGGACGGGGCTGAGGTGGGGTGTGAAGAAGTGTGAAGGTGATCAGGTGATGATCCGAGATAGGAAGAGCTGAAGTGTGGAAATTGGAGGGGGAGCCGGAGGAGGAGAGGACGAGGTCAAGACAATGGCCATCTCGGTGAGTCGAGGCGGTGGAGCATAGCTGGAGGTTGAAGGAGGATGTTAGAGTGAGGAACTGAGACGCATGAGGGTCGGATTGGTCATCAACGTGTATGTTAATGTCTCCAAGAATGAGTGACGGAGATGAGGGTTCAAGAAAAACGGAAAACCAGGCATCAAAGTCGGTGAGGAAGGAAGAGAGGGATTTATTAGGGGGGCGGTAAATGACTGCCACTCTGAGTGGCAATGGGTAGAATAGCCCTGCTATCAAAAATTCCCAAGGAAAAGGGGAAAGAAGGTATTGAAATGCAGTTTCAATACATCTTTTAAAAGCTGCATTTTTATATTGATAAAATCAATAACTCTGCTACATATTTAATTCTGACAATTGGCTTATACCATAACAAGATGACATTGAAGAGGTGGGCTTTGAGCAATGATTTGAAGATGGGCAGGGAGGGGGCCTGGCATATGGGCTCAGGGAGTTTGTTCCAAGCATGGGGTGAGGCGAGACAGAAAGGGCGGAGCCTGGAGTTGGTGGTGGTGGAGAAGGGTACTGAAAGGAGGGATTTGTCTTGAGAGCGGAGGTTACGGGTAGGAACGTAAGGGGAGATGAGGGTAGAGAGGTAAGGGGGGGGGGGGCTGCAGATCGAGTGCATTTGTAGGTTAGTAGGAGAAGCTTGAACTGTATGCGGTACCTGATCTTAAGCCAGTGAAGTGACTTGAGGAGAGGGGTGATATGAGTATATCGGTCGAGGCGGAAGTTAAGACGTGCAGCAGAGTTCTGAATGGAGTGAAGGGGGGATAGATGGCTTAGTGGGAGGCCAGTGAGGAGTAGGTTGCAGTAGTCAAGGCGAGAGGTAATGAGAGAGTGGATGAGAGTTCGGGTGGTGTGCTCAGAGAGGAAAGGGCGAATTTTGCTAATGTTATAGAGGAAGAAGCGACAGGTCTTGTATATGTTTTTATTGTTGCCTACCTAGTACATTGGATAGTGAGGGGTATAATTAAAAAAAAATAGTAGTGACTACCAATGCAGACTTGTCGATTGGGGAGCCCACTGTCAAGACCAGGTGACTCATGGTTTCTCGTTACCCATGAAGGCTTCCTGGAGCATCTGTGGAACCCAGAGCGCTTAGTGCAGGACAGGGCAATCCAAGTTCTATCCATAATGCAATGATGGTGGTGTATATCAACAAGCTAGGGGGAACTCTGAGTGTAGTTGTGGATTAGGAAATTGCTGTGCTGCACCAGTAGGCGGAGGTCAATCTGAAGGCAATCTCTGCAGACCACATAGTAGGAACTCTGAAAGTACAAGTGGACTTTCTCTGCCAAAATGTACTGGATCCAGGAGAATGGGAACTAGTGGTGGTAAGTTTCTGGGGTTGCCAAGTTTTATAGTGTCCTATCAGAATTCTAAGGCAGCCAAGCTTTTCTGTCAGAGGAAAGAAGATGTGTGTTTCAGCAGGAATAGATGCACTGATTCAACCTTACCCCAGGAAAACCCTCTTTATGTCATTTCTCCCTGACTGCTGGTAGGCCATGTAATTAGCAGAAGAGCAGACACCCAGTTTTGTCATCTTGTTGAACCAGACTGGCCGCACAGGCTCTGGTATGCAGACATGATTCATCTGTGGTAGAGGATCCCCTTCATTTTCTTCAGAGTTGGGGTCTCCTCTGTCAATGTCTGCTGCTCATAGAGAACCCAAATCTGCAGCTTATATCCTGACCCTTGAAAGGGTCCACTCAAGAAGATAAGATTATTTGGTAGCAGTAGTAAACTCATTATTCAAATATGCAGGTCCTCAACTTCTATACTGTACATGCTGGTCTGGCATCTGCTTGAGTCTTGGTGTTCTGGTCGGGGGTGCTCTGCCTGGTAGAGGGATGTGCTGGCCCTTTTGGCATTCCTGTAGGGAAGTCTTGACCAATGGTAGGCCCTGAGCTTCCTCAAATTTCATATTGCGGCCTCATTGTGCTACAGATGGCAAGTCAAGGGATGTTTGCTTGCCGCATCTGGATATCTCCTAGTTTTTGCATAGGGTCCATTAGATTTTACTTCCTCTCTGGCTGTTAATTCTTTAGTAGGATCTGAACCTGTTTTTGAATGCTGTGGTGGGTCCACCGTTGAGCCAGTTAAGTAGGTATCAATGAAAGATTTCACCTTAAAAACAGTGCCTCAAAGTTGCAGACTCTCTCCTGCAGGGATCCATATTTGACCATAAGGATGAGATGGCTTCCAAGTTGACCTTAGCTAGAAGGACCAAGAAGATGATTGAGTCAGCATATGTATTGAATTGGAGGCTAATTCCAGAAAGGTTGTGAGCTCACTCCATGAGAATTCAGGCAGTGTTCTGGACAGAATCCAAGACATTTGCTTGAGTAGAACAGTGATCTGGTCTTCTCTGCATTTTTTTTTTTTGTCAAGTACTGCAGACTGGCTGTGCATGCCAGGTAAATGGGGCTTTTTTTTTTTTTTTTGTTACATTTGTACCCCGCGCTTTCCCACTCATGGCAGGCTCTATGCGGCAGGCAATGGAGGGTTAAGTGACTTGCCCAGAGTCACAAGGAGCTGCCTGTGCCGGGAATCGAACTCAGTTCCTCAGTTCCCCAGGACCAAAGTCCACCACCCTAACCACTAGGCCACTCCTCCACTTTTGGAGGGGGCTTTGTCTTCCTCCTGTCCAAGAACTGATGCTGTGATATATCCCACTGGTCTGGACTAGTCTAGCAGGATGATAGGGAAGGTGAAATTTTGTTCTTACCTAATAACTTCCTTTCCTTGAGTCATGCTACACCAGACTAGTTCCCACCCAGGAAGGCTGTGGCCTTGTAGACCTTTTCTGCTCATCTGTTTCCTCAGTCTGTTGCGCATAGGATCCTCAGTAGTTTGATTTATCTTTGCAGAGGGGCTCCTTGAGGGGCCCTTATTTTATTGGGGTTGTCTAATTCTTGTTGATTCTTGTTTATATATATATACTAGTAAAAAAGGCCCGTTTCCGAAACCAATGAAACGGGCGCTAGCATGTGGCTTTTTTTTGTGTGTGTGTGTGTGTGAGGGTGCGGTGTGTGTGCAGGTTGTTGATGTGTGTCTTTTTTTGTTTTGTTTTTTGCTTGGGGGTTGTGGGATGTGCTGTGCCGGTCTATTTTTGCACATACCCACAGCAGGAATATTCTTCTCTCGTTCCAGCGGTGGTTCTATGCACTCCGTGCTGCACAGATAATGAGCCATTCTGCTGGGGAATGCTCCTCCCTTATTGTCACATAGTTTCCTCTGATTGGTCCGTCTTACGTTGCCTAGTGTTGCCTGGGAACAGTGTTGTGATGGTCCTTTGTGTTTCAGAATGTTGAGGTTGTTTTTTCTGATTGGTCCGTCATGCGAGGGCGGGGCAGAGAGACATGGGCAGTGTTGTGGCTTCACCACCATGAATCCATGAACCCTTCAGGGAGTGACTGAGTGACTTCAGAACGTTGTCTTCAGAACGTTCAGAGTGAGTTTTATTATAGTAGATATTTTTTTTGTTTTGTTTTTGTTTTTTCATTCAGTGGTTTTGTCAATAGTATTCTAGCAAGTTCCAGGCAGCATCACTCCTTATATTGTGATGCACTCAATCAAATTACATGGAAATACTTTTAAAACAAATAGGAGGAAATAGTTTTTCACTCAAAGAATAGTTAAGCTTTGGAACTCGCTACTGGAGAATGTGGTAACAGCTTTGGACAAGTTGCTGGAGGACAAGTTCATAGGCTGTTACTGAGATGGACATGGGGGAAGCCACTACTTGCCTCAGGATTGGTATCATGGAATGTTGCTGCTAATTGGGTTTCTGCCAGGTATTTGTGACCTGGATTGGCCGTTGTTGGAAGCAGGATACTGGGCTAGATGGACCATTGGTCTGACCCAGTATGGCTATTCTTATGTTTTTATGATGTCATTAAAAAATTAAGATTGTCTGCCCCCTTCTGCTGGAAGGGTGGCATAAACCGTCAGTCTGAACTGCTCTAGCAAGACTTTGGATACTATCAGGTAAAAACAAATTTCACCTTTTCTGCCATCATCATCCTCATGCACTTTGAGATTGGAGATCTTCAGAATAGGAAAGTGATGAAGAGAGAGGAGGTCTGTATGAAAGAAAAGGAAGGGTAGTGACAGGAGAAATATGAGATCTGTGCTGAGAGATGGGAGAGATCAGAGAGCCACATCAGGCTACAGAGGAAAGAATGCTGTAACTTCTAGAAATATGCTACTCGAGGCACAGGCCTAGTAGGCTGGTGCATAAATTCAGGTTTTTGCAGTTAGGCTGACGTTGTTAATGTTTCTGTGACTGTTAAGTAATACATTTTTTACTATTTCAGGCAGTTATCAAAGAGCAACTGCATGAGACCAAAGGAATGTGTGAATATGCTGTCTATGTACAAGGTAAGCTTTAGGAAGATCTGGCAACATGTCATTTACCAGCTGTTGAGTCCAGCAAGAAGACATAATCCTGTTTAAAAATCCCCTTGGCCATAAGGTGAGAGGCAGTGTTGGTTCCAAAAAGCTGCAAAAATCACTGTGAGAAGAAATGCACCCGTGTTTTGAGAAGGAGTGGAGGAATGGCCTAGTGGTTAGAGTGGTGGACTTTTTTGGTACTGGGGAACTGGGTTCAATTCCCACTGCAGGCACAGGCAGCAAATTGTGACTCTGGGCAAGTCACTTAACCCTCCATTGCCCCAGGTACAAATAAGTACCTGTATATAATATGTAAGCCGCATTGAGCCTGCTATGAGTGGGAAAGTGCAGGGTACAAATGTAAGAAAAAAAAAAAAAGGTATCAGACTTTACATTTTTAGTGATATCTATTTATTCCTGAATTTTTGAATTTGTATATATAGGGCTCATTTTCAAAGCACTTAGACACACTCAGGGGCGTATCTGGACTTCAGCGGTAGGGGGGGGCAGAGCCGAGGTGAGGGGGCACATTTTAGCCCCCCCCCCCCCCCCGACGCCATGGCCGACACCCCCTGCCGCCGCCAGCACCACCTCCAAGAAGTTTGACCCCCCCCCTCCCTCAACCCGCCTGCTCGCCCGCCATCCATCGCCGTCTGTACCTTTGCTGGTGGGGGACCCAACCCCCCGCCAGCCGAAGTCTTCTTCCTGCGTTTGGTTTCTTCTGAGTCTGACGTCCTGCTGCACGTACAATGTGCAGGACGTCAGACTCACAGAAACAGAACGAAGCCCTGCAGATTGCACGTTGTACGTACAGCAGGACGTCAGACTCAGAAAAAACCAAACGCAGAAAGAAGACTTCGGCTGGCGGGGGGGTTGGGGTCCCCTGCCAGCAAAGGTACAGATGGTGGGGGGGGGGGGTTGAGAGGGGCGTCAGTAGGGGGGTCCAGGGCCAAATTTACGGGGGCCCAGGCCCCCGTGGCCCCATAGCAGCTACGCCCCTGCCTATACTGATCCTTGTCTAACACAAATCACCTGGATTGCATATTTGCTCATGCTTTGAAACTGTGTCTTACCAGTTGTTCGTCCTAGATACAAGAATTCTAGTCATCAATGCTGGCAGCTCATTAGTAACAGACTGTAGCATATACAGTCACTACATGCATACAATTATTGTTCACCTCCACAGAGAGACTCAGAAAAAAATGACTGAACAACTTTTATTTTCTAAAATTATGACAATTTGTTTCTCTTTTTATGTGAGGTAAATTAATTTTGTTTATATAGAAAACAGTGGGTGTTGGTTTGTGTGTATAGGTACTATTGTTTTTCCTGTTTCAAGGATAGTGATTTGGATGCTTGGAATGCGCACCCAGTGGAGGTAATGCAGACAAAAATGGTGTAGAACTGAAAATAGTCATGGGATAAACCCAGAGGATCTTTATTTCCACTCAAAGCAACACTTAAATGACTTTCATGCTACAAAAAAGCATGGAGGCAGGGGTAACCTGCACAGAGCAGCAGTTACAACCCTAAGAACCGCACTGGGCAGCATGAATAGGCCATGCTGTTTGGTTTATTTTTTTTTTTTTTTTGGGGGGGGGGGGGGGGTTAATCTGCCATCATTTACTATGGGACCCTTTTACAAAGCTGCGTAAGCGCCTACATCCGCCAATTTGGAGTTACTACCCAGCTACTGTGTGGCTCTTGCAGTAATTTCATTTTTGGCGCGTCTGCTACACACATTCAAAAAATAATCTTTATTTTCTGACACGTGTCAGCTTCGTGTGTCAAGTGGCATTTGACACACGTAGGTCATTACCACCCGGTCAGTGGCTGGTGGTAAGATCTCAGAACCAAAATGGACATGCGCCAATTTAAATGTTGCCGCACATCCATTTTGGTCAAAAATTTAAAAAAGGTCTTTTTTTACAGGCATGCTAAAAAATGGATCTGCGCACACCCAAAATCCACGCCTACACTACAGCAGGCCATTTTTCAGCACACCTTAGTAAAAACACCTTTCTTGCTTTCTGGGAATAATTGGCTTGTGTTATATTTTGTAGCATTGATATTCCGCTTGGAAGGGAAAATTCAAGAATCTCTAGAACTTTTCCAGACTTGTGCAATCCTCAGTCCTCAGAGTGTGGACAATCTGAAGCAGGTGGCAAGATCCCTGTGAGTATTACTCTCCTACTGCTCCAGTAGTGTTTCTTGGGGGCTAGCATTTTGTTTATTCAAACATAATTATTGGGAAGCATATGCAGTAAAACTGTTCCTTCTTAAGTAATACCTCTTGTTCTGTATCCTCAGTTTCTTTGAAAGCAAGTAGGTTTACTTCACTAATTATACAAGTGAGTCATGTGGCACCAAGTGAATTTAAATTTCTTGTTGCTCTGTGGTAACAACTGAAATCTTTACTGCATATTCATTAGGCATTCTGTGCTCTGGCAGTCCTATGGCTGCTTTTAGTTTCTTTTTGACATCAACCCAGTTAGATGCATCTCCACTGTGCTCCACAGCTGCTTTAAGAAATTTGTTATTTCTTCTTTTTGGCTTTAGCCAAAAGTGTGTTTTTCTCCTCTTAGTATTCTAGCTGTGTTTTGGGATTTTTATTTTTTTAATTTTTTAATTATTATTATTATTTTTTTCTTGAGTGTTTCTCCTCCTTGTAGCTCAGTCAAAAGTAGTCCCCATTGAGCTGTGGCACCATAAGCTGTCATTCACGTTACCAGGGGCTTTTCCTAATTTATACCTCCTCACTTAGGTCAATCATTTCAGCTGGAGACTATATGCCACTCCTAATTATTTAACAGAAGAGTTCAGGGATTCCTGGAGCCCAAAATACTACCTAGTAGATCAGTGTTTTCACAGCCATGCCTTGAAGGCATAACTAACTGCAATGAACCCTCTAAGTGCTGAAGCTGCGTGAGCTGCTTATATGAAGTGCAGTTACCAGAAGCAGCTCAACATTCACAGCAGGAGTCGACTTGAGAGGAAACAGTTTAGCTCCAGAACACCTAGTAGTGAGAGATAGAGAGAATGCGACGAGAGGAAACAGTTTAGCTCCAGAACGCCTAGTAGTGAGAGATAGAGAGAATGCTTGATGGTCCTACACTCCTTCCCTACCAGGAGACAGAAGACATACCCCACCTATCTTCTTACTCAAGAACCACAGCTCTCCTATTAGCAAGGTAAATAGTGCCTAGTCACACTGCACTAAATGAAGGAAGAAGGAGGAAAGCTTAAGGAGAGGGATAGGGAAGGAACCTGGCACCACTAGATATACTACTGAGGATTGAAATGAATGTAGGCAAACAATCCTACCCCTTACCCTTAACTCTGGCACCAGTCCCCAGCTGGTCCAGGAACTATAAAAATATGCATCACTGAAGTTGAACAGCTAGCCACTACCACCTGCTGGAGATAGAAGAATACTGAATTGTTTGAGCTGCAGTTCCTGGGATGGGTAGTCAGTTTTGACAAGAACAAACTAGTCCTCTCTCAGTTGCTGGAATATATTGAGGTGTTGTTTAACACTCAACAAGGAAGAGTCTTCCTCCCGATCCATAGGATACAGAAGCTTAAGACTCAGATCATATTCCTCCTCGAACATCAGAGTCCTTGAACTTGGGATTATATACAAGTTCTAGGATTCATGGCAGCAACCTTAGAGGTCAATCCTTGAACTCCGCGAGCGAAAGCCAGTATGCACTAGTGGCTTCATTCCAGCAATCTCTTCAAGGGAGTTCCCTTGTACATCTCAGACTAGGTGGTGATCACCATAGATGCCAGTCTCTCCAGCTTGGAAGCACATTTTCAACATTAAGCCCAAGACAAATAAATCTCAAGGGAAGCATCCTAGTTGATCTGTTGGGTAGAGCTGAGAGTGATGCAAAAGAATTGTCTTCTTCCCTTTGCCAGTCACCTCCCAGGGAAGCTAGTATGAGTGATAACAGGTAATGCCTCAGAAGTAGCCTATATCAACAGACGAGGGAAGACTCGGATCCAGTGGTGTGCTGGTAAAATTTTAACAGGCTCTCTCCTCGGTCCACCTCTGCACCCTCCCCCCCCCCCAAATTGCAGAGCTGGCTATAGCCGGGGAGAGAGCCTGGTGGGGGGGGGGGGGGGGGGGGGGGGGGGGGAATGGGAATGCATTACTCCAGGAAAAAAAATGAAATGATCCCAGGTTCCAATCTAATTCATGTTTAATGTGGGATAAAATGCCATAAATAAGTAAATAAATATAAACTTTTAATACATACCAAGCACGATGAAAAAAGTTGGGACAGAGAATTCAATAGATCTACAAAATGTCACAGCCATTTTGGAGCAAACAATTGAAGAACCATCTGAAAGGGGGACGTTGATAATTTCTTTTGTATTTCAACAGGATTTAAATGCAGTAATGCGTCTTTACTTTAAATCAACTAACCGTGTATTTGCTGGCCAGAAGATCTGGCTTTATCCGGATGTGACTAAGTTTACACAAGAAAAACGTAAAAGGTTTCTCTCTATGAGGTCAAAAGTTTTGGGATTGGGAGGTTCTTTCCTCCTGGCTTATCCCTGTAAATGTGTCATCAGGTTAAATCAAGTTAAATATATATATTATATGCCTGATCAGCTTCAGACCTTCCTAGACAATAAACAACGATAGAGTTGAGATATATATGGGACTGACGGAACCATATTAATTTTATTTATATATTATGATTGTGTTATCTTCACTAATTCCTACCCCCCTATTATTGAGGTCTAAGGAAGCCAAACTTTGTCTTTATTAGGACGTTTTTCAATTATAATTTTCCTGTATTATTATTTAATGGCTGTATTACACTTTTGCAGTATGATAATCTCTGTAATAAGTATATAAAATTAATAAAAAAAAAAAAAAACTTTTAATGTTGAGCACCTGATTCTCAAAGTGGACATATTCTAAACACTATAATGAAAATAAAATGATTTTCTCCGAGGACAAGCAGGCTGCTTGTTCTCACTGATGGGTTGACGTCCTCGGCAGCCCCCTCCATCGGAAAGTTTACTAGCAAAGGCGTTTGCTAGTCCTCGCGCGCCCATGCGCACCGCGCATGCGCGGCCGTCTTCCCGCCCGAAACCGGCTCGAGCCGGCCAGTCTTCTTTCGTCCGCGCTCGGTACGGTCGTGTTACGCCGTTCGTGCCCCAGAGAGTCGACCTCGCGCGTCCTTTTCGACGAGTTTTTTCCTTGTTTTCTTTAAAAAAGTTCGGGAAGCGCTCCGGAAGTGTTTCCGGAAGACCCTTTCGGGTTTTCTGCCCTTCCCGTAATTTTCTCAACTTTTGCCCCGTAAGTTTTCTTTCGTTGTCGGGGTAGGCCTAGTTTGGCCTCGGTCGAGATTTTTCTCCCTTTAAATTTTGGTGCTTCAATTTTCGCCATTTCGGCCTTTGATTTCGCCGCCGTGATTTTTCCGCCCATGACATCGAAGCCTTCCAGCGGCTTCAAGAAGTGCACCCAGTGCGCCCGGGTAATCTCGCTCACTGATAGGCACTCTGCGTGTCTTCAGTGTCTAGGGGCCCAGCACCGCCCTCAGAACTGCAGTCTGTGTTCCCTGTTACAAAGGCGGACTCAGGTAGCGAGATTAGCCCAGTGGAACGTTTTGTTCTCGGGCTCTTCGTCGACATCGGCACCGGAGGCATCGAGTGCATCGACGTCGTCAGCGTCCGGACCATCTTCCTTGGCTGCCGCTCCATCGACTGCATCGAGGCATCGGACCTCTGCATCGGCGCTGAGGCATCGGGCGACTGCATCGACGTCGGTGGTACCGAGACTTCGTCTGCTGATGTCGTCGGACGGAGGTGCATCGTCAGGAGTGCAGGTGAGGGCTGTCCATTCCCCTGCTGGTGGCGGTGAGCCTTCGGGTGGGTCTCCTCCTACCCTGAGGGCTCCTGCGGTACAGCCCCCCCGGGATCGACCCTCTTCGGTCTCGGCCCCGAGGAAGCGACGGATGGATTCTACGTCCTCCTCGTCGGTGCCGGGGAGCTCCGGTGACATGCTTCGGAAGAAGTCGAAGAAGCATCGACACCGGTCTCCTCCCCATGTCGGCACCGAGAGCTCTGGGTCGCCGAGGGATTCGGCACCCAGCAGGCATCGGCACCGAGAGGACCGCTCACCCTCTGTTCAGGAGGTGTCGATGCGCTCCACTCTGGACAGCCCGGAACAGCCTCCTCGCCCGGAACAGGTTCTGACGTCGACGCCTGCATCGACCTCTCAGCCTTTTTCTGCAGCCACTCTGAACGAGAGCCTCCGGGCCGTTCTCCCAGAGATTCTGGGAGAGCTGTTGCGCCCTACCCCTCCGGTACTGGCGGTGCTTGCGCCTCCGGTACCGTCGAGCGTGGCGCCGGCTGGTCCATCGCCCAGGTTGAGGTCCCCGACCGCGGCCACCTCCCAGGAAGGCTCCCCGACTACGTCGGCGGAGGGAGCTTCGCCGATGCGGGCGAGGGAGTCTACCTCTCGACGCCCTCATCGTGGACGTGGCTCCACTGAGTCGAGCCGGGCGAGGTTGCAGACACAGGTCCGTGAACTTGTGTCTGACACCGAGGGTGAGGCCTCGTGGGAGGACGAAGAAGACCCCAGATATTTCTCGGACGAGGAGTCTGAGGGTCTTCCTTCTGATCCCACTCCCTCTCCTGAAAGGCAGCTTTCTCCTCCGGAGAGTCTGTCTTTCGCTTCCTTTGTCCGGGAGATGTCTACGGCCATCCCCTTCCCGGTGGTTGTGGAGGACGAGCCCAGGGCTGAAATGTTTGAGCTCCTGGACTATCCTTCTCCACCTAAGGAAGCGTCCACTGTTCCCTTGCACCATGTCCTGAAAAAAGACATTGCTTGCGAACTGGACCAAGCCATTAAGTAATCCCCACATTCCCAAGAAGATCGAGTCCCAGTACCGGATCCATGGGGACCCAGAGCTGATGCGCACTCAGTTGCCTCATGACTCTGGATTTGTGGATTTGGCCCTAAAGAAGGCTAAGAGTTCTAGGGAGCATGCTTCGGCGCCCCCGGGCAAAGACCCTAGAACCTTAGACTCCTTTGGGATGAAGGCCTACCATTCTTCTATGCTCGTGGCCAAGATCCAGTCTTACCAGCTCTACACGAGCATACACATGCGGAACAATGTGCGGCAGTTGGCGGGCTTGGTTGATGCTCTTCCCCCTGAGCAAGCCAAGCCTTTTCAGGAGGTGGTCAGGCAGCTGAAGGCGTGCAGAAAATTCCTGGCCAGAGGAGTTTATGACACTTTTGATGTTGCGTCCAGGGCCGCTGCTCAAGGTGTGGTGATGCGCAGGCTCTCATGGCTGCGTGCCGCCGACCTGGAGAATAGAATCCAGCAGCGGATTGCGGACTCGCCTTGCCGTGCGGACAACATTTTTGGGGAAAAAGTCGAGCAGGTGGTAGAGTCTCTCCACCAGCGGGACACCGCATTCGACAAGTTCTCCCGCCGGCAGCCTTCAGCATCTACCTCTACAGGTAGAAGATTTTTCGGGGGAAGGAAGACTGGTCCCTATGCTTCTGGTAAGCGTAGGTACAATCCTCCTTCCCGACAGCCTGCGGCCCAGGCTAAGCCCCAGCGCGCTCGCTCTCGTCAGCAGCGTGCGCCTCAGCAAGGCCCCGCGGCTCCCCAGCAAAAGCAAGGGGTGAGCTTTTGACTGGCTCCAGCAGAGCATAGCCGACATCCCAGTGTCAGTGCCGGGCGACCTGCCAGTCAGAGGGAGGTTGATAGCTTTTCACCAAAGGTGGCCTCTCATAACCTCCGATCAGTGGGTTCTGCAAATAGTCCGGCAGGGATACACCCTCAATTTGGCCTCAAAACCTCCAAATTGTCCACCGGGAGCTCAGTCTTACAGCTTCCAGCGCAAGCAGGTACTTGCAGAGGAACTCTCCGCCCTTCTCAGCGCCAATGCGGTCGAGCCCGTGCCATCCGGGCAGGAAGGGCTGGGATTCTATTCCAGGTACTTCCTTGTGGAAAAGAAAACAGGGGGGATGCGTCCCATCCTAGACCTAAGGGCCCTGAACAAAGATCTCGTAAAAGAAAAGTTCAGGATGCTTTCCCTGGGCACCCTCCTCCCCATGATTCAGCAAAACGATTGGCTATGCTCTCTGGACTTGAAGGATGCCTACACTCACATCCCGATACTGCCAGCTCACAGACAGTATCTGCGATTCCAGCTGGGCACACGCCACTTCCAGTACTGTGTGCTACCCTTTGGGCTCGCCTCTGCGCCCAGGGTGTTCACAAAGTGCCTAGCTGTGGTAGCAGCGGCACTTCGCAGGCTGGGGGTGCATGTGTTCCCATATCTCGACGATTGGCTGGTGAAGAACACATCCGAGGCAGGAGCCCTGCAGTCCATGCAGATGACTATTCGCCTACTGGAGCTACTGGGGTTTGTGATAAATTATCCAAAGTCCCATCTTCTCCCAGTGCAGAGACTCGAATTCATAGGAGCTCTGCTGGATTCTCGGACGGCTCGCGCCTATCTCCCAGAGACGAGGGCCAACAACTTGTTGTCCCTCGTCTCGCGGGTGCGAGCGTCCCAGCAGGTCACAGCTCGGCAGATGTTGAGATTGCTGGGCCACATGGCCTCCACAGTTCATGTGACTCCCATGGCCCGCCTTCACATGAGATCTGCTCAATGGACCCTAGCCTCCCAGTGGTATCAGGCCGCTGGGGGTCTAGAGGACGTGATCCACCTGTCCACGAGTTTTCTCAAATCCCTATATTGGTGGACGATTTGCTCCAATTTGACTCTGGGACGTCCCTTCCAAATTCTTCAGCCACAAAAGGTGCTGACCACGGATGCGTCCCTCCTGGGATGGGGAGCTCATGTCGATGGGCTTCACACCCAAGGAAGCTGGTCCCTCCAGGAACGCGATCTGCAGATCAATCTTCTGGAGTTACGAGCGATCTGGAACGCTCTGAAGGCTTTCAAAGATCGGCTGTCCCACCAAATTATCCAAATTCAGACAGACAACCAGGTTGCCATGTACTATGTCAACAAGCAGGGGGGCACCGGATCTCGCCCCCTGTGTCAGGAAGCCGTCAGCATGTGGCTCTGGGCTCGCCGTCACGACATGGTGCTCCAAGCCACATATCTGGCAGGCGTAAACAACAGTCTGGCCGACAGGTTGAGCAGGATTATGCAACCTCACGAGTGGTCGCTCAATTCCCGTGTGGTACGACAGATCTTTCAGGTGTGGGGCACCCCCTTGGTAGATCTCTTCGCATCTCGAGTGAACCACAAAGTCCCTCAGTTCTGTTCCAGGCTTCAGGCCCACGGCAGACTGGCATCGGATGCCTTCCTCCTGGACTGGGGGGAGGGTCTGCTGTATGCTTATCCTCCCATACCTCTGGTGGGGAAGACTTTGTTGAAACTCAAGCAAGACCAAGGCACCATGATTCTGATTGCTCCTTTTTGGCCGCGTCAGATCTGGTTCCCTTTTCTTCTGGAGTTGTCCTCCGAAGAACCGTGGAGATTGGAGTGTTTTCCGACCCTCATCACACAGGACGAAGGAGCACTTCTGCATCCCAGCCTCCAGTCGCTGGCTCTGACGGCCTGGATGTTGAGGGCGTAGACTTTGCCTCTTTGGGTCTGTCAGAGGGTGTCTCCCGCATCTTGCTTGCTTCCAGGAAAGATTCCACTAAGAGATGTTACTTCTTCCATTGGAGGAGGTTTGCCGTCTGGTGTGACAGCAAGGCCCTAGATCCTCGCTCTTGTCCTACACAGACCCTGCTTGAATACCTTCTGCACTTGTCTGAGTCTGGTCTCAAGACCAACTCTGTAAGGGTTCACCTTAGTGCAATCAGTGCATACCATTACCGTGTGGAAGGTAAGCCGATCTCAGGACAGCCTTTAGTTGTTCGCTTCATGAGAGGTTTGCTTTTGTCAAAGCCCCCTGTCAAGCCTCCTACAGTGTCATGGGATCTCAATGTCGTTCTCACCCAGCTGATGAAACCTCCTTTCGAGCCACTGAATTCCTGCCATCTGAAGTACTTGACTTGGAAGGTCATTTTCTTGGTGGCAGTTACTTCAGCTCGTAGAGTCAGTGAGCTTCAGGCCCTGGTAGCCCAGGCTCCTTACACCAAATTTCATCATAACAGAGTAGTCCTCCGCACTCACCCTAAGTTCTTGCCAAGGTCGTGTCGGAGTTCCATCTGAACCAGTCAATTGTCTTGCCAACATTCTTTCCCCGTCCTCATTCCTGCCCTGCTGAACGTCAGCTGCACACATTGGACTGCAAGAGAGCATTGGCCTTCTACCTGGAGCGGACACAGCCCCACAGACAGTCCGCCCAATTGTTTGTTTCTTTTGATCCCAATAGGAGGGGAGTGGCTGTAGGGAAACGCACCATATCCAATTGGCTAGCAGATTGCATTTCCTTCACTTACGCCCAGGCGGGGCTGGCTCTTGAGGGTCATGTCACGGCTCATAATGTTAGAGCCATGGCTGCGTCGGTAGCCCACTTGAAGTCAGCCTCCATTGAAGACATTTGCAAAGCTGCGACGTGGTCATCTGTCCACACATTCACATCTCATTACTGCCTGCAGCAGGATACCCGACGCGACAGTCGGTTCGGGCAGTCAGTTCTTCAGAACCTGTTTGGGCTTTAGGATCCAACTCCACCCCCCGAGGGCCCTGTTTGTTCTGTTCCAGGCTACACTCTCAGTTAGTTGGTAAATTTTTTAGGTCAATCTCAGTTTGTCCTCGCCGTTGCGAGGCCCAATTGACCATGGTTGTTGTTTTGAGTGAGCCTGGGGGCTAGGGATACCCCATCAGTGAGAACAAGCAGCCTGCTTGTCCTCGGAGAAAGCGAATGCTACATACCTGTAGAAGGTATTCTCCGAGGACAGCAGGCTGATTGTTCTCACAAACCCGCCCGCCTCCCCTTTGGAGTTGAGTCTTCCCTTGAAGTGTATTGTCTTGCTACATACTGGACTGGCCGGCTCGAGCCGGTTTCGGGCGGGAAGACGGCCGCGCATGCGCGGTGCGCATGGGCGCGCGAGGACTAGCAAACGCCTTTGCTAGTAAACTTTCCGATGGAGGGGGCTGCCGAGGACGTCAACCCATCAGTGAGAACAATCAGCCTGCTGTCCTCGGAGAATACCTTCTACAGGTATGTAGCATTCGCTTTTTCTACCTTTGTTGTCTGGTGCCTTTTTTTTCTGATCATGCTGGCCCAGTATCCAATTCTGCTGCTATCTGTCCTCTTAACTCCGTTTCCAGGGCTTCCTTTCCATTTATTTCTTTACTTTCCGCCTTTCTTCTTCATTTCTTGCCCTACATCCATAAGTAAAAGCTGGGTCCTCTGCAGACTTGACTGTCCAGTGGATCTAGCTTCTGCCTATTTTCTTTTTCCATGTGCAGTTTTTCTCCTCTCTTCCTTTTCCCTCATCTCATCTCCTTCCTCACTCTTTCCTCCCCTCCATCCATGTCCAGCGTTTCTTCTCTCCCTTCCCTCTCCTCCATCCACCCATGACCAGCAACCGTCCTCTCCCCCTGCCCTCCCCTCCAGCCATCCATGTCCAGCGATTCTCTTTGCTCCCCTGCCCCCCCTCCAACCACCCATGCCAGCAACTGTCCTCTCTCCCCTGCCCCCCCTCCAGCCACCCATACCCAGCGACTGTACTCTCTCCCCTGCCCCCCTCCAGCTACCCATGCCCAGCGATTGCCCTCTCTCCCCTGCCCCCCCTCCAACCACCCATACCCAGCGGTTGTCCTCTGTCCCCTGCCCCCCCCCTCCAGCCACCCATGCCAGCGATTGTCCGCTCTCCCCTGCCCCCCTCCAACCACCCATACCCAGCAATTGTCTTCTCTCCCCTGTCCCCCTCCAGCCACCCATACCCAGCGACTGTCCTCTCTTTCATGCCCCCCTCCAGCCACCCATACCCAGCGATTGGCCTCTCTCCCCTGCCCCTCCAACCACCCATACCCAGCGATTGTCCTCTCTCCCCTGCCCCCCCTCCAGCCACCCATGCCCAGCGATTGCCCTCTTTCCCGACCCCTTCCAGCCACCCATGCCAGCGATTGTCATCTCTCCCCTGACCCCCTCCAGCCACCCATGCCAGCGATTGTCCTCTCTTCCCTGCCCCCCCCTCCAACCACCCACACCAAGCGATTGTCCTCTCTCCCCTGCCACCCCTCCAGCCACCCATACCCAGCGATTGTCAGCTATTGAGTGGATTCTTCGGGGCAGGCAGGAAAGATCCCCAGTCTTTCCTGCCCACTGCTGGCGCTGACTCTCCCGCGGCGCTACTGCATCGCTCTTCAAAATGGCCACCAAGACTTCCAAGGGCAACCTCCAAGACTTCAGCAGAAGTCTCGGCGGCCATTTTTAAAGAGCGATCTGGTAGCGGGGGAGGGTCAGCGCTGGCAGCGGGCAGGCAAGACTGGGGATCTTTCCTGCCTGCCCCGAAGAATCCATACACTGGGAGGGAGCCTGTAGCTCGAGGGAAGGAGGGAGGAGAGCCGGCTCGCCCTGAACAACAACTGGCTCGCAAGACGGTAAAAAATTTAACAACTGGCGCTTGCGAGCCGATGCGAGTCGGCTCCAGCACACCACTGCTCGGATTCCTCAATTGGCTCTGGAAGCATGTCTCCTCGCCAGCTTTTCAGCAGCACACATAGCAGGAGTTTAAAATCAACATGCAGACTTTTTCAGCAGACATGTCCTAGATCCAGGGGAGTGGGAGTTGTCCCAAGTAACATTTAGTTTGATAGAAAACCACAAGGTTGTCTAATCTTGGATCTCATAGCAAGCAGCAAGAATGCCAAAGTACTGTGCTTTTTCAGTTTTCAAAAGGAGTATGATGCAGAAGGACTAGATGCATTGCTTCAGCCTTGGCCAGTGACAGACCTGATTTGTGTGTTTTCTCTGTGGCCAGTGTTAGGCCAGGTGTTTTGTCATATTGCAAGTCATCCAGAGTAGATAATTCTGATACCCCCAGATTAGCCCAGGAAACCATGGTATGCCAACCTGGTCCATCTTCAAGTAGATCAACCACTCATGGTTCCTCAGCATAGGAGCCTATTACATCAGGGTCCAGGGTCTAAGAAAGATCTGTTCCCGTTTTGTCTTACAGACGACTGACTGTTGAAAGGTCAACGCTGAGACGCAGAGGCTACTCCGAAATGTTATCACTACTCTCCTTCAAGCTAGAAAGAGATCTACTTCATCGCCTATGCAAGGGTTTGGAGGACATTTGAAAGAGGCACATATTTCTTTTCCATTTGTCAATTGCCAATATCTTGGACTTTTTGCAAGACTTTCAAAAGGGTTTAGCCCTAGTTTCTTTAAGGGCCCAGGTGGCAGCTCTAGCTTGCTTTAAAGGTCACCAGAAAAACTACTCCTTAGTGTCCCATCCTAATCTGTCTTGTTTCCTTAAGGGAGTCAGCGGTGAGAGGCTGATATGCACGGTCAGGGAGAGGGATCTTGGAGTGATAGTATCTGAGGATCTGAAGGCGACACAACAGTGTAACAAGGCGGTGACCGTAGCCAGAAGGATGCAAGGCTGTATAGAGAGAGGTGTAACCAGCAGAAGAAAGGAGGTGTTGATGTCCCTGTACAAATCATTGGTGAGGCCCCACCTAGAGTATTATGTTCAGTTTTGGAGACCATATCTTGCTAAAGATGTAAGAAGACTTGAAGAGGTCCAGAGGAAGGCAACAAGAATGATATGGGGCTTGCGCCAGTGGGCATATAAGAAGAGACTGGAAGACCTGAATATGTTCTACTTGGTGCAGGGGAGGGATCCTGACTCACCACTTGGGACACATTGTGCTGCGCTGGTGACGGGCTGAATGGTGACTCCCATAGAGGCAGTTAAGTGGTGGTCCCACTGTGGGACTCGCTGGCCAGCATCGGAGCAAGCCAGGAATCCCGTGGGACGTGGAGGAAATGGGCAGCAGCACATCTTCAGATTTGGTGCAGCATCCGAATATGCTAGGGTCTTCAGGCTGTCCAGCAGGACTGGTGTGTAGTTTGATGCAGGACAGTGCAGGAACGGGTGCCATTTTGTCAGGGATGACTGGTGGTGAGGAGCAACCTCTGGCTGATCATATGTGGAGCACAACTGCCATTTTACAGCCTCAGGGCCCAACAGAGAATTCAGCTACATCAGGATCTTTGTTTTCTCCAGAGTTTATATTGCTTTTACATCAGACCTATTTACTGAAGCAGTGACAGAGTTGCTGCAGGGTGCTTCAGTTTCTCACCTTGCTGCCCTTCTGGCTCCTATGAGATCTCATTTAGACTTCCAGGAGTGAGCAAATGAGGCTGACTGTGCTTCTCCCTCCTTACCCTTATGTGGCCTCGGTCTATTCAGAGGAGTCATCGTTGAGAGAGCCATTAGAAGAAGGAGAGCTCCCTTCTGAGGAGGGGGATGATCCAAAAGTACTGAGGTTGTTTGATAAAGAGGAGCTCAGTACTCTTATTTCTGTGGCACTGACAGTGCTTTCCATTGAGGAGCCTTCTGCTTCGGCATTGGGAGTTCTAGCTTCGTCGATCATGAGGGGGCTTACAGGTTCTTCTAAGGCCTTTCTGATGTATCCAGATATTCAGGACCTGATTACAGCAGAATGGGTCTCACCGGATGCAGGGCTGAGAGTGGGAAGAGAGTGACTTGCCTCTACCCATTAGTTCTGGAGGAAAAAGATAATTTGCAGCTTCTCAGGGTGGGCTCCTTGGTTTCGACAGTGATGAAGAAGACCACCTTGCTGGTGGAAGGGGTATTGCCCTAAAAGACCTACAGGATAGGAAGCTAGAAGGCTCGCTGAAACAAGCCTTTGATGTAGCCTCTTTGAGCCTTAAATCGACAGTGTGCAATTCGTTCGTAGTAAGAGCAAGCCTGAAGTGGCATCAACAATCAGCAACACAAGACAGGCACCATAACACCCAGCTGGAAGTGGGATTTGCCTACTTGGCAGAAGCTATTTACGACATGATATGTATTTGTGGCTGTCCCAGCATATCGACAGCTCTGATTGTGGCATTGGGCAGAGGATGCAGGGTTAAAGTCATAACTAGTTAAACTACCCTTTTGGGGTAAGTGGCTATTTGGAGTAGATCTCAGTAACTGGGGAAAACTAAACCACAGTGATTGCTAGAGGATAAACTGAAAGCCTTTGGTCATCCATCTTCAGGGGGCCCTCGATCTCAATTTTCAAAACAGCAGACAGTACCAACCTAGTTGTCAGCAATATGGTCAGAAGTCCCGCTTTCAGGCATGCCATTCTTTCATGTGGACAGGAAGCTGTCCTTTCAGTCAGCTAGAGTACCCAATGCCTCCACCCTTCTCTTGGGAGGACATCTTCAGGAGTTTTGGGAGCAGTGGGCCAAAGTCACGTCAGACCAGTAGGTTCTGGATATTCTTACAGAAAGTTACATGTTGGAGTTCTCTCGCCTGGTCCCTCCTCTCTTCTTCCATTCTCCTTGTTGAAAGGGAACCAAGGTGATCAAGAGTCAGGCCATCGTAGATTCCTTGCTGGCACTCTAGTACATTGTTCCAGTACCCCAGGCTGAACAGGAACAAGGCAGATACTTTGTCTGCTTCATTGCCCCAAAGAAGGAAGGAACCTTTCGTCTGGTCTTAGATCTCAAAAATCTAAACCAGTGCCTCCGAGTGTCCCACTTTCGCATGGAGACACTAAGAGCAGTCATAGCCTCGGTTCAAGTGCCCTCGATCTTAAGGAGGCATCATGCACATACTCATATGGTCGCCACATCAGAGGTCTCTACATTTTACAGTGCTGGGCCATCACTTCTAGTTCAGGGCTTTGCCCTTCGGTCTCACCATGTCTTCAAGAAAATTTACCAAGGTTAAGGTGGTGGTGGTGACAGGGAATCGGAGTTCACTCACATCTTGACGACTGGCTCATTCATGTGTCGTCCTGTTTGGATGCTGAATCTGGTGCTCGCAAATGGGGAAAGTGTCTAATGGCCGAGTGGGTGCCCACCTAGGCAGCAGTGATTATCAACTGTTTGGTTCGATATAACAGCTAAAGTAGATGGCAGACACTCAAAACTCAAAAGTCCTGGATTTCAAACATGCTGACTTTGGTAAAATGGGGGATTACTTGAAGAAAGAGCTGGTGGACTGGGAGGGCATATGAGAAGTGGAAAGGCAGTAGTCCAGGCTGAAAGGAGCTATAAATATGGCTACTAACCTTTATGTAAGGAGAGTAAATAAAAGCAAGAGAAAAAGGAAACCAATATGGTTCTCCAAGCAAGTGCCTGAGAAAATAAAGGCTAAAGAGTTTGCATTCATGAAATACAGAAAAACTCAAGAAGAGGAAACAGATGAAACTGAAAGAAGCCAAGAGAGATATACGTCTGGTGAAAGCACAAACAGAAGAACAAATGGCTAGAAATGTAAGGACGGGTGACAAGAATTTTTCATGTATATTAGTGAAAAGAGGAAGACTAAAAATGGAATTGTGAGACTGAAATATGCTGTGAACCGCTATGTGGATAATGATGAGGAAAACGCAAACGTGCTAAACAAATACTTCTGCTCTGTATTCACGGAAGAAAATCCTTGAGAAGGACCACAATTGACTGGCAAAGGTATTTATGAGAATGGAGCGAATATAGCACCGTTTACGGAAGAAAGTGTTTATGAACAACTTGAAAATTTGAAGGTGGACGGTAAGCTCCACTTTGATTATTAGAAAAGTAATGAAAGCGATGCTGAAGAAAAGGATATTGAAATTCCTGGAATCCAGTAGGTTAGAAGATCCGAGACAACATGGTTTTACCAAAGGCAAATTGTGCAAACTGAATCTGATTGAATTCTTTTGACTGGGTGACCAAAGAATTGGATTGAGGATGTGCTCTAGATGTAACATAGTAACGTAGTAAATGATGGCAGATAAAGACCTGTACTGACCATTCAGTCTGCCCAACAAGATAAACTCATTTTATATGGCATGTGATACTTTGTATGTATACTCGAGTTTGATTTGTCCTTGACATTCTCAGGGCACAGACCATAGACGTCTGCCCAGCACTTTTCTTGTACTAAAATGTTCTGAAGCTAACATCGAAGCCCCTTAAAATTCACACTCAAGCCCATCCATATCTATTCAGTCACGATCAGGGCATAGACTGTAGAAATCTGCCCAGCACTGGTTTTGCTTCCCAGTTACCGGTGTTGCCATGCATTCTCCGCTAAGATTCCAGGGATCCATTCCTTCTAAACAGGATTACTTTGTTGTTTATCCCACGCATGTTTGAATTCCATTACCGTTTTCATCTCCACCACCTCCTGCAGGAGGGCATTCCACATATCCACCACCCTCTCTATGGAAAAATACTTCCAGACATTACTCCTGAGTCTGCCCCCCTTGAACCTCAATTCATGTCCTCTAGTTCTACTGCCTTCCCGTCTCCAGAAAAGGTTTGTTTGCGGATTAATACCTTTCAAATATTTGAACGTCTGTATCATGTCACTCCTGTTTCTGCTTTCCTCCAAGGTATACATGTTCAGGTCAGCAAGTCTATCCTCGCATGGTTTACCACGCAAATCCCATATTATTTTTGTAGCTTTTCTTTGCACCACTTCTAGTCTTTTTTTACATCTTTAGCAAGATACGGCCTCCAAAACTGAACACAATACTCCAAGAGGGGCCTCAACAATGACTTGTAGTGGGGCATCAACACCTCCTTTCTTCTGCAGGTTATACCCCTCTCTATGCAGCCTGTCATCCTTCTGGCCACAGCCATTGCCTTGTCACATTGTTTCTTCACCTTTAGATCCTCGGACACCAACACCCCAAGATCTCTCTCCTGAGTCGAGCTTACTAATCTCTCCCCTTCTATCTGATACCTCTCTTTTGGGTTTCTGCACCTCAGGTGCATCACTCTACACTTCTTGGCATTAAATCTTAACTGCTAGACCCTTGACTGTTCTTCTAACGTTTGGAGATCCCTTCTCAATGTTTCTACTCCCTCCAGGGTATCCACTCTATTGGCTATTTTCATGTCATCTGCAAAAAAATCAAACCTTTCCTTCCAACCCTTCAGCAATATCTCTCACAATTAAACAGAATAGGCCCCAACACCGACCCCTGAGGAACTCCACTGCTCACCTTCCTTTCCACTGAGCGGATTCCATTTACCACCACCCTCTGCCACCTGTCAGTCAACCAGTTTCCTATCCAGTTCACCACTTTCGGTCCTAAGTTCAACCCTTTCAGTTTATTCACGAGTCTTCTGTGGGGGACCGTATCAAAGGCTTTGCTGAAATCTAAGTAGATTACATCTACCGCACGTCCTTCATCCAGTTCTTCAGTCACCCAGTCAAAGAAGTCATTAAGATTCATTTGGTAGGATTTTCCTTTGGTAAAGCCATGTTGCCTCGGGTCCTGTAATCCGTTGGCTTCTACAAAGTTATCTATCCTTTCTTTCAGCAGCGACTCCATTATTTTTCCTACCACTGACATGAGACTTACCGGTCTGTAGTTTCCCACTTCTTCCCTGTCTCCACGTTTGTGAAGAGGGACCACATCCACTCATCTCCAGTCCCACAGAACCTCTCCAGTCCCACGTAACCTCTCCTGTCTCTAAAGATCTATTAAATAAATCTTTAAGAGGTCCCGCCAGGACCTCTCTGAGCTCCTTCTGTATCCTGGGATGTATCTCATCTGGCCCCATATCTTTGTCCACCTTCAGATTCTCAAGCTGTTTATATACTCTTTCTTCCATAAACGGCGCAGTTTTCACTCCATTCCCAGATCTTCCCTCAGAATCCAACCACGGTCCCTCTCCAGGATTTTCGTCTGTGAACACCGAACAGAAGTAATTATTTAGCACGTTCACTTTATCTTCATCACTCTCCACATAGAAATTCTCATTATCTTTCAGTCTTGCAATTCCATTCCTATCTTTTCTCCTTTCTTCAATATATCTGAAAAAGGTCTTGTCACCTCTCTTTACATCTTTAGCCATTTTTTCTTGCACTTTCGCTAGCCGTATTTCCAGTGGTGTGCTGGTAAATTTTTAACAACAGGCTCTCTCCCCAGTCCACCTCGGCGCCCCCCCCCCCCCCCGTCCACCTCGGCACCCCCCCATCCACCTCTGCGCCCCGTCCACCCCTGCGCCCCCCGTCCACCCCTGCGCCCCCCCCCCCCCACCTCTGTGCCCCCCCCAAAAAACAATTGCAGAGCTGGCTATACCCGGGGGGGGGGGGGGGCAGCGGCCAACACATTACTCTCTCCAGGAAAAAAAATTAAATGATCCCAGGATCCAATCTAATTCATGTTTAATATGGGATAAAATGCCATAAATAAGTAAATAAACAAACTTTTAACGTTCAGCACCTGATTCTCAAAGTGGACATATTCCAAACACTATAATGAAAATAAAAAAAAAATTTTCTACCTTTGTTGTCTGGTGACTTTGTTTCTCTGATCATGCTGGTCCAGTATCTGATTCTGCTGCTCTCTATCTGTTCCCTTGACTCCGTTTCCAGGGCTTCCTTTCCATTTATTTCTTTTCTTTCCTCCTTTCTTCTTCATTTCTGGTCCTCCGCATACTTGACTGTACAATGGATCCAGCTTCTGCCTATTTTCTCCATCCATGTGCAGTTTCTCTCCTCACTTCCTTTTCCCTCATCTAATCTCCTTCCTCTATCTTCCCTCCATGTCCAGCATTTCTTCTCTCTCCCTTCCCTTCCCTCCATCCATGTCCAGAATTTCTCTTGCTCTCCCTGCCATCATAAGTACATAAGTAGTGCCATACTGGGAAAGACCAAAGGTCCATCTAGCCCAGCATCCTGTCACCGACAGTGGCCAATCCAGGTCAAGGGCACCTGGCACGCTCCCCAAACGTAAAAACATTCCAGACAAGTTATACCTAAAAATGCGGAATTTTTCCAAGTCCATTTAATAGCGGTCTATGGACTTGTCCTTTAGGAATCTATCTAACCCCTTTTTAAACTCCGTCAAGCTAACCGCCCGTACCACGTTCTCCGGCAACGAATTCCAGAGTCTAATTACACATTGGGTGAAGAAAAATTTTCTCCGATTCGTTTTAAATTTACCACACTGTAGCTTCAACTCATGCCCTCTAGTCCTAGTATTTTTGGATAGCGTGAACAGTCGCTTCACATCCACCCGATCCATTCCACTCATTATTTTATACACTTCTATCATATCTCCCCTCAGCCGTCTCTTCTCCAAGCTGAAAAGCCCTAGCCTTCTCAGCCTCTCTTGGTAGGAAAGTCGTCCCATCCCCACTATCATTTTCGTCGCCCTTCGCTGTACCTTTTCCAATTCTACTATATCTTTTTTGAGATACGGAGACCAGTACTGAACACAATACTCCAGGTGCGGTCGCACCATGGAGCGATACAACGGCATTATAACATCCGCACACCTGGACTCCATACCCTTCCTAATAACACCCAACATTCTATTCGCTTTCCTAGCCGCAGCAGCACACTGAGCAGAAGGTTTCAGCGTATCATCGACGACGACACCCAGATCCCTTTCTTGATCCGTAACTCCTAACGCGGAACCTTGCAAGACGTAGCTATAATTCGGGTTCCTCTTACCCACATGCATCACTTTGCACTTGTCAACATTGAACTTCATCTGCCACTTGCACGCCCATTCTCCCAGTCTCGCAAGGTCCTCCTGTAATCGTTCACATTCCTCCTGCGACTTGACGACCCTGAATAATTTTGTGTCATCGGCGAATTTAATTACCTCACTAGTTATTCCCATCTCTAGGTCATTTATAAATACATTAAAAAGCAACGGACCCAGCACAGACCCCTGCGGGACCCCACTAACTACCCTCCTCCACTGAGAATACTGGCCACGCAATCCTACTCTCTGCTTCCTATCTTTCAACCAGTTCTTAATCCATAATAATACCCTACCTCCGATTCCATGACTCTGCAATTTCTTCAGGAGTCTTTCGTGCGGCACTTTGTCAAACGCCTTCTGAAAATCCAGATATACAATATCAACCGGCTCCCCATTGTCCACATGTTTGCTTACCCCCTCAAAAAAATGCATTAGATTGGTGAGGCAAGACTTCCCTTCACTAAATCCGTGTTGACTTTGTCTCATCAGTCCATGTTTTTGTATATGCTCTGCAATTTTATTCTTAATAATAGCCTCCACCATCTTGCCCGGCACCGACGTCAGACTCACCGGTCTATAATTTCCCGGATCTCCTCTGGAACCCTTCTTAAAAATCGGAGTAACATTGGCTACCCTCCAGTCTTCCGGTACTACACTCGATTTTAGGGACAGATTGCATATTTCTAACAGTAGCTCCGCAAGTTCATTTTTTAGTTCTATTAATACTCTGGGATGAATACCATCAGGTCCCGGTGATTTACTACTCTTCAGCTTGCTGAACTGACCCATTACATCCTCCAAGGTTACAGAGAATTTGTTTAGTTTCTCCGACTCCCCCGCTTCAAATATTCTTTCCGGCACCGGTGTCCCCCCCAAATCCTCCTCGGTGAAAACCGAAGCAAAGAATTCATTTAATTTCTCCGCTACGGCTTTGTCCTCCTTGATCGCCCCTTTAACACCATTTTCGTCCAGCGGCCCAACCGACTCTTTGGCCGGTTTCCTGCTTTTAATGTATCTAAAAAAAATTTTACTATGTATTTTTGCTTCCAACGCTAATTTCTTCTCAAAGTCCTTTTTTGCCCTCCTTATCTCCGCTTTGCATCCATGTCCTGAAACTCTCCTCTCTCCCCTGCCCCTCTCTATCCAACCATACCCAGCAATTCTCTTCTCTCCCCTGCCCCCTCTGCCCAGCAATTCTCTCCTCTGCCCATTCATGCCCAGCAATTCTCTCCCCTGCTTCCCTCTGCCCATCCATGGCCAGCAAATCTCTCCCCTGCCTCCCTCTGCCCATCCATGGCCAGCAAATCTCTCCCCTGCCTCCCTCTGCCCATCCATGGCCAGCAATTCTCTTCCCTGCCCCCCTCTACCCACCCATGCCCAGCAGGTCTCTCCCCTGCCCCCCTCTACCCATCCAGCGATTATCCTCCCTCCCCTGCCGCGCCTTCGCTCCCACCCTCCCCTCTGTCTTTTTTGAATTACCTCCGTCGAAGCGCCGCCATTTAAAGCCCTGCTGCGTGCTGGCTGGCAGTCTCCAGGCTTCCCCTGCTTGATTCGGATGATGTTCGTGCCTTAGTCCCGCCTTCGCGAAAAAGGAAATGACGTCAGAATGAAGGCGGGACTAAGGCACGAACATCATCCGAATCAAGCAGGGGAAGCCTGGAGACTGCCAGCCAGCACGCAGCAGGGCTTTAAATGGCGGCGCTTCGACGGAGGTAATTCAAAAAAGACGGAGGGGGGCGAAGGACATGGTTGTGCATGCTTCGGAGCGGCAGGGGAGGTAAGCATGGCCAGTGATGGCGCCCTCCTGCCATGCTTACCTCCCGCAATGGAGCCGGCTCGCCCCCAACAACAACCGGCTCGCAAGAGCTGTCAAAATTTAACAAGCGGCTCTTGCGAGCCGGTGCGAGCCGGCTCCAGCACACCACTGCGTATTTCCCTCTTTGCTTCTTTGAGTTTAACCTGATAATCTTTTCCATGATCCTCTAGTTGCGTTCTTTTGTATTTCTTGAACAAAGCCTCTTTTGCTCTTATTTTTTCAGCTACTTGTTTGGAGAACCATAATGGCTTCCTGCTTTTCTTATTTTTGTTTACTTTCCTTGCATAAAGATCAGTTGACATATTTATAACAGCCTTTAGATTTGACCACTGATTTTTCACATTCCCTACGCCTTCCCACGCTATCAGCTCCTTCTTCAGGTATTCCCCCATTTTATCAAAATCAGTTTGTCTGAAATCCTGTACTTTGAGTTTTGTCCGTCCACACTCTGCCTTTGCTCTTTTATCAAACCTTATGGTGTGATGATCACTATTACATAGGTCACCACCCACACGGACATTGGAAACACTTCCTCCATTTGTGAGTACTAGATCCAGCATCGACCCTTCCCTTGTGGGTTCCGTCATCATTTGTCTGAGCAAGGCACTTTGAAAGGCATCCACAGTCTCCCTACTTCTTTCCGATTCTGCAGACAGGACATTCCAATCCACATCAGACAAACTGAAGTCTCCAAACAGTAGCACCTCCCATTTCATACCAATCTTTTGAATATCTTCTATCAGATCCTTGTGTAACTTCTTCGTTTGTGCTGGAGGTCTGTAGATAACCCCTTTGTGGATACAGGTTCCGTCTTCTCTTTCCAGGATGATCCATAAAGCTTCTTCCTTTCCCCAGGTTTCCTGCATTTCAGCCGTTCTGATATTGTCTCTCATATATACAGTGCCACTCCTCCACCTCTTCGGTCCTCTCTATCATTCCTAAAAAGATTATAGCCCGGTATGATGGCATCCCATTCATGGGAATCATTGAACCACATCTCTGTAATAGCAACAATATCCAAGTTTTGTTCAAACATAAGGGCTTGCAAGTCTTGAACCTTTTTACTTAGACTACGAGCATTTGTGCTCATTGCTTTCCATGTGCTTAGTGAGTTTAGGTGGTTTTCTATATTTACATGTAATTTACTTAGATTTCAGGAAAGCCTTTGACACGGTTCCTGGAGGCTCTTGAATAAACTTGACAGGCGAAGTTAGGACCCAAAGAGGTGAACTGAATTAGGAACTGTTGGAGGTGGGGGGTACATATATGAAGGCCTAGCATATATGGGTCCAGTGTTGGTAATGCATAATATTAAGAAAATCATAATCTACAGACAGTAAAGTGTAGAGACATGTTTTCCTTCTATGGATTACAACAAAAGTTCATCTCAGTAACCAGCTAAGGACAAGAACCCCTTCCACCCCCTCTCTCTTTCTTGCCAGGTAATTGGAAGGCAATGAGTCATGCAATTCACTGTTTTCGATATGTGTATTCAAAGAAGCCATTTACTGATAGGGTGCAGGAGGTTTCCATCTGCATGAGAATTAATTGCCCTGTGAACAGATGAAGGGGAAGAGGTGATAGGCAATCATGGCAGGCCTAAGACAAGAGAAGAAAAACATACTGTAAGAATAGGACCCTGACCTTTTGAACTGAGATATGGAGTTTCTACTGATAATATGCTTAATTAAAAGCAGGATACTGAAATATATTGTTTTAGGATATGTGTTTTTTATGTACCTCTAGCAATTATGCCAAAAGATTACTTATGCCAAATGATGTATTCCTGAAACAATTTTCTTTGTGCTCTGAGCTGAGAAAAGATACTATATAAGGACTCGGATACTATGGACAGGTTGGGCACTGACAGTCCTGAGTCTCTGGGGAGCCAGGGACTTAGTGGGTGTTCCACCTGCTGTTTTACCCTTTTGCTTATGTACCCCATTTCCCTTTACTTATTCTTGCTAAGAAAATAGTTTTTGCTTTGTTTCTAATTTTGTAAGAATAAACATTTGCTAACGTGATAAGATTATTTTGTTTGTAGTTTTCTTTGTGATTGGCCAGGCTGGTGTCCTTAGAAAGTGTAGCTGAGGGTATTTGTTTGGGGAGGAGCTGTGTCCTGGTTCTGTGACCCAGCTCTGACAGTCCTGAACAGAACTGGCTAACAGACAGACGCCAGAGGGTGGCGGTTAATGGAATTCACACAGAGGAAGGAATGGTGAGCAGTGGAGTGCCTCAAGGATCAGTACTGGGGCCGATTCTCTTCAATATATTTGTGAGCGACATTGCTGAAGGGTTAGAAAATAAGGTTTGCCTTTTTGCGGATGGTACCAAGATTTGTAACAGAGTGGACACCCTGGAGGGAGTGGAAAACATGAAAAAGGATCTGCAAAAGTTAGAAGAATGGTTTAATGTTTGGCAATTAAAATTAAATTCAAAGAAGTGCAGAGTGATGTATTAAGGGAGTAGAAATCCAAGGGAGACTATGAGGTATATTTTCAAAGCACTTAGCCTTCCAAAGTTCCATAGGTTTCTATGGAACTTTGGAAGGCAAAGCGCTTTGAAAATATGCCTCTATGTGTTAGGCGGTGAGAGGCTGATATGCACAGACAGTGAGAGGGATCTTGGGTGATTGTATCTAAGGATCTGAAGGCAACGAAACAGTGTAACAAGGCGGTGGCCATAGCCAGAAGGATGCTAGGCTGTATAGAAAGAGGTGTAACCAGCAGAAGAAAGGAGGTGTTGTTGCCCCTGTACAAGTCATTGGTGAGGCCCCACCTGGAGTATTGTGTTCAGTTTCAGAGGCCATATCTTGCTAAAGATGTAAGAAGACTTGAAGTGGTCCAGAGGAAGGTGACAAAAATTATATGGGGCTTGCGCCAAAAGACTTATGAGAAGAGATTGGAAGACCTGAATATGTATACCCTAGAGAAGAAGAGGGACAGGGGAGCTATGATACATATGTTTAAGTACTTGAAAGGTATTAATATAGAAACAAATATTTTCCAGAGAAGGGAAAGTGGTAAAACTTGAGGACATGAATTGAGGTTGCGGGGTGGTAGGCTCAGGAGTAATGTCAGAAAATTCTTTTTCACAGAGAGGATGGTTGGTGCCTGGAATGCCCTCCCAATTGAGGGGGTGGAGAAAAAAACTGCGGTGAGATAATTCAAAAAGGTGTGGGATGAACACAGAGGATCTCTAATTAGAAAATGAATCATATAAAAAACGAAACTTAAAGGGTTGCATTTGTGTTTTGTGAACTGGTCACCCTTCCAAGACTTGGCCAGGGCTGACCCTGCTTAGCTTCCTTCACAAATGTTCACCAACATCAGGCTTCTTATAAGCAATGGTTTTATTAGTTGCCATTTAACATCATCTTCATGGCTTATTTCTGCTTTCACTCAAACATTTCTTCTTCAACTTAAACATAGCAAAGAGGCAGTTACTCCGAGTCTTCTAATTAAACCCATCCCATAATTAAAGCAGTACCTCAAACTTTCGCAGTTCAAACGGCCAAAGCAAAGTATTTACATTTCATTTAAAGACTTTCTCAGCTGGTAGTGCAGCTGTCACCTTTTCAGCAGATAGTTTTAAAAAGTCCACAAAGTTCAGCCAGCACCCTCAAAGGGGATCTTCTTCCTCAAGCTGCCAGGTCCCAGCTTCTCCCTTCTCTTTCACTACTCAGGCAGGTATAAGGTGGTTAATTAGCTTCTCCACTCCTTCAGGCTCTTCCCCCTAATTCCAGGCAGGATCCAGCCCATAACTACCTACACCTGTTTCCAGCCCAGGACTCTCCTTGGTCCTAGCAACCTCCATCTGGACATTTCCCTACCGGCTCCCCTGGTGGACTCCTCAATAATGACATGACCTGGACATTTTTCCCTTATTTCTATGGGACCAGCGCCCTCTAGTGGCCTACCCAGAACAGGACAGCCCCTTATTCTTCACAGTTTGCACATCAAGTGGTGCTTAGATGGCAACTCTGGCTGTATCGACTAAGGCCAGTGCTGGACAGGCTTGTATGGTCCGAGTCCCACGTGTAGCAATCTTGTTGTAGGAAGGGCTGAAGAGAGCTTCAACGGAAACTCCAGTAATTTGGAGTGTGAGGTAAACTTTTATGGTCTATGTCCCTCAAATGACAAAATGGATTTGGATAGGCTGGAGTGGGCTTTGACGGCAACTCCAGTAGCTGGAACATAATGACAGAGCTGTGCGGACTTCAACGATCTATGTCCCAGAAGCAGCAAAGAAAGACCATGATCAAGTTTATAATATCAAGTTCATTGTTTATTCTTGAATTGATAATGAATGTGACTGTTGGGCTGAGTGGATGGACCATTGAGGTTTTTATCTGCTGTCACTTACTATGTTACTGTTACTATGACAGCATGGTAGTGACAGGCAAAGTTGTCCATCTTCTGCTGTCATTGAATTGGGTGATCGATTTTTGCAGACGCTGGAGTATCTGGACATTCTATTCAACACAGCATGAGAAAAGATATTCCTCATGGAGTGCAGGAGGTCGAAGCTGGTCAACCTGTTCGTCTTTAGTAACATAGTAGATGATGGCAGAAAAAGACCTGTATGGTCCATCCAGTCTTGCCCAACAAGAAACTCATTACGTATAGTATGTGATACTTCATATGTATAACTGGTCTTGATTGGTCCTTGCCATTTTAAGAGCATAGACCATTGAAGTCTGCCCAGCACGGTTCTTGTTCTAAAATTTCAGAAGTTGTCATCGAAGCCCCTGAAAAGCTCCACTCCAGTCCATCCAAATCTATTCAGCCATGATCAGGACACACATCAAAGAAATATGGCCAGTACTGGCTTTGCTTCCCATTTACTGGTGTTTCTTCCTAATCTCTGCTAAGTTTCTTCGGATCCAGTCCCCTCTAAACAGGATTCCTTTGTGTTTATCCCACACATTTTTGATTCCATTCCCATTTTCATCTCCACCACCTCCTGCTGGAGGGCATTCTAGGTATCTACCACCCTCTCTGTGAAAAAATACTTCCTGGCATTATTCCTGAGTTTGCTCCCTTTCAACCTCAGTTCATGTCCTCTATTTCTACCACCTTCCTGTCTCTGGAAAAGGTTTGTTTGCGGGTTAATTCCTTTCAAATATTTGAACATCTATCATATCACCCCCATTTCGCCTTTCCTCCAGGATATACATGTTCAGGTCAGTAAGTCTCTCGTACGTCTTGCAACGCAAATCCTATACAATTTGTGTTGCTTTTCTTTGAACCGCTTCAAGTCTTTTTACATCCTTAGTAAGATATGGCCTCCAAGACTGAATACTCCAAAGTGGGGCCTCTTCTCAGTCAAAGCAGGTCCAGGTTCTATGGTCACTGATGGCAGTGATAGAATTGGTGCCATGGGCAATGGCTCATATACTGCTGTTACAGGAATCTCTTCTCAACTGCTGATCTCTGGTGTCACCGAAGTACAACCTTCATTTTCTTTGGATGCTGGTTGCCAGACGTTGTATGCAGTGGTGGTTATCGCCCAGGAATTTGACCATCTGAGCTTTATTTCCTATAACACAATGGGAACTGGTGACAACGGATGCCAGCAAGTCAGCTTGAAGAGCTCACTACAAGTTCCATCTGGCACAGGGCACTTGGACGGAAAAGGAGTCTCAGTGGTTGATAAATCGCTTGGAGATCAAGGCAGTGTTGAATGCCTTACGTGATTTTGCTCCCTTTCTGGCGGGGGCCATAGTCCAACTTTTCTCCAGCAGTGGGATGGTGGTGGCTTATATCAACAAGCAAGGCAGGGCCTGCAGCGATCCACTGGCAGTGGAGGCGGCCTCTCTCATGAGCTGGGCAGAGAAAAACCTTCTCTGCTTGTCGGCAGCTCATATCACTGGGTTCTTGAATGTGGAGGTAGACTTTCTCAGTGGGCACTCCTTGGACTTCGGAGAATGAGAACTATCTAGCCTGGGTTTTCAGCTGATAGTAGATCGATGGGGTTCTTCGCTTCTGGACTCAATGGTGACAAAAAGGAATGCCAAAGTACCCAAGTTCTTCAGCTGTTGGAAATAACCTGGCTCGATGGGGATCGATGCCCTACTTCAGTTCTGGCTGGAGACACATCTGTATGTCTTCCCTCCTTGGCCCATGGTAATCCACGTGTTGAAAAGGATCCCAGTGCACTCGGGTCAACTAAGTCTCATAACCCCGGATTGGTCACGGAGGACATGGTACGCAGACCTGATTCAACTGCAGGATGGAGGTCCTCTCCATCTTCTGTAGATACACAGCCCACTGAAGCAAGTTCTGGTGCTCCTGAAGGATCCATTGTCACAACTGTCAGGAATGGTGAGCCCTTGGACCAAAGCTGGAGCTTTGGCAGACAAATCACCGGGGCTGGCACAGACAGGAATCAGAACAGACAGGACTAGGATAAACAGACTCAACAAGGCAGGACAGTGGTAATTAAACACAATGGACAACACAAGAACCAGATCCAGACGAAGCAAGGAAAAGAAGGCAAGGGGCCAGAACTGGAACCCTGACAGGACAAGGCAAGACTCAGAACTGGATTAAAACTGGGACTGGGACCCAGAAATGCAAGACAAGGCAAAACACGGAAGTAGATTAAAACTGGGTCCAGAAAAGGGCAAGACAAGGCAAGGACTGGATCCGGACAGGACTAGACTGAAAGAAACAAAACAAAGCACAACTAGACAGGTAAGACAGGGTAGGAGCTAGGCAACAAGAATAACAGAAGCAAGACAATAAACAAGGCAGGGACAGGATTCAGGATTCTCGAACAGGCTTGGCTGGGACAGGATTCAGGATTCTCAAACAGGATTCAGGATTCTCAACAGGCTTGGCTGGAACCGGATTCTGGAAGAGGCTTGGCTTGACTGGCGCAGCCGCACAGGATACTGAAAGGGACTTGGTTTGGCAGGGAACTGGGACAGAACTAGCTCAAACATGGAGCAGAACCTGGCTCAAACACACACAGGAACAGAGCTTGGCAGAAACAGAGTTCAAGAGCCATGAAGCAAACATGGCAGGCAAAGGATTAAGCAGACTAAGGGAAGACAAACAAAGAAGCAGTGTGCTTACCAGCACCCACAGCTGGATAGCAGTGAAGTAATCAGGTATGATGCTGGCTTCTCAGACAAGAACCACACACACAGGAAACAGAACCGGGAATGCAGAAACAGAGCTTGGCTAAACACAGAGGTTGGCTTAAACACAGAGCTTAACTATAGCAAGAGTCAAAAGCAGGACTAAACTAAAAGCAGGAGCCAAGGGTAGAATCAAACAGATACAGACACCAAGGGCAGGGTGTGGCTCTACAGCCAGGCTTTCAGGAAACAAGATTCAAAAGCAAACTCACAGAAACAAAGGAAAGCATCGAAACACAAGACTTAGAGAAGCACAGCACAGACTTTCAGGAGTAAAACACTCAGGAACAAAGCCAAGCATGGATATGATCTAAACAGGTAACACAAGATTAAGAGACCTCTTGCAAAGGCTACATAGGAAAGCTCCCTGGGTCCTTATAAAGGAGTAGGCTGATGATGTCACAAGTAGGAAATGAAGTAGAAGCAGGGAGACCAAAGCGAGGCTTGGCTAACAGGAAGAACAACAGGAAACAAAGCAGAAGCAGGGAGACCAAAGCGAGGCTTGGCTTACAGGAAGAAGAACAATAGGGAAAAAGGCAGACTGGAGAGGTCACAGAGTTAGATACAGAGAAACAGTAGGTCTGAACAAAAGGGCACGGCCACAACCGTGACATCCATGGGCTTATGGCTTGGCCATTGAAAGGGCTCAGTTGAGATGAAAAGGTTATTCTGATTCAGCCATAGTAACATAGTAGGTGACGGCAGATAAAGATCTGTATGGTCCATCTAGTCTGCCATACTATGAGTTTATCTTCTTGGGCAGACTGGATGGACTATAAGGTATAATACGTATACTTGGTCTTGATTTGTCCTTGCCATTTTCAGGGCACAGACTGCAGGAAGTCTGCACTTCACTGGCCTTGTTCTCCAGTTATGGAAGCCACGATCAGGGCACAGACCGTAGAAGTCTGCTCAGTCCTGGCTTTGCTTCACTTCCCAATTATTGGTGTTGCTATTTAATCATCACCAAGCTTTTTTAGTTCTGTGCCTTCTATACAGGATTCCTTTGTGTTTATCCCATGCGTTTTTGAATCTTGATTCAGGCTCAGAAACACTCTACATCCATGGCGTATGTGAGGGTGTGGACGACATTTGAGGGCTGCTGTTCTGAGCACAGACTTTCTCCCTTCTCTGCTCCAATCGTGCACATCCTAGACCTAGCATTTCTCCAGGCAGATTTTCAGAAAGGATTGGCATTGGGCTCTCTAAAAGTTCAGGTTGCAGCTTTGGCCTGTTTCAGGGGCCAGCTACAGAAGACGTCTCTTGCAACTCACCTGGATATCATTCGATTCTTGGGGGGAGTGGGCTGCTTGAAACCTCCCTTTCGTATGTCGTGTCCAGAGTGGAACCTTAGTTTAGTCCTTCAGGATCTTCAGAAGCCTCCCTTTGAGTCACTCTGGAAGGCCTCCTTGAAAGATCTTATGCTAAAGACAGCGTTTCTAGTTGTTGCATCGACACATAGGGTTTCAGAGCTTCAGGCTCTCTGTTCTCACTGCACACAGTTTCTTCCAAAAGTGATATCAGCATTTCATCTCAACCGATCTGTGGAGCTTCCACCTTTTGCAAGAGGGTGAGGAGGCTCGGTATTCTTCCTTTAAGCTTAGAGTACTCATTAAATATATGGAAGTCACAAATGAGTTTCAAAAATTAAACAGTCTTGCTTGTGCTTTTGATAAACAGAGGCTTTGCTTACGGCTTCTAAGCACACAGTTGCTAGATGGCTGAATGAGACTATCTCTTCAGTTTATTTGCTTGTGGGGAAGCAGGCTCTTCAGGCCTTGTGGGCTCATTCCACGAGGAATACAGCAACATCCTGGACAGAGGTTACCTTACTTTCTCCAGCAGATATTTGCAAGACAACAACGTGGTTGACGCTACATACCTTTGCCAAGCGCTACAGGATGGATGTTGTGGCATGCTCGTAAACCAGTTTGGGGGCTTTGGTCCTCAGGGTGGTGGTGCCAGGACCCACACACTCTAGGGATTGCTTTTGAACATCCCACAGGTTATGAAATAGTGGGAAGCAACATAATGGAAGGAGAAATTAGGTCCTACCTGATCATGTTCTTTTCATTAGTCTTTCCCACTATTCAAGGGGCCTGCCTGAGGTTTCTGAAATGTTTAGTCGGTGCGAAGTAATGGGTCAAATAAGGACTGTCACCTTGTATGATGCATCCTGCATACCCCTTGTTTTCTATAAGTTGTCCAAAGATGAGAGAGATCCATACGTTTTTGCTTGTCTGGTTAGTGATAGGTTAGCAAGCTGTTTAAGGTGGTTGTTGTGTATTTTTCTGAGTTTCTCCTTACTTCTTGTCTACATAAATGCTGAGGAGCTGGACTGGATGCCAAGAGAGATGTCTGAGTTCAGTTTTCAGTTCTCTGTCTCCATGGACACAACTATCCCACAGGTTCCGGAATAGTGGGAAGGACTAATGGAAAGAAATTTAACAGGTAAGAACTAATTTCTCCTTTTCTGATAGTCCTGTGTATTTTTATTTATTTATTTGTTTATTTGTTACATTTCTATCCCACATTTTCCCGCCTATTTGCAAGCTCAATGTGGCTTACATAATACCGTGAAGGCGTGCGCCAGTCCGGTGCAGTTCGGTAAAGAAACAAATACAAGTTGATACTGTGGTTGAGTAAGATACTGTGTTTCAGATACAAGGGAGCAAGGAGAGGGAAGGTTATAAAGTGTCCATTACAAGCTTTGATTTTTCTGTGTTGCAGAGTGTGGGTGTTTATGTTGGATCGGTGGCATATGCCTTTTTGAACAGGTAGGTTTTCTGTGATTTCCTGAAGTTTAGATGGTCGTATGTTGTTTTCACAACTTTTGGTACTGCGGTCCATAGTTGTGTGCTTATGTAAGAGAGGCTGGACGCATAGGTTACTTTGTATTTAAGTCCTTTGCTTTTTGGGTAGTGAAGGTTTAGGAATGTTCGAGATGATCTGGTTGCGTTTCTGGGTGGGAGGTCTATAAGGCCTGTCATGTATCCTGGGACTTGGCCGTAGATGATTTTGTGGACCAGGGTACAGATTTTGAAAGTAATACATTCTTTGATTGGGAGCCAGTGCAGTTTTTCTCGGAGGGGTTTGGCACTGTCAAACCGCGATTTGCCAAATATGAGCCTGGCTGCTGTGCTTTGAGCGGTCTGGAATTTCTTGGTGAGTTGTTCTTTGCATCCAGCATAGATTCCATTGCAGTAGTCTGCGTGACTTAGTACCATTGATTGTATTAGGGGAAGAAAGGTTTTACACGTTTACGTTTCCACATTGAGTGGAACATTTTCTTTATTGTGGAATTCACTTGGCTCTCGAATGTGAGGTTGTGGTCGATTGTAACACCGAGTATTTTCAGGCTGTCTGAGATAGGGAGGGTATATTGTGGGGTGATTAAGGTTGAGGGTTTGTAAGTATTTTGTTGAGATGAGAGAATGAGACAATGTGTTTTTTCAGTATTCAGTTTCAATTGAAAAGCGTTTGCCCATTGTATTCAACCCGAGCTTGATTTCGTTGTTGATTTCTGTTAGATCATGTCTGAAGGGGATGAAGATTGTGACATCGTCTGCGTAGATGAACGGGTTGAGGTCTTGCTTTGCTAAGGACTTGGCCAGTGGTATCATCATTACGTTGAAGAGTATTGGTGATAGTAGTGATCCTTGAGGTACTCCACAGGCCTCTTTCCACGGTGGTGATATGTTTAAATTTGATTTCACTTGGTAGGTTTTAGTGGTTAGAAAACCTTTGATCCAATTAAGTATTTGTCCACCAATTCCGAAGTAGTCTAGGACTCTTACCATGTCGAATATGTATGTTAATTTCCTTTGAATTTTCTGTTTGGGACTATCCCCAAAAGTTTGCCCTCATAATTTTAGGAGCTGACTGCAGTGCTGGGGCTGGCCCTGTAAGTTTGCAGTTACTCCTTTATTCATACAGAAGAAGAAAGCCTCAGTTTTGCTGACTTGAGCAAGCAAAACTGCTTCAGGTCTTGCTTTCTGTTTTTTTTTTATTTTTTTTCCTCATGTAACTGGTTCTGTCTGTAGATTTCTATTGGGGAAGCACAAAGCAGCTGTAGAAGTATACAATGAAGCAGCCAGACTCAATCAAAAGGACTGGGTAAGCACTATTTGTTTAAAGTTTTTACTCTTTCAGAAATTACAAAGACTATGGGACACTCAAAGTTACATGGAAATACTTTTAAAACAAATAGGAGGAAATATTTTTTCACTCAACAAATAGTTGAGTTTTGGAACATGTTGCCAGAGGATGTGGTAACAGCGATTAGTGTATTTAGGTTTAAAAAGGGTTTGGACAAGTTCCTGGAGGAAAATTCATAGTATTCTATTGAGATAGACATGGAGGAAACCAGTGCTTTCCCTAGGATTGGTAACATGGAATGTTGCTACTATTTGGGTTTCTGCCTGGTACTTGTGACCTGGATTGGCCACTGTTGGAGACAGGATGCTGGATGGACCACTAGTCTGATCAGTATGGCTATTCTTATTGGTTTTAATGTTACCCTCAGAAAATAAACCTCTCAATTGTAATACAGTGAAAACAAAACGGTTGCTCTTTGCGGAATTCATAGTAGTACGCTCAAAGGCTGATGCAGAAAGCTACTGCAGCCCCTAACCCGCATACTGCATCGTTGTGATGCTCTGGGTGGGACCAGTTTGCTCTATAAGGGAAACATTTTCTTATATGGCAGACTGGCCCTGCTCAGTGCATCCCGGGATGCATTGCACTGAGCAGGGGCTGCCATTTTGCCCCTTCGTCTTTCAAGGTACTTGGGGCTGGGGTGGGTGCCACTAGATACCAGGAAGATAGTTTTGAATAAAGAAGAGGGGGGCCTATTGAGGGGGGTGGGAGAGCCAAATATTGGGGGCAGCCAGGTCAGTTGGGTGGGAGGGGAGCGAGATTGGGGCAGGTGCAGACTGCTGGTACCTTTTATTTTTTTTAAACAGTCCCCCTTTCTGTCAGTTCCGAAGCCAGTCGTGGCTCTTGCACTGACAGGAAGGGTGACATTTGGCAATGAGCTGCAGATTAGTGCCACAATTTTAATTCAGCAGTAATTGCATGCTCATTGATTACTGCATCCCGTGGCAGTCTTTTTTGTGGGAACCCCATTTGCAGTCAGCAGCTCTAACACAGTGCTTTCTGTTTCCGCCCTTCAGTGTCCTATATCATCTAGTCAAAGAATCATCCCAACCATAAGAGTACTTTTTTTTTCTGCATGATATAAAAATGCATATATAATCTAAGGGCCCTGTTTACTAATCCGCATTATAGGCGTGTTAGTGTCTTTAACGCTCATTAACCGTGTACGCGCCTACAATATCCCTATAGGCGCCTACACGGTTCGTGCACACGCTAATTGTAGGCGTGTTAAAAATGTTAGCGTGCCTTAGTAAGCAGAGCCCTAAGTGTGTGTGTTTTGGGGGAGGGGGTTTAATATGTACCAGCTGAATTAATAAGACCTGAAAGGCACACACAGACAACCCAGATATCATTGCTGTTCCTCTTACCAATCCATAAATCCCTTGCCCTAAATTTCATTAGTCAGGCAGTTTGCTGTCTGTGACCTTTTACCCCCATCACTAAATCTGAATTCCAGATTGCTGCACTGAAGAAGCTGTATTTTCTTCCTCTCAGTTGCTCTCCCCATTGGAGAGAGGCAATTCGAACTAGAGCAAACAGACAGCTCCTTAAATCTCTATCTTTATCATAAAGTACCATTGGTGTAAAACAAAGGAGTATATTTCAGACACTGATACAACTTCATGCTTCCAACAACCAGGGGCTTTATCTTTTGCTGATATATCATATTTCTGGGATGGCTATGGTTGAAGCTGTATTGGACAACATCAGAAGTGTGAGCAGTGGTGATGACTTTCATTTTTCAGTCATTCAAATAAGCCCTCAGTATTTAAATTCTAGTGAGAGTACAATTCTGTATGTATTATGGAACAACTGCTCAGCAGATCTTATGAGTATATGATTTTGAAACAAATATTCAGATAAATAATTAGATATCTTGCAGTAGCTTAGCTAGAGCATGAACTCAGTGGTAGGTCTCCTTGGGTATGAGTCATAAGGTTGCAAGATTAGTTTCTTCTCAAACCGGTTGATAGTACTGGAGGAAACTCGGAGAGTTTCACCCTTCATTTCTGTTAACTATAGTTAGTAAATGTGAAGGCTGAACATTGCATGTTATATTTTCTTTCCTTTTCATGTACAGGAGATTTGCCACAACCTAGGGGTTTGTTACTTGTACTTAAAGGACTTCGACAAGGTAATTTGGTAATTTTTTAAAAATGAATTTATGCTTTGTTAGTTCTTTTTAATGTTCTCTGTGATGTGTGTTTGTCTTCAAAAATAAAATTAAGAAAAAATATGTATTGGAGAAAGATATCCTCTTTTCATCAGAAAAGCTTGTCAAAGATACATTTAATGTAACAAAAAGGTATCACCAGAACTTGATGGGATAATACTTTATTTCCACATAGCCAAGTATATTAAAACAGGAATCACAATTTTCTGCTACAGGAGAAGGAAAAGGAGGCATTCCTTATCCACAGAAATGCCACATCTTTGGAATTCAGCCTCTGTAATAACTTCCCAGAGGTGTCTGGACAAAATGGAAGAAGGAACCGACTGAAAATAATAAGAAACGGCATAAGGAATGTCAAGTCAAATGCAAAGCGTTGATAAGGAAAGCTAAGAGGGACTTCGAAAAAAAGATTGCGTTGGAGGCAAAAACACATAGTAAGATTTTTTTTTAGGTATATTAAAAGCAGGAAGCCAGCAAAAGAATCAGTTGGACCGCTAGATGACTAAGGAGTAAAAGGGGAGATCAGGGAAGACAAAGCCATAGCGGAGAGATTAAATGAATTCTTTGCTTCGGTCATCACCGAGGAAGATTTGGGTGGGATACTGGTGCCGGAAATGGTATTCGAAGCTGACGAGTCGGAGAAACTTAATGAATTCTCTGAAAACGTGAAGGATGTAACGGGGCAGTTCTACAAACTGAAGATTAGCAAATCTTCTGGACCAGATGGTATTCATCCCAGAGTACTGATAGAACTGAAAAATGAGCTTGCGGAGCTATTGTTAGAAATATGTAATTTATCCTTAAAATCGAGCGTGGTACCGGACGATTGGAGGGCGGCCAATGTAACGCCGATTTTTAAAAAAGGTTCCAGAGGAGATCCAGGAAATTATAGACCGGTGAGTCTGATGTCGGTGCCGGACAAAATGGTAGAGACTATTATTAAGAACAAAATTACAGAGCATATTCAAAAGCATGGCTTAATGAGACAAAGTCAACATGGATTTAGTGAAGGGAAATCTTGCCTCACCAAGCTACTACATTTCTTTGAAGGGGTGAAAAAATATGTGGATAAAGGAGAGCCGGTTGATATTGTGTATCTGGATTTTCAGAAGGCGTTTGACAAAGTACCTCATGAAAGACTCCAGAGGAAATTGGAGAGTCATGGGATAGGAGGTAGTGTTCTATTGTGGATTAAAAACTGGTTAAAATATAGAAAACAGAGAGTAGGGTTAAATGGTCAGTGTTCTCAATGGAGAAGGGTAGTTAGTGGGGTTCCCCAGGGCTCTGTGCTGGGACCGCTGCTTTTTAACATATTTATAAATGACCTAGAGATGGGAGTAACTAGTGAGGTATTTTAAATTTGCTGATGACACAAAGTTATTCAAAGTCATTAAATCGCGGGAGGATTGTGAAAAATTACAAGCAGACCTTACAAGACTGGGAGACTGGGCGTCTAAATGGCAGATGACGTTTAATGTGAGCAAGTGCAAAGTGATGCATGTGGGAAAGAGGAACCCGAATTATAGCTATGTCATGCAAGGTTCCACGTTAGGAGTCACGGACCAAGAAAGGGATCTAGGTGTCATCGTTGATGATACGTTGAAACCTTCTGCTCAGTGTGCTGCTGCGGCTAAGAAAGCAAATAGAATTTTAGGTATTATTAGGAAAGGAATGGAAAACAAAAATGAGGATGTTATAATGCCTTTGTATCGCTCCATGGTGCGACCGCACCTCGAATATTGTGTTCAATTCTGGTCGCCGCATCTCAAAAAAGATATAGTGGAATTAGAAAAGGTGCAGAGAAGGGCAACGAAAATGATAAAGGGGATGGGACGACTTCCCTATGAGGAAAGGCTAAAGTGGCTAGGGCTCTTCAGCTTGGAGTAAAGGCGGCTGAGGGGAGATATGATAGAGGTCTATAAAATAATGAGTGGAGTTGAATAGGTAGTGTGATGTGTCTGTTCACGCTTTCCAAAAATACTAGAACTAGGGAGCATGCGATGAAGCTACAATATAGTAAATTTAAAACGAATTGGAGAAAAAGTTTCTTCACTCAACGTGTAATTAAACTCTGGAATTCGTTGCCAGAGAATGTGTTAAAGGCGGTTAGCTTAGCGGAGTTTAAAAAAGGTTTAGACAGCTTCCTGAAGGAAAAGTCCATAGACTGTTATAAAATGTTTTGTACATTTTTGGGATCTTGCCGGGTATTTGTGACCCGGATTGGCCACTGTTGGAAACAGGATGCTGGGCTCGATGAAACTTTGGTCTTTCCCAGTATGGCAATACTTATGTACTTATGCTACCCTGCAAGCCTTCAGACCTTCTGTCCTGTATAATTCAACATTTTTTGTATTTTGCTAGTCCAGTTGTAGAGAAGGAGGACCACAATTGCTTAAGTGCTAACCACTGAGATAAAAGGGTGGTGCAGACAGAACACTTGTCAGTGTTTTCTGTCTCCAGCAGATGAGAGAGTGTGCTGGACTAGTGCAGTAGGGACTTCAAGACTCCCAGGCAAAGGTTTCTGGGCTACTGCTGGTAAAGCAAGATCCCAATTGGGCTCCCAGTGTAACAGTCCTAAGTTCTCCTGGTAGAACAGGACTTCTGTCCTAGAGCAGCTATCTTTAGGCTGTTCTCATGGTTGTTTTGTTTGTTTGTTTTTTAGGCACATGTATTACCTGACCAACACATTTCACTCAGTGAGGTACAGAAATATATACAGTAATATAAAACAGCATAAAGCATACACAGAGGCATATTTTCAAAGCACTTTGGGAGGCTAAGTTCCATAGGTTTCTATGGAACTTTGGGAGGCTAAGTGCTTTGAAAATGAGCCTCACAGTCACATAAAAAATTAAACATCTTGTAGCCACTCCCTATCTACAATCAAAATTCCAACCCATCTCAATGAAGCCATTCCTATTCTCACACAGTATACCCCTACTAACCAAATCCCTGTCCAAAAGCTTCTACAAATAATAATTTTTAAAAAGCCTTAAGCTTTTTATGAAAATTATTTATTAGATTCTTGGTGTGCCACCTTCCTGTAGTACAACCCAGATGTTTCTCTAACCAAAGGAAGGTCATTCCAAAGGATAGGCACTGCAACAGAAAAAGCTTGTGACCTGGTAGATACAAGCCTTGCTTCCCTGCATGTAGGAATTAGCATCAGCCCTTTGTCCTCAGAACATAATGCCAGTCTTGGAACATAAAGGATCACTAACCCGTTGGAGGTAATCTGGAGCTAATCCACAGATAACCCAAAACATCAAATACAGTCTTAAATCTTCAAATACAGTATTAAATCTTAAATTTTATTCAGCTAGAGCAAGGTGGTGATATGCGCTGGTTAGTATCCTGATCCTTCTTTAATGTTTCTTGTTGCCTCTGGATTTTTTTAAACCTTTTTTTGTGATGCTTATGAAGTGGAAGAGGTATCTTTTGGGTGTCTCCAACTATGTTGACTCCCCTCCAGTCCTAGGCTTCGATCAAGGTCTTTCTTCAGTGTTCTGTAGAGCAAACACTGGTGTGGTCCCGCTACAGAGCTGAATAGAGGAGATTCAGCTCTTCTGGGAGAAGACATTCCTCTCTTCCCAATGGAAACTCTTGCTCAGTGATGGAGTGATTGTGGTGACAGATTAGCAGGTTTTCATTCACAGCCCAAAGGGGGCTTGATCAGAGATGCAGCTGGAAGAGCTACCCCAGATGTAGCTGCTGCTTTGAGCCATGCTAGAGAGGATTCTTTTTCTCTGCTGTGCTGACAAGGGAAGAGGTAACAGTAAGGACTGTTGGAGGGGCCCTGGGAAGACCTGTTCCAATAGCTACCACTTCATCAACTGTGAGTACACTGGCAACTACTCCTCTTTCTTCTCAGAGAAACTACTACCAATAACGGATTTAATTTGGGCAGCATTAAAAAAGATGAATGTATCTATTTATTCTTGTAGTAAAAAAAATTACATTTTTGCCTGCTAATCAGTCCACCAAGCTTCAAGAGGTAGCTAACAAGGTAGTGAAGGAGATCTCAGAAGTTAATTTGAATTTAGTGAAGGACAAAATCTTAATTAATCATAAGATCAAGCAGATGGAAAATGCTGCTAGGCAGCTTAACTTGAGATTTGTTAACTTTCCTAGGTTTTTGATAACACTGGATATTTTTAAAATATTTAATAGAAAGAATGGAGATACCAAAAGCTTCTGTTCCACCATTACGCTACCAAGGGGGACTTGCTATCAGATTAACAGCTGGAAATTCTGGATTCACCTGATATGGATTTAACTGCAATTTAAGAGGGTTCTATGTTGGAAGAAATTTAATAGGGTTACCTTATTAGTATCTTTCATATTTATTTTGTAAATATGGTGATGAAACTTTATTTTCATAAATGCCAAGTTCTATTTGTGGAATTAAATTTGGATTTTTTTCTAATATTTCTAAAGTAACTCAGGATCGTCATAGGGCATCTCTTGGTATGTGTCAAGACTAGTAACCTTGGCACCACCTTTTTGTTGCATTTTCCACGTAAGTGTTCTGTAAAATATGCCGGTGTGATATGTTTTCTTTCCAGAACAATTAAGAGTGTTTGTAGACTGCAGATAGGTTACCAGTCTTACCCACCAGTCCTTCAGGTGTTTTGTTTTTGAGATTCTTCGGGAATGCTTATTGTGATCTCCATGGCTAAACCCTCATTGTACTACTAATTTCTTTATATTTTAACTTCTCTTAGAATTATTCCCTCCTTTTTTAAATTTATCTTCCTTTGTGTCAAAACGTTTTCTTCTTGCTTGATTTTTAGAAGCCTAAGCTCCTGTTGAACAAAGAAGATTTGTTTATATTTTGTTGTTCATCTCTCTATATAAATTGCACCTCCAACGTTCTAATGAAGCCTCCTAAAGTCCCAACGTTCTAAATCTGTGGTGGTGTAGATCACTTTTTCTCCAGGAGTGTCTGCCCCGCCCTCGCGTCACAACGTGATGACGTTGAGGGCGGAGCACTGACACTCAGCGAATCGCATTGCTCACCCGTTGCTAAGCGACGAAATGTGAGAGTCAGAATGGAACTGAGTGAGTCTATTGTCCGCTGCTGCTAGGGTGCCCAAGGCCCGCCATGCCATTGTCTCAGGATGCCATGGGGGACTCTCCTCTCTGTCATACCCCAATCCCCGTGCCAGCCTTTTTCAAGGACACAGAGTGCAGCTTCTCACGGAAATGGCAAGGGCGCCCTCTCTGCTATACTCTGCCTCCCCGCACACCAGACAAGAGTGTCCCACCCATCAGTCGCATATTCCCACATCGATGCCAGTCTTGGAGTCAGCCTTGGCCACTGTTCCTTCCTCTCCCAGGTTGCCACCGCTACCACCCCCCCCCCCCCCCCCCCCCCACAAGGTCGCCGCTGCCACTGCTAAACCCTCCAGCACAGGTGACCACTGCCACTCCCCCCCCCCCCCCCCCCCCCCCTCTGTCTGACGTCAGCTACGGCCGGTACAAAAACAAATAACACAAACAAAAAAACCCAACAAAAAACCTTTCCAAAAGGGAAGGAGGCAGCCATCGGCTGTCAGCTTTGCACCGCTACCACACTCCACCCCCCCCCCCCAAAGGTCGCCGCAGACACTGCTGAACCCTCCACCACAGGTCGCCACCGCTCCCCCCTCCATCCGACGTCAGCTGCGGCCGGTACAAACAAAAACCCTACAAAAAAGCTTTTAAAAAGGAAGCAGGGCACCGCAGGTAGCCATCGGCTGTCAGCTCTGCATCCGCTCCTCTTCTCAGCTCTCACATCACTGCCCCTGGAGTAGAACCCCGGAGGAGTGCTGCGACGTGAGAGGTGAGAGGAGCAGATGCACAGCTGACAGCCGATGGCTGCCTGCGGTGCCCCGCTTCCTTTTTAAAAACATTTTTGCAGGTTTCCTTTTTTTTTTTTTTTTTCTTTTTCTTTTTGAAGAAACATGGGAAAGGGGTTGTAAGAGGAGGTCCTGCACAGCTGTCTCCACTGTAGCCCAAGGCTAAGCAACAGTTAAGGCACAAGGAGGGGGAGGATGAGGGCAGGAAGGGGTCCAGAGACCAGAGACGGATGGGGGGAGGGGGTCCTGACAGCACAGACGAAGGGGGGAGGGGGGATCCAGAGACCTGAGAGGAGGGGAGGAGACTGACCAGAGGGGGAGGGGTCCTGCGACAACAGAGCGGGAGAGGCAGGGGGAGGGGGTCCTGCGAACACAGAGAGAGGGGAGGAGGTATCTCTGTCTCACACACAATCTCACACACACTCTCTCTCACAAAGTCAGTGTCTCTCTCACTCTCATACACTGTCTGCAACACACGCTGTCTCACACTGTATCACATTCACTCTCTATGTGTCACACAGTCACTCTCAAACACTCTCTCAATCTCATACACTCTCGATCTCACAGAGAGTCTGTGTATCGCACACATACTCTCTCCTCACACTCTATCTATCTCACACACACACACTCTCTCTCACACACACTGTATCTATGTTAAACACTCTCACACACTCACTGTGGCTCACATACGCACTCGCACACACTGTCATTCTCACACACACACTAACAGACACACTCTCACACACACTGTCTCAAACATACACACTCCGAGGAAAACTTTGCTAGTGCCCGTTTCATTTGTGTCAGAAACAGGCCTTTTTTACTAGTTTCTAAATAAAAAAACAAATATTTGGCTAGCTCCTGTGTCTGTGTTCTGGTGTTTTGCTTGTGTCTTGTCTCTTGTTTTGACTTCTAGTCCAGTTCCTGCTTCTATGCTGGATTCTTGCTCCAGTTTGTCTCTGGATTCTTGTCTTTTCTTGTTCCATCATGTCTTGTTTTCATTGGAATTCTGCTTTTGGACACAAGTAGATTAAGTGCTGTTTAAACTAGCCTGTAACCAGCTCTGTGGATCGGTGTTTTCTCCCAAAGGAACCATTTCCCAGTGACTGCCTGTGTTCTGGCTGGGGTCACTGAGAGATGTCTCATCTATTTGATGGCCCCAAAGAAGAGTGACTTCTTCTGGTCCACCCTCAACCTTAAGGAAGTCAACAGTTGTCTCTTTGGTCTCTGCTCCTGCTTGGAAACCCTTCAATCTATTTTTGTAGCTGTCAGGAAAGGGGATTTTCTTTCATCCCTGAGGCTTTCTTTTAGGAGTGGAGGAGTAGCCTAGTGGTTAGTGCAGTGGACTTTGATCCTGGGGAACTGAGTTTGATTCCCACTGCAGCTCCTTGTGACTCTGGGCAAGTCACTTAAAGCTCCATTGCCCCTGGTACAAAAAAATAAGTACTTTAATATATGTAAACAACTTTGAATGTAGTTGCAAAAACCTCAGAAAGGCGGTATATCAAGTCCTATTTCCCTTTTCCCCTTCCCTTATGAGGTATTATCAGAGAGTTCTTTACTTTGGTATCTAACTTCAAGTCTCTTTCTCAGAGAACACCCAGGACAGTGATTCTTTACAGTACTTGGATTTGGTTGAGGCCACTTTGGGGCTGATCCCCCTAGATGAGGGTCCATATTCAGCCCTTTCAAGTGTTCCTTGTTACAGGTCTTCACAATTTCAGGGCTTTGGGGGTTGTCCATCTATTCTGTGTTCAGTAATGGAGCACTTGACTTGGCGATCCTTCACCAAGCACCTTCAAAGTGAACGAATCTATAGATCCCTAATTAGGTCATAGTCACATTGGATGTGAGTCGAATGGGCTGGAGAGCCCACTATCTTGGTCAAGTAGCTTGGAGTATTTAGTCTAAGAGGGAGCCTTGCATACCATGAACAGACTGGAATCCAGGCTGTCAGGTTGGGAGGAGTAACCTAATAGTTAGTGAAGTGGCCTCAGAACCAGGGAAACTGGATTCAGCTCCCACTGCAGCTCCTTGTGACTCTGGGCAAGTCACTTAACCCTCCATTGCCCCAGGTACAAAATATCTCTATATAACATATAAACTACTTTGACTGTAGCCACAGAAAGGCAGTATATCATATCTATTCTCCTTTCCCTTTCCTTTGATAAGGAGAACAATGGATCAAGTACTCGCCATCCATGCTTCTGCACTAGTTCAAGAGGCAAGTTTGTTGTTCGTTTGGCTGAAACAGATTCTCCTCCAGCTCTTAGCTGCACTGAGGGCATGGAAATCATTCAAACAGACTCTGTCTATAATTCTCCCATGGTTGAGGGCCCTTCATAGATGGGATTCTCAGAAGAATAAAAGAGCACTCATTGATAGTTTCTGGGTGGCTTCCAATTGGTCCAGAAGACTATAGTATGTGGATCCAGTGAGACTCAAAATCAGGGCTTCCCCTTACAATCCACTAGTTCAGGGGCTGTTACGTTAGGGTCTAGTTCTGATGGAAGCAGAAAAATTCCAAAAGATCTGTCTTTCAAGACAGTTTTTCTAGTGGCTGTCAGTTTCACTAGGTATGTCTCTAAGCAACAAGCTTCAGCTTGCAGAAATCCATATATTATTTTCTGAAGAGATGTTTACCTTTCGTCCAATGCCATCCTTTAGGATGGTCTGTTCTTTCTTTCTGAACCAGTATTTCTCCTGGTCTTCCCAAGGAAGAACGTTGGGGGGGGGGGGGGAATAAGTTTCTCGGTTTCTGAGTTGTGTGTCAAGTGGATCTGACAAGTGATCTCTTCAGCATTGTTGTTGAAAGGTTTACAAGTTCAGGAGGTACTTCAGGCTTAATTGATGAGTTTTCAAGGCTCTCCAAGAACAGAAATTTTAGTTTTGTTTATTTAATCATTTGCTTAAATGCTTTTTGTTAACTGTAGCAAAACTGAGGACGAACATCTCTAAGCCAGACCATTGGATCTCCTTACATTCCTTTGTTAAGCTTTACAGATTAATGTGCTGGTCAACGGAGAGGTCACTTGTGGAACAAGTTCTCAGACCAGCCTTGTCTTCCACCCACCTATGTTAGAAAGGGCTTGGATACTTCCCGCACTTCTGGACTGATCTAGCAGGATGACAAGAGGAGAAATTTATTCTTACTTGTTAATATCCTTTCCTTGAATCCTGCTAGACCAATCCAGAATCCTTCTACTTCTACTTATCATTTCTATAGCACCACAAGGCATACACAGCGCTGTACACCATACATAGAAGCCAGTCCCTGCTCAAAGAGCTTACAATCTAGATAAGACAGGACAGACATAAGTACATAAGTACATAAGTAGTGCCATACTGGGAAAGACCAAAGGTCCATCTAGCCCAGCATCCTGTCACCGACAGTGGCCAATCCAGGTCAAGGGCACCTGGCACGCTCCCCAAACGTAAAAACATTCCAGACAAATTATACCTAAAAATGCGGAATTTTTCCAAGTCCATTTAATAGCGGTCTATGGACTTGTCCTTTAGGAATCTATCTAACCCCTTTTTAAACTCCGTCAAGCTAACCGCCCGTACCACGTTCTCCGGCAACGAATTCCAGAGTCTAATTACACGTGGGTGAAGAAAAATTTTCTCCGATTCGTTTTAATTTACCACACTGTAGCTTCAACTAATGCCCTCTAGTCTAGTATTTTTGGATAGCTGTGAACAGTCGCTTCACATCCACCCGATCCATTCCACTCATTATTTTATACACTTCTATCATATCTCCCCTCAGCCGTCTCTTCTCCAAGCTGAAAGCCCTAGCCTTCTCAGCCTCTCTTCATAGGAAAGTCGTCCCATCCCCACTATCATTTTCGTCGCCCTTCGCTGTACCTTTTCCAATTCTACTATATCTTTTTTTGAGATACGGAGACCAGTACTGTACACAATACTCCAGGTGCGGTCGCACCATGGAGCGATACAGTGGCATTATAACATCCGCACACCTGGACTCCATACCCTTCCTAATAACACCCAACATTCTATTCGCTTTCCTAGCCGCAGCAGCACACTGAGCAGAAGGTTTCAGCGTATCATCGACGACGACACCCAGATCCTTTCTTGATCCGTAACTCCTAACGCGGAACCTTGCAAGACGTAGCTATAATTCGGGTTCCTCTTACCCACATGCATCACTTTGCACTTGTCAACATTGAACTTCATCTGCCACTTGCACGCCCATTCTCCCAGTCTCGCAAGGTCCTCCTGTAATTGTTCACATTCCTCCTGCGACTTGATGACCCTGAATAATTTTGTGTCATCGGCGAATTTAATTACCTCACTAGTTATTCCCATCTCTAGGTCATTTATAAATACATTAAAAAGCAACGGACCCAGCACAGACCCCTGCGGGACCCCACTAACTACCCTCCTCCACTGAGAATACTGGCCACGCAATCCTACTCTCTGCTTCCTATCTTTCAACCAGTTCTATAATACCCTACCTCCGATTTCCATGACTCTGCAATTTCTTCAGGAGGTCTTTCGTGCAGGCACTTTGTCAAACGCCTTCTGAAAATCCAGAATATACAATATCAACCGGCTCCCCATTGTCCACATGTTTGCTTACCCCCTCAAAAAAATGCATTAGATTGGTGAGGCACAGACTTCCCTTCACTAAATCCGTGCTGACTTTGTCTATCAGTCCATGTTTTCTGTATATGCTCTGCAATTTTACTTCTTAATAATAGCCTCCACCATCTTGCCCGGCACCGACGTCAGGACTCACGGTCTATAATTTCCCGGATCTCCTCTGGAAACCTTCTTAAAAATCGGAGAGTAACATGGCTACCTCCAGTCTCTCGGTACTACACTCGATTTTAGGGACAGATTGCATATTTATACAGTAGCTCCGCAAGTCATTTTTTAGTTTATTAATACTCTGGGATGAATACCATCAGGTCCCGGTGATTTACTACTCTTCAGCTTGCTGAACTGACCCCTTACATGCTCCAAGGTTACAGAGAATTTCGTTTAGTTTCTCCGACTCCCCGCTTCAAATATTCTTTCCGGCACCGGTGCCCCCCCAAATCTCCTCGGTGAGACGAAGCAAAGAATTCCAATTTAATTTCTCCGCTACGGCTTGTCCTCCTTGATCGCCCCTTTAACACCATTTTCGTCCAGCGGCCCAACCGACTCTTTGGCCGGTTTCCTGCTTTTAATGGATCTAAAAAAATTTTTACTATGTATTTTGATTCCAATGCTAATTTCTCTCTCAAAGTCCTTTTTGCCCTCCTTATCTCCGCTTGCATTTGGCTTGGCATTCCTTATGATCTATCCTGTTACTTTCAGTTGGTTCTCTTCTCCACTTTCTGAAAGATTTTTTTTTGGCTCTAATGATTTCCTTTATCTTACTGGTTAGCCACGCCGGCTGACGTTTTTAGTCTTTTTTCCCTTTTTTCTAATACGTGGAATATATTTGTCCTGAACCTCCAGGATGGTGTTTTTAAACAGCATCCACGCCTGATGCAAGTTTTTTACTCTGCGAGCTGCTCCTTTCAGTCTTTTTTTCACCATTTTTCTCATTTTGTCGTAATCACCTTTTCTATAGTTAAACGCTAGCGTACTTGATTTCCTAGTTTCACTTCCTTCAATGCCAATATCAAAACCGATCATATTATGATCACTGTTATCAAGCGGCCCTCGTATTGTTACCCCCTGCACTAGATCATGAGCACCACTAAGGACTAAGTCTAGTATTTTTCCTTCTCTTGTCGGCTCCTGAACTAGCTGTTCCATGAAGCTGTCCTTGATTTCATCAAGAAATCCTATGTCCCTTGCGTGTACAGATGTTACATTAACCCAGTCTATATGCGGGTAATTGAAATCCCCCATTATTATTGTGTTGCCCAGTTTGTTTGCGTCCCTGATTTCCTTTAACATTTCCGCATCCGTCTGTTCGTCCTGGCCAGGCGGCGGTAGTACACTCCTATCACTATACCTTTCCCCTTTGCACAGGAATTTCAATCCACAGTGATTCCAAGGAGTGTTTTGTTTCCTGCAGAATTTCAAATCTATTGATTCAAGGCTCTCGTTAATATACAATGCTACCCCTCCACCAATCCGATTCACCCTATCACTACGATATAATTTGTACCCCGGTATGACAGTGGTCCCACTGGTTATCCTCCTTCCACAGGTCTCAGAGATGCCTATTATATCTAATTTTTCATTTAGTGCAATATATTCCAACTCCCCCATCGTATTTCTTAGGCTCCTGGCATTCGCATATAGACATTTCAACTATGTTTGTTGTTCCTAAGTACATCATGCTTAGTACTTGACAGTATTAATTGGCAATCTTTGTCTGATTTTATTGTGATTTAAAGATACCCGATCTACTACAATCTCTTTGCAACCTCACTATCAGGATACTCTATCTTCCCTGTTATGGTGATATCTTTGAAAGATACCTTATCCCGAACCATGCTCTTTTGAGCGACTGTCGGCCTTCCCCCCATTTCTAGTTTAAAAGCTGCTCTATCTCCTTCTTAAACGCCGATGCCAGCAGCCTGGTCCCACTCTGGTTAAGATGGAGCCCATCCTTTCGGAATAGGCTCCCCCTTCCCCAGAATGTTGCCCAGTTCCTAACAAATCTAAAGCCCTCCTCCCTGCACCATCGTCTCATCCACGCATTGAGACTCTGGAGCTCTGCCTGTCTCTTGGGCCCTGCGCGTGGCACAGGTAGCATTTCAGAAAATGCTACCCTGGAGGATCTGGATTTCAGCTTTCTACCTAAGAGCCTAAATTTTGCTTCCAGAACCTCTCTCCCACATTTTCCTATGTCATTAGTACCCACATGTACCAAGACAGCCGTCTCCTCCCCAGCACTATATAAAATCCTATCTAGGTGACGCGTGAGGTCCGCCACCTTCGCACCAGGCAGGCAAGTCACCAGGCGATCCTCACGTCCACCAGCCACCCAGCTATCTATATGCCTAATGATCGAATCACCAAGTACAACAGCTGTCCTAACCTTTCCCTCCCGGGCAACATTTGGAGATATATCCTCGGTGCGAAAGGATAATACATCCCCTGGTGGGTAGGTCCTGGCTACAGGAGTACTTCCTACTTCACCAGGGTGATGCTCTCCTTCTAGGAGACCTCCCTCCTCCAAGGTAGCACAGGGGCTACCTGACTGGAGGTGGGACTTCTCTACAACATCCCTGTAGGTCTCCTCTATGTACCTCTCTGTCTCCCTCAGCTCCATCAAGTCTGCTACTCTAGCCTCAAGAGAACGGACACGTTCTCTGAGAGCTAGGAGCTCTTTGCATCGGGCACACACATATGACACCTCATCAATTGGGAGATAATCATACATGTGACACTCAATGCAAAAGACTGGATAGCACAGAACAATTAAGGGTGAGGGAATTGATCTGCTATGGATTTACAGCCTGTCTCACTAACACAGACTACCCAATAATTACCGTGGATTCTTTTGGATTCGTAATGAGTAAATGAAACCTTTATTAGAGGAAGCTAGATTCTACAATTGGTTAATATATACATATATATATATATATATACTGGCTAGCACATATACACTGATTAGCTATATGAAAACAATGGTTACATCACTGATCTGTACATCTCTTAGACCAGGAAAAGAAGCAAACACAATGATTAGCTCTTATCATTACAATCATTCTACCACTGGTCTCTGCATCTCTTAGACCAGGAAGAGAAAGCTATGAAACATATATATACATACAACACTGATCTCTCATCATCCAGGCTCTTATTCATCAGCTGGGAGGTCTGTAACATAGCGAGAGAGCTAGGAGCTTTTTGGACCAGGTACGAGACTTCTGAGCGACACGTCTGCCCACGGATGAACCCCACCCTGCTGTGACAAGTCCTCCCTATTTATTAGGCTCTGAGCCCATGTCCAGAGCTATGGAAAGTTACGGCTAAGGAAAGTTACAGAATGCTTCTATGCTTACGTGGTTACATGTTTTCCCAAGTCCAGGTGGTCAAGCTGGGCCTGTGAAACAAGTGCCATCCTCCCCTTTGCATACCAAATTAGTTACAGCTGTGTCTTATCTCCTGCATTTCAAGAGAAGTTACTTTCGGTCAAAGACAGAGTTGAAAAGCAATCCTTTAAGATAACACTTAAACAATGAATGAAACAGAATTACTTCTAATCAATAATACAGACCCCGAGTGCACTAGTCGATCAAGACAGGGTTGAAAAACAATCTTTAAAATTCTATTCCATTACAGGAATAAAGAGGTGAGGAAGTCAATGGCTATGGTGGGCTAGTTTGTCTCTCAGAAGTTCCTAAGGTTTGATGGATGTTCTCCTGTGGCTCGCTGTGACAAAAGCTTGGAGTTCCATTTAGAAACGTTTAGAAGAAGGGAGATAAGTCATATTGTGCATCTCATGAATTATGGTTCAAGGCTTAAATTCCGTTACTTTAAAACTAGGCAAAGGTGAGTGCCTTATCTGCACCACTACTTTATCTAAGTAGTGATATCACTCAAAAGCTGTGGGTCTCTAGCTCCATCTGCTGGCAAGGTGGCGTAAACTCTCACATCGGAACTGGTCAAGCAGGATTCAACAAAGGAAATTTCATAGGTAAGAATAAATTTCTCTTTTTCTGAAATTGTAAACTTTTTTAGTACTTTAATGTCCATTTTTTTCTGCACCCAGCAAAATTCCAGCAAATCTGCAGCACAGTTCCGTTAATGCTTGGAAATTATAAAAATACTTATATGGTCAACCCTCGATTTAACAGATTTTGGATTTAATAGGATTCAGAGGAGTGAAAACACATGACAAAAGTGCATTTCTTCCCCCCTACACACGCTTTTGTCTTTGTGGGCAGTGTTTGTTTAGCAGTATCTGTGCACTGTAGACCCACATGCTCAGTGATTAACGATGGCTTCCAAACCTCATGGTAGCAGTAGAGAGAAGAGAAAGCGAGTTTGGGGCAGAAACTTGCTAAGAAATTGGAAAGTGGAGTTTAAGTAGCCCAACTTTGTGTAGAATATAGCATCAAGAAATAAACCATTCGGTACTAAAAACTGAAAGCTGAAACTAACTGAGTTTGCTCTTAAGTATAGTGTCGAAGGTGCAAGTGGTGTAAGAGCTATAAAACATATTAAAGTAGTAACAGGTAAAGATGTAGAAGAGGCAGTGTACAAATGGTATGTGCAACAGTGTTCATGTGGTGTCAATGTGGGGTGGAAAAGTGGCACGGCTCAGGAACTCAAAAAACATATGAAGACCAACTTTCGAGCAAGTGATGGATGGTTGTGCGAGATTTTGGAATTGTCACGGATTACACAAAAGTCTTGCACATGGAGAGATAGACAGTGCGTACACTGAAGGAGGTGAGCCTTTCCGGACATAGCTGAATGATTCAATTACAAAGGAGGAACTGCATCTGTCACAAGTGTATAAGTGCAGATGAGACAGGGTTATTCTGGTGGGCCCTGCCATGAAACACTCAAGTCTTTAAACATGAAGACCAGATGCCTGGTAAGAAAGGTAAGTAAAGAGAGGATATCTGCACTGTTATGTGCAAGTGCTGATGGTATGCATCACCTAAAGATTGTTGTGGTGGGGAAATCAGCTCACCTGTGTGCTCTCATGAATTGCCAGCTCATTATTTTTATTCACAGAGGACATGGTTTACCTCACATATTTTTGAAGAGTGGTTTTTCAATCATTTTGTTCCAGAGGTTTGCTATTACCAAATAGAGGTTTTTCAAGAAGAATGCACAAAATGTAAGGGCAGTCCTAGATAGTGCACCTGCCCACCCTCATGCAGACAAGTTGGTTAGTCGAGAATGGCAAGATCAATGCCATTTTCTAGCCCCTAACACCACTTAATTGATCCAACCCATGGATTATGGTGTTATCATATCATGTAAGCGCCCATATCAGTGAAGATACCTTTAAGAAGTGCTGCTTGTGCTGGGGGAGGAGGAAGACAAGCTGCATGATACTAGAGATAAAAAAACTCTTCATTAGAAATTACAATATAAAGTCAGCAATTCACAACCTTATAGATGAATGGAAGGAACAACTTCAGCAAACTGCTGGAAAAAGTTATTGATTGATAGAGATCCTAAATATGACTTTGAAATTTTTGAGACAACTGATTTTCAGCGTATGCTGTGACAGGGAGCGGAGAATGTTGTAAGTTTTTTAGATGATATTTAAGACTGGATGAAAGTGAAGCAGATCCAGGTTACCAAATGCTCTCGACTGAGGAAATTGCACAGGAAGGGTGTGCAGGAGGCATAGAGGAAGAGGATTCAGAGATGAACCTGTGATGGAACCCAAGATGTCTCACGTTCATGATGCATTGATATTCACTTACTTTGATGTATCTGGCAATTCTGAGGTTAAGCCTTACTGTGAACATTTGAAAGGTTTCAGAGAGAAATTGTGATCCAGGAGCAGCATAAAAGTGGGAAGCAGCTGAAGCTTGCTACTTTTTCTCCTGTAATGCCTGTGGAAACATTGTCAAGTGAGCATGAGGAGGCACATAGCTCATGTAGCTTGGAATAAGGTAAAAACAGCATTTTTACATCTAATTTATATTCATGATTATGTTCTAAAACATCTATAAACAAATGTATTACATTTTCTACGATTTCTTTTGTATTTATTTTTAAGACTTCCCCCCTCCCCCCAGAAACAATGAACAGTTAGCAATTATAGACACACTCTCACCCCAATTAGTCTATTAAATGGAGGATCGACTGTATTTTGTTTTTTTGGTATATACAAAAGGTTACTTATGCTTCCTGTATTTTTATTTTCCTAAAATATTTGATTATTTTTTAATATATTATTGGATACATTACCTGGAGTCCTTGAGTAAAGATACCAAACAAAACCATGAGAAAAAAATTGAATCTAATAAACAGCATCAAGGTAAAAATGTAATAATATTTATAAGTTTCTGCCTTTTTCTTGGCACTTCTGATTCCATATTTTAGAACGCCATTATATAATCTCCAGCCTCTTGTACAATGGAGATGAGGACCATTTGTTGTACTTGTAGACTTAGCAGTAGGGTGGATTTCCATAACTGTCTATTGCATTTGTTTTTCAGGCAAAGGAACAGTTGAACAGTGCCTTACAATTGAACCGCCATGACTTGACCTTCATGATGCTTGGCAAGATTCACCTGCTAGAGGGAGACACAGATGGAGCCATTGAGGTGTACAAAAAAGCAGTAGAGTAAGGAGACTTCTTAACATTGATAGTTCTTAGGGCAGTGAGAAAAGTATACAGGGTGAGCCAAAAAAAAAAAAAAACCTAGAGTATTTTGCTGTTTTCTCAACAACTGCTTGGAATTTCAACATGACATTTTACATCTTTATTTGCTGTTACTATCTATGTTTATGTGCTGAGTGGAATGAGATTATCTTTAAACACAGCGAAGTTACACAGGGGTCCTTTTACTAAGGTGCTCCAAAAGGTGGTCTGCGCTGGTGTAGATGCATATATTGGACGCATGCAGGTTCATTTTTCAGCGCACCTGCAAAAAAGGCCTTTTTTTTTGGCCGAAAATGGACGTGCGGCAAAATGAAAATTGGCGCATCCATTTTTGCCTGAGACCTTACTGCCACCTATTGACTTAGCAGTAAGGTCTCACGTGTTAACCGGGCAGTTATCGTTGGCATGTGTACAATGTCGATTACTGCCCGGTTAGTGCTGCATGCTGGAAAATTTCCGGCACACCTACTGGACGCGCGTACAAAATGCAATTACTGCCCGGGTCACGTGGTAGCCAGGCGGTAGTTCTGAATTGGCATGCTTTGGGAGCATGTAGGTGCCTACGTGGCTTAGTAAAAGGGCCCCACAGACTTTTTTTGTGTGACCATCCAGTGATTTTCACATGTTCAGAAATGTTTGCATTGTAAAACTACCATTATTTGAAAAGAAAAAAAAATGGGTGCCAGCTTACTGTTAATGATGTCACAGTGACGTAGACATTTGTCTGGTGAGCAATGTGGAGGCTAATCACAAGCTCCACCCAAAGCCTCAAGGAAGTGCTGTAGATGATCTGGGACAGCCTGCCACAGGGACTGACTGACAAGGCTTTTAAGAACTTCCCAAAATGGACTGTTAAAGTTGGGGGTGGGACACTTTTAAGCTTTCACAGTGACAGTGGAATTCCGACACATAGTTGATTGCACCATTTGAATGATTTAGTTACTTAGTTTTAGCTTGAACATTTTAAACGCTCAAAAATTGCTAGGTAGTAATGCTAAATGTCAGTAACCATCAACTAGCTTAAGATAATTAAATGTTTAATAGTAATATGTAAGTATGATGACTAAATAATTCAGTAAAATTTCTTGTTGAACTTCAAAGTGTTGGCTGAGAAAACAGGAAAAAAAACTCTAGGGTGGTTACTTTTTTATTTGCCTAACCCTGTAGATTAAAATGAATATGAGGCCATTACTCTCCTAATGATTCAAAACAAACTACAGAGCATAAATGGAAAGCCATAGTGATCAGGGCTCTAAATTCACCAAGAGGTTGCAGTAAAACCATGAGGCAATGAGAATCCTATGTTAAGAAGTGAATAAAAGAATAGCTGTGATCATGTTTTGTTTCTCTGTAAATACTCAAAACTGGAATCACAGTCATGTATAATTCCAATATCTCAAAAATAAGAGTGAGTTTCTGATGATTTTAAGTATAGGCAAAAAAATTGAGACAAGATACTCCCTGCATCCCCCCCCCCCTCCCCCATCAACACTGAAAGTAATCAAAGCACACCTTTGAAAAGTGTCATTTCTTATATATCCAATACTTTTAGAAATGTAAAGGCCTGATTTCATCCTCTGTATACCAAACAAAGTGGAAGTGGGATCAAAGTAGCTCAAAAACTTAGCTACACACACATCAAATGACCCACTGTAATGACAAGTAAGTGTATATGAGAACACTGCACGTTCATTTGAAAAGAAGGAAAAGCTCAAGGAGCTCCTGACCAGCAGGTCTAGCGAACTACCAGCGATCAAAATGACCTATAATCTGATCAGTAAGATCTGTTCCTCACCATTGGCTAAAAACCTTGTATCTTTCCATATTGCTTTTCAAAAAACTCAAAAACATGCCAAAAAAATAGTGTTTCCAAAAGTATACACAACTTCAAGCTTCAGAGTGCTGTCGATCTGTATTGTAGGTACACAACATACTCAATCTTATTCAGTAGACACAACCGTGTTTCATTCTGATCAACCTTTCCCATTAAAGTATCTTGAAGCTATGCTTGGCTGAAACGTTTTCGTTTATCCCCTTGTTCCTTGGACCCTGAAGCAGCATAGCCTTATTCAGTGGGAGCGAAATGCTGAGGCTCCTTCCATGCCTGTGGGAGTGGTCTTTAATGCCAACACCCCCAAAGGTGTCAGTGTTGATCCATGCACTACAGCTCTCAACATTGGGGGACAAAGCTTCCCTGGAGTCTAAGGGTAGGGCTGTATCTCGGCACCCGTCAGGGCATCGAGATGGTTCCACTGAGCCAGGGCAGGCACAGACTCACTCTGTCTAATTTGAATACAGTGAGGAATCTGATTGGGACTGCTCATAGGACTCAGAAGAGGACCTTCATTACTTCTCAGCAGGGCCATGCAAACCCGGTAAGCGGGGTAAGCACGGCAGGGGGGCGCCTGCCTTCAAGGGCACTGCGCCATGCTGTCCGGACCAATTGTATTAAAAAAAATGTACCACGTCGGCGCCTATGCGCATGCGCTGCTGCAGCCTTCCCGCACGCAGCGCTCGTTCTTTGGCACGCCCAGCTCTTTCCACGCGCTCGTGCCCCGTGTACGTGATGACACGTCCATCCGATTTATTTGGACCACCGCTCGGTTTTGCCATTCCATCCGTGGACCCGACTGTGGACCGCGTTGGAGTGCTGAGCCGCTGCTTGGATCCTCTGGGGAGGGGAGGTCAGCTGTCTGTGATGGTGCGGGTGAGTCACACCATTTTTGAAGGTATTTAGAGGAAAGTACTGGGGCTTCTACAGCACCCCCTGCAGGCATGGCTGCCACACACACTTAGGTGGCAACATTGATTTCTTTTAGCTTGCTATGGAAAAGCAGTGGTTTTTCTGCAAACTGAGAAGCCTGGACACAAGCAAAGAAGACTGAAGGAGAATGAAAGCTCCAAAAGCAGAGCTTGACCTGAAAACAAAAAGGTACTGTGCGTGGCAAATTACCAGGTAGAGAAAGTCTGTCTGTGGAAGAGGGAATCCCATAGTGGGAGGAGAAAGCCCTTAAAAACCCAGCACCCAGGAAATCATAACCCTAAAATAAAAGGATCACAGAACAGAAGAAGGAGCACTATATTGTACTAATCTACTGAAACAGTGTTTAATCAATGCAGTACATCCATAGGAAGAGATTGCTTCACAGCTAATTTATGTTTTCTACGAGTCTTTGTTAATTTTAGTCAGAACATCCCAAAAGTGACTCTGAGGCTTACATACCGTGGGTCTTAAAGGTTATATGATATTTACTGTCTGTTTGGCATCAGACTAGGAATAAGGCTCAATTGTTAACATAAGCTGTTGATGTACAATCAATAATAAAAAGAAAAACTGCTTATGAAGTGTACTCAATTCAAATCAATGTTTTGTTTTTTTTAAGACCTCAGTCAAACGGAATCATGGGGCATAAAGATGTTTTCAAAAGCCACTACTCTCCTATCGTCACTGGTCTTCGCTTTTTTTCTATATAACATGATGTCATTTCGAATATAAAAATCCCCTTGGATCCGATTTGTTTAAAATAAGTGAAAGTGTCTATGAACACTACAGTTTTTCTAAAATTTGAATCCCATTTTAAAGTAAGATATTGGGAATGCACAAGAAAAGTAAAAAAAAACACCTATATACAGAGAAAAAAAGCGAAGACCGGTGATGGCAGGAGAATGGTGGCTTGAAAACATCTTTCTGCCCCATGACTCCGTTTGACTAAGGTCTTCAAAAAACAAAAAATTGATTTGGATTGAGCACATTACAATTTTTCTTTTTTAAAATTATTATTATTATTACTTGTTACATTTGTGTCCCACATTTTCCCACCTATTTATAGACTCAGTGTGGCTTACATAGTACCGGAGAGGTGTTTGCAGACTCCGGTGTGAACAAATACAAAGTGTGTTCAGTTTTGGAGGCCGTATCTTGCTAAGGATGTAAAAAGAATCGAAGCGGTGCAAAGAAAAGCTACGAGAATGGTATGGGATTTGCGTAACAAGACGTATGAGGAGAGACTTGCTGACCTGAACATGTATACCCTGGAGGAAAGGAGAAACAGGGGTGATATGATACAGACGTTCAAATATTTGAAAGGTATTAATCCGCAAACGAACCTTTTCCGGAGATACGAAGGCGGTAGAACGAGAGGACATGAAATGAGATTGAAGGGGGGCAGACTCAAGAAAAATGTCAGGAAGTATTTCTTCACGGAGAGAGTGGTGGATGCTTGGAATCCCCTCCCGCGGGAGGTGGTGGAGATGAAAACGGTAACGGAATTCAAACATGCGTGGGATAAACATAAAGGAATCCTGTTCAGAAGGAATGGATCCTCAGGAGCTTAACCGAGATTGGATAGCAGAGCCGGTAGTGGGAGGAGGGGCTAGTGCGGGGCACACTTATACGGTCTGTGCCAGAGCCAGTGGTGGGAGGCGGGACTGGAGGTTGGGAGGCAGGGATAGTGCTGGGCAGACTTATACGGTCTGTGCCAGAGCCGGTGGTTGGGAGGCGGGGCTGGTGGTTGGGAGGCGGGGATAGTGCTGGGCAGACTTATACGGTCTGTGCCCTGAAGAGCATAGGTACAAATCAAAGTAGAGTATACACAAAAAGTAGCACACATGAGTTGTCTTGTTGGGCAGACTGGATGGACCGTGCAGGTCTTTTTCTGCCGTCATCTACTATGTTACTATGTGATGTTGCAGTAAGATAAAGTTCATGTGGCACAGCCACATTAGGGCATCGTATAACGGAAGACTTGTGTTATGTCCATTACGTACTTTAGTTTTGTTGTGTTGCAGAGATCAGGCATTTATGTTGGATCGGTAGGGTATGTCTTTTTAAACAGGTTAGTTTTTAGTGTTTTCCGGAAGTTTAGGTGGTCGTTCGTAGTTTTCAAGGCTTTTTGTAATGCGTTCCACAGTTGTGTGCTTATGGATGTCGTCGTCGATAATACGATGTGAGCATCATTCTAAGAATATTGCTGACAATTCCTGTCAGTGTGGCAAGTGGTGAGCGATCATTTTCATGGTTAAAAATCATAAAAAATTATTTGCGATCAAGTATTTCGCAAGAAAGGCTTGTAAGCCTTGCCATGATTGCTATTGAGAATGATATATGTTCCCAGTTAGATATCAAAGTTTTAATTACTAATTTTGTGAACATGAAAGCACGAAAAGCTAAGTGGTTGTAAAACCTTATTTGTTCAGCAATCCCACAAAGATGCACTCCATCTTTCAGCTCCTATTTCCTTTGCATCTTGTGCCACACGGGGGGGGGCGCCAACTGATAGTCTGCAGGGGGGCACCAGAGACCCTTGGCACAGCCCTGCTTCTCAGAGTAGGAGTCTTATGGGGTCCCTCCTGATCCCTTCTTGCCTCAAGAGGGACTTAAATTTCCACCTGAGGGTCTCTCTTTCACTGATTTTGTGAAAGATATGGGGGGCAAGGTGGAGGAGGTTGCTGACCTCATAAAGAAACATACTGATACCGTCCAGTTCCTGTCTCGGCAACCTCCTCTGCTAGGAGGTTTTTGAGTAGGTCTAAGCAACATACCTACCCCACTCCTCTCGCTCTACCCAGCAGCCCCAGTCCCAGCGTTCTTGTCCTTGCCAGTCCCATCCTCAAAAGTCCCAGCCAGCTCAACAATCAAAGCAAGGGACAAGCTTTTTAATACAATGGCCTGCTTGTCCTTGGAAGAAGCAAAACTACTCACCTGTAGCATGTGTTCTCAGAGGACAGCAGACCAAGTATTCTCGTATATCCTCCCACCTCCCCTAGGAGTTGTGTTCCTTTAACTACATTATATGACTGAGGGTCCCACATGGGTGGTGAGATGCTGCTAGAAATTTTTACTAACATCTACTGGTTAGTGTCCAAACCGGGCTCCGTCAGATGACACCATCCATCTGTGAGAATATTTGGCCTGCTATCCTCAGAGAACACCCACTACAGGTGAATAATTTCATTATATCTTGACTGAGATACAGTCTACAAAATTGAACAGAGGCTTCACCAACAACCTCTATAGGGGCATTAACGCCTCCTTTTTCTGCTGGGTATGCCTCCCTCTATGCAGTCCAGCCTCAGCCACTATCTTATCACACTTGTTTGCTCCCTTGAGAATGTCAGATACTGTCATCCACACAGTTTTCCTCCTGATCAATGCACATTTATTTATTTATTTATTTAAAAATGTGTTAGCTTGCACAATCTGTAAAATTCTTGGTGGCTTACAATAAAAACACACAAAGTACAATCTTAAAAGACTAAGGAAAAAAATACAATTAGTCCGTCCTCCAATTAGTCTCCTCTTCAGTTGATCTTCTCATCAGTGCTACATACATTACTTTTAAAGTATAACTACTCTATTAACCTCTAAATGTCTGCTCAAATAAGTGTTTTCAATTCTTTTAAAATACTCTCCAGGTTCTGAGCCAGTCTTAAAATTCATAGGTACAGCATTCCATAAAACTAGACCGATTACCTTAAAACACTGATCTTCTGTACTCTTCTAATCTAATACAGTGAGCAGATGGAATTTCTAATTGAGCCTTATTTGCAGATTTCAGAGTTTGTGACGGTTGATAAATTCATAAAGTAGCTGCGATTAGTGGAGGAACAATTCAAACAGCGGAGTTGCTTCAGCACTGGTGAAATATGAGAATTGCGTGGACAGCCTGTAAGCACCCTTGCTACAGTATTTTGAGTTATCTGAAGAGCTCGGAGAGAATTTTTTGGCAAGCCTATTAACAGGCCATTACAGTAGTCAAAGCATGGTTTAATTATGCTTTGGACTACAGTTTGAAAGTTAGAAAAAAATAAGTCTCTGCTAATCCTCCTTAGTTTACAAAAAAAAAACATTTGTACCTGACACTTCATGCTTAAAGCAGAATCAGGTATAACACTGAGGTTACAAATTTTTCTCAATACAGAGATGGAAATGTCATCCATCATAAAAGACTCCAGAACATCATTAGATAAATAGCTAAACAATAAAAACACTTGAGTCTTAATCATATTCAGCTTCAAGCAGTTTCCTTGCATCCACTGCTCGGTTAATTTCAGACAAGTAGACAACCTCTCCAACGAATGAGCAACTGAAATAAGAACTGAAAATCATCTGCATATAATCTATAATTTAAACTCAAGTGATTCACTAGTTGACAGAGAGGCAAAAGAAATATATTAAAAAGTATTGTGGATAATGCCGATCCCTGAGGAACTCCTGGTGCGGCAATCTAGTTTTGTGTGCTACCAAACTTTTTTTTTCTATTCTGTAAAAAAGATTCAAATTTCCGAAGCACCATGCCAATCAAACCTATAGATTTCAATCTGTTGACTAAAATTCTGTGATTGATACTGTCGAAGACTACTGATATATCCAAGGTAACTGGTAAAAACCAAGTACTTTTATCAAATCCTTCCCTTACATAATCCAATAAAGAGATCAGAAGGGTCTCAGTGGCATGATTCAATCTAAATCCAAATTGATTCACATCAAGTATAGCATTTCTGTCAAGAAAATAAGTTGATCATAGACCGCCCTCTCAATTATGGCGACTGATCTTTTTGTGAGGAAAGTAAGCAAAAACAAGAGAAGCAGGAAGCCTATATGGTTCTCCAAACAAGTAGCTGAAAAAAATAAGAGCAAAAGAGGCTTTGTTCAAGAAATACAAAAGAACGCATCGAGAGGATCATGGAAAAGATTATCGGATTAAACTGAAAGAAGCGAAGAGGGAAATACGGCTAGCGAAAGCGCAAGCGGAAGAAAAAAATGGCTAAAGATGTAAAGAGAGGTGACAAGACTTTTTTCAGATATATTGGAGAAATGAGAAGAGATAGGAATGGAATTGCGAGACTGAAAGATAATGAGAATGGCTATGTGGAGAGTGATGAAGATAAAGCAAACGTGCTAAGCAATTATTTCTCTTCAGTGTTCACGGAGGAAAGTCCTGGAGAAGGACCGTGGTTGGCTGCCGAGGGAACGTCTGGGAATGGAGTGGATACTGCGCTGTTTACGGAAGAAAGAGTTTATAAACAGCTGGAAAATCTGAAGGTGAACAAAGCTATGGGGCCGGATGGGATACATTCCAGGATACTGAAGGAGCTCAGAGAGGTCCTTGCGGGACCTCTTAAAGATTTATTTAATAGAATCTTTAGAGACGGGAGAGGTTCCACGAGATTGGAGACAAGTGGATGTGGTCCCTCTTCACAGAAGTGGAGACAGGGAAGAAGTGGGAAACTACAGACCGGTAAGTCTCACGTCGGTGGTAGGAAAAATAATGGAGTCGCAGTTACAGGACCTGAGGCAACATGACTTTACCAAAGGAAAATCCTGCCAAACGAATCTTATTGACTTTTTTGACTGGGTGACCAAAGAACTGGATGAGGGACGTGCGCTAGATGTAATCTACTTGGACATCAGCAAAGCCTTTGATACGGTCCCCCACAGAAGACTCGTGAATAAGCTGAAAGGGTTGAACTTAGGACCGAAAGTGGTGAACTGGATAAGAAACTGGTTGACTGACAGGTGGCAGAGGGTGATGGTAAATGGAATCCGCTCGGAGGACAGGAAGGTGAGCAATGGAGTTCCTCAGGGGTCGGTGCTGGGGCCTATTCTGTTTAATATATTTGTGGGAGATATTGCTGAAGGGTTGGAAGGAAAGGTGTGCCTTTTTGCAGATGAAACGAAAATAGCCAATAGAGTGGATACCCTGGAGGGAGTAGAAACGATGAGAAGGTATCTCCGAACATTAGAAGAATGGTCGAGGGTCTGGCAGTTAAAATTTAATTTCCAATTTATTATTGATTGGGGATATTGACTCGTCCGGTTTCACTTTTAGTCAATCTTCATTAGCTTTAGAAACCTAATGATTCTATACTCATTTTCTCTAACTCTAAGTGAAAGTGTGTGTTATAATTAACTATAGTGGTGCTCAGTGTTTGATGTGATAGTTTTAAGCTAACGGGTAGCTTACACAGATACACCAGTGACTGCCATCATTGCACACCAACTCCCTTCCTCCCTTCCTATTCGTCAGATGTTTTGTAGGTGCTATGTGGAATATTGTTATCGTCTATATTACAAGATGAAGGACATCTGTAAATACCACATTAAATTACTTATCTTTTTGCAGTTCTCTATGATGTTCTTGGTGTGCTGGGTATACTGGCGCTCGTCCAGCCACCCTTTAACCGTTCTGTTCTTATTGTTCTAGTTTCTTTTTTTCTGCTTGTGTTGTGCTCCCCTTAACCTCATGTGACGTCCTCAACATGCCTGCATGTTTCGCCAAGTAGCGTCCTCAGGAGAACGTACAATTAATCCTAAAATATACATTAAATTTTGTCCACTATTGCATATAACATACTCTTTCTTACATCTCTCATTTTTATGTCACTGAAAAACTCACATTTTCTGGAGACTATAGGATGAGCTCAGTCCAGGATCCCACCCTTGTCAGGCGTGCATGCGCATTATGGACTATATATACCTTACCCCCAATGCCAGCGAAAAATGTATTGTGCCTCTTTCTTCAGCAGAATGGAACTAGCGTTACCCCCATATGGTGTTCTATTAAAAGTAAGAACACCATATGGGGGTAACTGTCTGACATTGCTGCCTGGATGTCTCAGCGCCATCAGAAACTAAACATGACCAAGACTAAGCTTCTCATCTTTCCCCCTAAACCAACCTCTCCTCCTCCCCCATTCTCTATTTCTGTGAATAACACTCTCATCCTTCCTGTCTCATCAGCTCGTAACCTTGGGGTCATCTTCGAATCCTCCCTCTCCTTCTCTGCACATATTCAACAGACTGCTAAAACCTGTTGTTTCTTTCTCTATAATATCAGCAAAATTCACCCTTTCCTTTCTGAGCACACTACCAGTACCCTTATCCACACTCTTATCACCTCTCGCTTAGACTATTGCAACTTGCTTCTCACAGGTCTCCCACTTAGCCATCTCTCTCCTCTTCAATCTGTTCAAAATTCTGCTGCACGACTAATATTCTGCCAGTGTCATTATGCTCATATTAGTCCTCTCCTCAAGTCACTTCACTGGCTTCCTATCCCTTTCCGCATACAGTTCAAACTCCTCTTATTGACCTATAAGTGCATTCACTCTGCAGCTCCTCAGTACCTCTCCACTCTCATCTCTCCCTACATTCCTCCCTGGGAACTCCGTTCACTGGGTAAATCTCTCTTATCTGCACCCTTCTCCTCCACCGCTAACTCTAGACTCCGTTCCTTTTATCTTGCTGCACCATATGCCTGGAATAGACTTCCTGAGCCGGTACGTCAAGCTCCATCTCTGGCCATCTTCAAATCTAAGCTTTTTGATGCTGCTTTTAACTCCTAACCCTTATTCACTTGTTCAGAACCCTTATTTTATTATCCTCACTTTAATATTGCCTTATCTCTTGTTCTTTTTGTTTGTCCTAATTAGATTGTAAGCTCTGTTGAGCAGGGACTGTCTCTTCATGTTCAAGTGTACAGCGCTGCGTATGTCTAGTAGCGCTTTAAAAATTATAAGTAGTAGTAACTTAGTACAAGAACAGTACTGGGCAGACTTCTACGGTCTGTACCCTGAGAAAGGCAAGGACAAATTATACTCGGGTATACATATAAAGTATCACATACCATGTAAAATAAGTTTATCTTGTTGGGCAGACTGGATGGACCGTACAGGTCTTTCTCCGAGGACAAGCAGGCTGCTTGTTCTCATGAATGGGTGACGTCCACGGCAGCCCCCGAGATCGGAAATCTCCCTAGCAACAAAAGTTTGCTAGAGCCTTCGATCGCGCGCTGGCGCGGCCATCAGCTTACATAGTAACATAGTAGATGACTGCAGAAAAAGACCTACATGGTCCATCCAGTCTGCCCAAGACAATCTCATATGTGTATACCTTACCTTGAATTTGTACCTGTCCTTTTCAGGGCACAGACCATATAAGTCTGCCCAGCAGTATTTCCCGCCTCCCAACCACCAGTCCCGCCTCCCATCACCGGCTCTGGTACAGACCGTACAAGTCTGCCCTCCCCTATCCTCGCCTCCCAACCACCACCCCCTCTTCCCCCCACCTGCTCCGCCACCCAATTTCAGCTAAGCTTCTGAGGATCCATTCCTTCTGCACAGGATTCCTCTATGCATATCCCACGCATGTTTGAACTCCGTTACCGTTTTCATCTCCACCACCTCCCGTGGGAGGGCATTCCAAGCGTCCACCACCCTCTCCGTGAAAAAATACTTCCTGACATCTTTCCTGAGTCTGCCCCCCTTCAATCTCATTTCATGTCCTCTCGTTCTACCGCCTTCCCATCTCTGGAAAAGATTCGTTTGCGGATTAATACCTTTCAAATATTTGAACGTCTGTATCATATCACCCCTGTTCCTCCTTTCCTCCAGGGTGTACATGTTCAGGTCAGCAAGCCTCTCTTCATACGTCTTGGAACGTAAATCCCATACCATCCTCGTAGCTTTTCTTTGCACCGCTTCCATTTTTTTTAACATCCTTCGCAAGATACGGCCTCCAAAACTGAACACAATACTCCAGGTGGGGCCTCACCAACGTCTTATACAGGGGCATTAAAACCTCCTTTCTTCTGCTGGTCATTCCTCTCTCTATACAGCCTAGCAATCTTCTAGCTACGGCCACCGCCTTGTCGCACTGTTTCGTCGCCTTCAGGTCCTCAGATACTATCACCCCAAGATCCCTCTCCCCGTCCATGCCTATCAGACTCTCCCCGCCTAACACATACGTCTCCCTTGGATTTCTACTCCCTAAGTGCATCACTTTGCATTTCTTCGCATTGAATTTTAATTGCCAAACGTTAGACCATTCTTCTAGCTTCTTCAGATCTTTTTTCATGTTTTCCACTCCCTCCGGGGTGTCCACTCTGTTGCAAATCTTGGTGTCATCCGCAAAAAGGCAAACTTTACCTTGTAACCCTTTGGCAATGTCACTCACAAATATATTGAACAGAATCGGCCCCAGCACCGATCCCTGAGGCACTCCACTACTCACCTTTCCCTCCTCCGAGCGAACTCCATTCACCACCACCCTCTGGCGTCTGTCCGTCAACCAGTTCCTAATCCAGTTCACCACTTCGGGTCCTATCTTCAGGCCGTCTAGTTTATTCAAGAGCCTCCTGTGGGGAACCGTGTCAAAAGCCTTGCTGAAATCTAAGTAGATGACGTCCATAGCACGTCCTTGATTTAATTCTCCTGTCACCCAGTCAAAGAATTCAATGAGATTCGTTTGGCACGATTTCCCTTTGGTGAAACCATGTTGTCTCGGATCTTGCAACTTATTGGCTTCCAGGAAATTCACTATCCTTTCCTTCAGCATGGCTTCCATTACTTTTCCAATAACCGAAGTGAGGCTTACCGGCCTGTAGTTTCCAGCTTCTTCCCTATCACCACTTTTGTGAAGAGGGACCACCTCCGCCGTTCTCCAATCCCTCGGAACCTCTCCTGTCTCCAAGGATTTATTAAACAAGTCTTTAAGAGGACCCGCCAGAACCTCTCTGAGCTCCCTCAGTATTCTGGGGTGGATCCCGTCCGGCCCCATGGCTTTGTCCACCTTTAGCTTTCCAAGTTGTTGATACACACTCTCTTCCATGAACGGCGCTTTATCCACCTCATTCTCAGGTGTACTTTTGCCAGTCCCTCTCGGTCCTTCCCCAGGGTTTTCTTCAGTGAAAACAGAACAAAAGTATCTATTTAGCAAATTGGCTTTTTCTTCATCATTTTCTACATAGCGTTTTGTTGTTGTATCTTTTAGTCTCACAATTCCCTTTATAGTCTTTCTCCTTTCACTAATATACCTGAAGAAGTTTTTGTCTCCCCTCCTTACATTTCTAGCCATTTGTTCTTCCGCTTGCGCCTTCACCAGACGTACCTCTCTCTTGGCTTCTTTCAGTTTCATCCGGTATTCCTCCCCGTGTTCCTCCTCTTGAGATTTTCTATATTTCTGGAACGCTAACTCTTTAATCTTTATTTTCTCAGCCACTTGCTTTGAGAACCATATCGGTTTCCTTTTTCTCTTGCTTTTATTTACTCTCCTTACATAAAGGTCTGTGGCCCTGTTTATTACTTCTTTTAGCCTGGACCACTGTCCCGTCGCGCGAGAGTCCTGTCAGTTTTTTATTTTCCATGGTAGAGAGCGGTTGTGTAGATAGCCGTCTCTCTCTGTGCCCGAGAAAAAGCCTTCATTATTGAGCCGCGAGTTCACGCTTTTTTTCTTCTCCTCCTATAAAGTTTTTAAAAAAAGCTTTCTAGTAGTTCCCTTAATTTTTTAGCTGGACCCTTATAAGTTTTCTTTTGCTGTCGTTGCTGCCCCTTTTGGGCTGCGCGTTCACGTTTCTCTTTTTGTGCCCTTTTTTCTTGGCACCATCGCGAATTTTGACTTTGCCGCTGCTATTTTTCTGTCCATGACATCGAGGATTCCCAGTGGCTTCAAGAAGTGCGATCGGTGCAGCCGGGCAGTCTCAGGTACCGATCCACATTTGTGGTGTATCCAGTGCCTTGGGCCCGACTATCGCCCAGACGCGTGTAAGTTGTGTCTTAGCCTTAAAAAGCGGACACAGGCATCGAGACAGGCTCAGCGGGGAACATCTGTTTGGAGCCTTGCCCGGCACTTCGACGTTGACGTCGACAACGGCACCAGAGATGGCATCGACATCGGGAGAGCAGGTAATACCTGTCCGGAGACCACTGCACGCTGGGAGCAGTGAGCCGTCGAGTGGGTCTCCACCTGTATCGAAGGCTCCTGCTGCAAAGGCCCATCGGGACTGACCACTTTCGGACCCGACCCCGAGGAGGCGTGTGGATTCTACGTCCTTCTCGTCGGTACTGAGGAGTACCGATGCTGTGCATCGAGCGAAGGCTAAGAAGCATCGGCATCGATCTCCTTCTACACACGGTACTGAGAGCTCCGGGGCGTCGAGGGACTTGGCACCCGAGAAGCGTCGACACCGGGAGGTCCGCTCACCCTCCATCCAAGAGGTGTCGGTCTTCGGACAGTCTGGTACCGCCTCCTTCCTCTGCAAAGGTTCTGCCTCCGGCTCCTGCACCGGCCCCACAGCCTTTCCCGGCAGACACTCTTGACTAGTGCCTCAGAGCCATTCTTCGAGGTCTCCTGGAGGTGCTGCTGCGCCAGTCTGTTCTTGTACCGGGGGTGCTTGCGCCTTCGGTACCGTTGATGAAAGCGGCAGTGAGCACTGTGCCTGTGGTGCGGTCACCGACGCTGATGCCACTTGCGGCCTCAGCTGCCACCCAGGTCGACATCGCTGGAGGGAGCTTCATCGCCGCGGGCACGGGAGTCAACGTCGTCATCGAGGACATGGTTCCTTGGAGTCCAGACGGGCCCGGTTTCGGACTGCAGTTCTTGAACTCTTGTCCGACACCGTGGGGAGAAGAGGAGGATCCAAGATATTTCTCTTCTGAGGAGTCTTGTGGTCTTCCTTTTGATCTCACTCCTTCACCTGAAAGGAAGCTTTCTCCCCCGGAGAGTCTTTCTTTCTCCTCCTTTCTACAGGAAATGTCTGTGGCTGTTCCCTTCCTGGTGGTATCTGAGGATGAACCCAAGGCCGAGATGTATGAGGTCCTTGACTATCCTTCACCACCTAAGGAATCGTCCACTGTTCCTCTGCATAATGTCCTTAAGCCTACATTGCTGAAGAACTGGATGAAACCACTATCTAATCCCACCATCCCCAAAAAAGCTGAGTCCCAGTATCGAATCTATGAGGAGCCTGAGTTGATGAAGTCGCAGTTACCTCACACTTCTATGGTTGTGGATTCTGCTCTCAAGAGAGCCAAAAGTTTTAGAGATTTTACCTCGGTGCCCCCGGGGCGGGAATCTAGAACTCTGGACTCTTTTGGGAGGAAGGCCTATCAGTCCTCCATGCTCGTGTCCAAGATTCAGTCCTACCAGCTCTACACGAGCATCCACTTGCGGAACAATGTCAAGCAACTGGCGGACTTGGTGGATAAGCTCCCTCTGGAGCACGCCAGGCCTTTTCAGGAGGTGGTCAGGCAGCTGAAGGCGTGTTGTAAATTCCTGTCCAGGGGTGCTTATGACTCTTTTGATGTTGCATCCAGAGGCGCTGCACAAGGTATAGTGATGCGTAGACTCTCATGGTTGTGTGCCTCTGACCTGGATAATAGGGTCCAGCAGCGGCTGGCGGATGTCCCTTGTCGGGGGGGATAATATTTTTGGCGAGAAAGTCGAGCAAGTGGTTGAACAGCTCAACCAGCGGGAAACTGCTATGGCCAATCTCTCCCACCGGGCGCCTTCAGCATCTACCTCATCAGGTAGACGTTTTTTCCGGGGAAGGCGGAATGCTTCCTATGCTTACAATAAGCTTAGGTACAATCCACCTTCCCAACAGCCTTCTCAGGCTCAACCCCAGCGCACTCGTTCTCGTCAACAGCGTGCGCCTAGACAGGCCCTTCAGCTCCCCAGCAAAAGCAAGGGACAAGCTTTTGACTGGCTCCAGCTGAGCATATCCGCTGTAAAAGTGTCCGTGCCAGACGATCTGCCGGTTGGAGGGAGGTTAAAATTTTTTCACCGAAGGTGGCCTCTAATAACCTCCAATCGGTGGGTTCTCCAAATAGTTCGGTTAGGATACTTCATAATTTGATCTTTATACCTCCAAATTGCCCACCGGGAGCTCAGTCTTACAGCTTCCAGCACAGGCAGTTACTTGCAGAGGAACTCTCCGCTCTTCTCAGCGCCAGTGCGGTTGAGCTCGTTCCACCAGGCGTAAACAACAGTCTGGCTGACAGGTTGAGCAGGATAATGCAGCCTCACGAGTGGTCGCTCAACTCGGGCGTGGGGCACCCCCTCGGTGGATCTTTTTGACACTCAGACCAATCACAAGGTCCCTCAGTTCTGTTCCAGACTTCAGGCCCACGGCAGGCTAGCGTCGGATGCTTTTCTCCTTCATTGGGGGAGAGGCATCCTGTATGCATATCCTCCCATACCTCTGGTGGGGAAGACTTTACTGAAACTCAAGCAAGACTGCGGAACCATGATTCTGATAGCTCCTTTCTGGCCGCGTCAGATCTGGTTCCCTCTTCTTCCGTACCCTGGTACAATCAATGGTAATAAGTGATCTGGACTACTGCAATGCACTGTACGCCGGGTGCAAAGAACAGACAATCAAAAAAACTCCAAACTGCCCAGAATACGGCCACTAGACTCATATTTGGAAAAACTAAATATGAATGCGCAAAACCCCTAAGAGAGAAACTTCACTGGCTCCCACTTAAGGGAACGCATTGCATTCAAGATCTGCACGATTATACACAAAATCATTCACGCAGACGCCCCAATCTACATGCTAAACCTCGTGGATCTACCTCCCAGAAACGCCACAAGAGCATCCCGCAAATTTCTCAACCTGCATTACCCCAGCTGTAAAGGACTTAAATACAAGCTGATGCATGCCACTACCTTCTCTTACATGAGCACGCAGTTATGGAATGCATTACCTATAGACTTGAAAGCAATCAACGAAACAACTATCTTTCGAAAATCTTTGAAAACATTCTTCTTCAACAAGGCCTACAATGAGAACCTATAGCCTCACTAAAACACCTCACCAACCCACTCAATTATGAACGCCCACCTTCTATAACTACCCTATTCACTCCTTTCCTTCTTCTCTCTTCCCTTCCTTGATTGCTACACATTACTAACTGTATCTGATATCCTGAAATGACAATGTTAACAAATCTATGTAAGCCACATTGAGCCTGCAAATAGGTGGGGGAATGTGGGATACAAATGCAATAAATAAATCAATAAAAAATAAAGAACCGTGGAGATTGGAGTGTTTTCAACCCTCATTACTCAGAACGAGGGGGCGCTTCTGCATCCCAACCTTCAGTCTCTGGCTCTCATGGCCTGAATGTTGAGGGCATAGAGTTTGCCTCCTTGGGTCTTTCTGAGGGTGTCTCCTGACTTTTGCTTGCTTCCAGGAAAGATTCCACTAAGAGGAGTTATTCTTTCAAATGGAGGAGGTTTGCCGTGTGATGTGACAGCAAGGCCCTAGATCCTCGCTCTTGGCCTACACAGACCCTGCTTGAATACCTTCTACACTTGTCAGAGTCTGGTCTAAAGACCAACTCCGTAAGGGTTCACCTTAGTGCGATTAGTGCTTATCATCAACGTGTAGAGGGTAAGTCTATCTCTGGACAGCCTTTAGTTGTTCGCTTCATGAGAGGTTTGCTTTTGTCAAAGCCCCCTGTCAAACCTCCACCAGTGTCATGGGATCTCAACGTCGTTCTCACCCAGCTGATGAAGCCTCCTTTTGAGCCACTGAATTCCTGCCATCTGAAGTATTTGACCTGGAAGGTCATTTTCTTAGTGGCTGTTACTTCAGCTCGTAGAGTCAGTGAGCTTCAAGCCTTGGTAGCCCATGCTCCTTATACTAAATTTCATCATAACAGAGTAGTCCTCCGCACTCATCCTAAGTTCTTGCCAAAGGTGGTGTCGGAGTTCCATCTGAACCAGTCAATTGTCTTTCCAACATTTTTTCTCCGTCCTCATACCCGTCCTGCTGAACGTCAGTTGCATACATTGGACTGCAAGAGACCATTGGCCTTCTATGTGGAGCGGACAAGCCCCTTCAGACAGTCTGCCCAAATGTTTGTTTCTTTTGACCCCAACAGAAGGGGAGTTGCTGTCGGGAAACGCACCATTTCCAATTGGCTAGCAGATTGCATTTCCTTCACTTACGCCCAAGCTGGGCTGGCTCTTGAGGGTCATGTCATGGCAGCATCAGTGGCCCACTTGAAGTCAGCCACTATAGAAGAGATCTGCAAGGCTGCGACGTGGTCTTCAGTCCACACATTCACATCTCATTACTGCCTGCAGCAGGATACCCGACGCGACAGTCGGTTTGGGCAGTCGGTGTTGCAGAATCTGTTCGGGGTTTAGAATCCAACTCCACCCCCCTAGGTCCATTTTTGTTCTGTTCCAGGCTGCACTCAGTTAGTTGTTTTCTTCGTAGGTCAATTCTTGTTATGTCCTCACCGTTGTGAGGCCCAATTGACCTTTCTTTGTTGTTTTGAGTGAGCCTGGGGGCTAGGGATACCCCATTCGTGAGGACAGCAGGATGATTGTTCTCACGTACCCGCCCACCTCCCCTTTGGAGTTGTCTTTCCTTTTCTTTGCTTGTTATCAAACTGACGGGACTCTCGCACGACGGCTGGGAAGCTGATGGCCGCACATGCGCGGTGCGCGCACCCGTGCACGATCGAAGGCTCTAGCAAACTTTCGTTGCTAGGGAGATTTCCGATCTCAGGGGCTGCCGTGGACGTCACCCATGCGTGAGAACAATCAGCCTGCTGTCCTCGGAGAATACCTGCTACAGGTATGTATCTTCATTTTATCTGCCATCACTTACTATGCTAAATAAAGCAATAATGAGATTGGTCTAAAGAGCGCCACTAAATTAGGATCAGATCCATGCCTCCTCCATTATATATAGTTCCTTTGGATTTCTATATCTCAGATCAAACGCTACAAAACACTGCTGTTTATCCTCTTTGTCAAGTTCATCGTAATGACTATCATTCCTCTTCTGAAAGCTCACCATTGTGGTTGCCAGTGGAACAACATATCATTCATAAAGTAGCTGTACTCAACTTCAAGACCTTTCATCTTGGCGCTCCTGATTATCTATCATATCTCACAGCTCCATACTCTCCTGTCAGACTTCTCTGCTCACTTAATGATCATCACCTGGTTCTTCCTGGTCCCAAGTTTGCTCAACTTCAGTCAACTAGACACTGCTTTCTTTTTTCTTGCTCCTTTTATCTAGAATGGGCTTCCCCTCTCTGTTTGTAGCAATCCCTCTTTCAAAAAATTCAAGAGCGAATTAAAAACCTGGGGGTTTTTTTAAGCCTACAGCGAGGGTATTTGATTAGGGCCCCCAGCAACAGCTAGTTTGTTTATTTTTAAAAATTGTTCATGCCTCCCTGCCCCTCAGTCTGTCTCACTTTACTTTGTTGTATGATTGATTTTAGTATCCTATCATAAAATTGTAGTTCCTTTCCGCCTTTCTTTTATTATGGGGATTTTTTTTGGCTTGTGCACCGCTCTGCTCTTTTCGTCAGTTAGAGCGGTATAGTAAATTTGATAAAACTTTGAACTATAAACTAGTGGTTAGTGCAGTGTGCTGAGAACCTGGGGAACTTGGTTTAATTCCCACTGCAGCTCCTTGCCACTCTGGGCAAGTCACTTAACCCTCCATTGCCCCAGGTACAATACTTAAGTTATGAGCCCACTAGGAACAGTGAAAGTACCTGCATATAATAATTGTAAACTGCTTTGATTTACAACAGAAAAGCGGCATATCAAATCCCATTACCCTTATTTGCATTAAAGCATTTGACTACTGTTTTGACTTTTTTAGATCATTTCTCAACTTGTCTACTTCTTCAGGGGTGTCCATCTTGTAGCCAGTCTTCATGTCATCCACAAAAAAGGCAAACTTTCCCTTTTTATTCTTCTACAGTATTGATCACAAAGGTATTGAACAAAATTAGTCTCAGAGCAAATCCCTAGGGCAATCCACTATTTGTCTTTCTCTCCTCTGAAGGAAGACAGAGAATAGTAGCAAACTGAATTCAGTCAGTCAACAAACCATCATCTGTCACCCATGGGGTTGCTTATCTTATTCATGAGCCACAATCAGGTCATTCCCTCGATCTAACTCTCAAATCAACCAATTGAAATAATCAGATTCTGCCTTTAGTAATACCATGCTGCTTGGAATCTTGCAGCTCACTGGATTGTAAATAGTTCACTATTCTTTATTCCAGTACTATCTCCATTACTTATCCTGCCCCAAGTTAAGGCTTACTGCCCTGTAGTTTCCAACCACCTCTCTATTACTTTTATGGAGCAAAACTATATTCAGTTTTCTCCAGTCTTGTGGAGCCACTCCGATCTCAAATGATCTATTAAATACATCTTTCAGCCTATCAACCAGAACCACTCTGAGCACCATTAAGATGTATCTGACACCATGGCTTTGTCCACTTTCAGTTTTGCAGGTTCCTCATAAACACTCTTTTATGAATGGTGTGGTGTGTATTCTGTTCCCTTATGCACTTTTGCCAGCCATCTATGGATCCTTCTCTGGGTTTATCTTCAATGACACCAGCCAGAAGTATTTGTTTAGTATGTGTGCCTTTTTGTCATCACCCTCTACATAGTGCTCTCTATACCTTTCAGTCTTACAATTATACCTATGGTCTTCCTTTTTATTTCTGTATAGTACTTTCTGAACCCACTGTATTTGACATTTCAGGTCCTCACCGGAAAACACAGAACTTCTAACAACCCTGGGATTGCTGTATTTGCAGGTAAATAAAATAAGATTCCTAAAATAAAGTTTCTGTCTAAGTGTATTTATACTGAGGCTAGACATAGTGAAAGACATTAACTTTGCTGTTAACAAAATTCAACATCTGAGTTAGCTGGGTTAGGTAAAAATTGTATCTAATATCACATACTGAAAAAATAAGCAGTTTCAATTCCAGTGCATGCTTAAGCTGTATTTCTTTTTTTCATCATATTGTATTAATGGCCTTAGACCGTTGTTCTCTAACAGTTTCTTTAATGTTTTACTTTACAATAAATCAGAGGAACTAAAGCAACAATGCCCAAGGCTGTGGAGCTCATTTTCAAAAGAGAAAAATGTCCAAAAAGTGTCATAAAGCCCAATTCGGACATTTTTCTTCTCAAAACGTCCAAAAAACTTAGGGAGGCAACTGAGAGGGTAAAAACTGTACAACAGGCATGGACGCTGTTCAAAAATACCATTCTGGAGCCCAGGTCAAACATATTCCGCAAATTAGAAAAGAAAGACGGAAGTCCAAAAGACAGCCGGCGTGGTTGAAAAGTGAGGTGAAGGAAGCTATTAGGGCTAAAAGAAACGCCTTCAGAAAATGGAAGAAGGAACCGTCTGAAAACAACAAGAAGCAACATAAGGAGTGTCAAAACAAATGCAAGGCGCAGATAAAGAAGACCAAGAGGGATTACGAAAAAAAGATAGCATTAGAGGCAAAAAAACATAGCAAAACTTTTTTTCTATATATTAAAACCAGGAAGCCGGCAAAAGAATCGGTTGGGCCGCTGGATGACTGAGGGGTAAAAGGGGCGATCAAGGAAGATAAAGGAGTAGCGGAGAGATTGAATAAATTCTTTGCTTCGGTCTTCACCGAGGAAGATTTGGGTGGGATACCGGTGTCAGAAATGGTATTTCAAGCAGACGACTTGGAGAAACTTACTGACTTCACGGTAAACCTGGAGGACGTAATGGGGCAGTTCAGCAAACTGAAGAGTAGCAAATCTCCTGGACCGGATGGTATTCATCCTAGAGTACTGATAGAACTGAAAAATGAGCTTGCGGAGCTACTGTTATTGATATGCAATTTATCCTTAAAATCGAGCGTGGTACCGGAAGATTGGAGGGTGGCCAATGTAACGCCGATTTTTTAAAAAGGTTCCAGGGGAGATCCGGGAAATTATAGACCGGTGAGTCTGACGTCGGTGCCGGGGAAAATGGTAGAGGCTATTATCAAAAACAAAATTACAGAGCACATCCGAGGAAATGGATTACTGAGACCAAGTCAGCATGGCTTTTGTGTGGTGAAATCTTGCCTGACCAATTTACTTCAATCCTTTGAAGGCGTAAACAAACGTGGACAAAGGGGAGCCGGTTGATATCATGTATCTGGATTTCCAAAAGGCGTTTGACAAGGTACCTCATGAAAGGCTACAGAGGAAATTGGAGGGTCATGGGATAGGAGGAAATGTCCTATTGTGGATTAAAAACTGGTTGAAGGGTAGGAAACAGTATTCACAATGGAGAAGGGTAGTTAGTGGGGTTCCTCAGGGGTCTGTGCTAGGACCGCTGCTTTTTAATATATTTATAAATGATGTAGAGATGGGAGTAACTAGCGAGGTAATTAAATTTGCTGATGACACAAAGTTATTCAAAGTCATTAACTCGCGACAGGATTGTGAAAAATGACAGAAGGTCTTACGAGACTGGGAGACTGGGTGGCTAAATGGCAGATGACGTTTAATGTGAGCAAGTGCAAGGTGATACATGTGGGGAAAAAGGAACCCGAATTATAGCTACGTCATGCAGGGTTCCACGTTAGGAGTTATGGACCAAGAAAGGGATCTGGGTGTCCGTCCATAAACCACTACTACACTGAAACCTTCTGCTCAGTGTGCTGCTGTGGCTAGGAAAGCGAATAGAATGTTGGGTATTATTAGGAAAGGTATGGAAAACAGGTGTGAGGATGTTATAATGCCGTTGTATCGCTCCATGGTGCGACCGCACCTTGAGTATTGTGTTCAATTCTGGTCGCCGCATCTCAAGAAAGATATAGTAGAATTGGAAAAGGTGCAGCGAATGGCGACTAAAATGATAGCGGGGATGGGACGACTTCCCTATGAAGAAAGACTAAGGAGGCTAGGGCTTTTCAGCTTGGAGAAGAGAAGGCTGAGGGGAGACATGATAGAGGTATATAAAATAATGAGTGGAGTGGAACAGGTGGATGTGAAGCGTCTGTTCACGCTTTCCAAAAATACTAGGACTAGGGGGCATGCGATGAAACTACAGTGTAGTAAATTTAAAACAAATCGGAGAAAATATTTCTTCACCCAACGTATAATTAAACTCTGGAATTCGTTGCCGGAGAACGTGGTGAAGGCGGTTAGCTTAGCAGAGTTTAAAAAGGGGTTAGACGGTTTCCTAAAGAACAAGTCCATAAACCACTACTAAATGGACTTGGGAAAAATCCACAATTCCAGGAATAACATGTATAGAATGTTTGTACGTTTGGGAAGCTCGCCAGGTGCCCTTGGCCTGGATTGGCCGCTGTCGTGGACAGGATGCTGGGCTCGATGGACCCTTGGTCTTTTCCCAGTGTGGCATTACTTATGTACTGAGTGAGTATTATCGAAACCAATTTTGCAGATGTCTGTCTATGCGATTCGTCTGCAGTGCGTTCAGATCACAAGGGGGGCGTGTTAGGGCATTTCCACGGCAGGATTAGGGCGTGCCTACTTGGATGTTTTACAGCCATAATGGAACAAAACCAAAACATCCAGGACTAAAACTAAGATGTTTTGTTCCAGACCTGTTTTCAGAATGAATAAGGCACAAAAAGGTGCTCTAAATGACCCAAAGACCACTGGAGGGAATCAGGGTGACCACCCCAATACCCCCACAGTGGTTACTGACCCCCTCCCACCCCCCAAAAATGTGAATAAAAATATGACTTATCAGCCTCTATGACAGCCTCAGATGTTAAGGTCAGGTCTATTAGAGCAGAATGCAGGTCTCTGGAGTAGTGTTGTGGTCAAGGCAGTGCACTATGGAGTGGGGGACTCAGGTCATTATCTCCCTCAACCTGTGTCACACTTGTGGTGGAAACTGTGATCCCCTCCCAAACTCATCAAAACCCTACTGTATCCACATATTGGTGCCCCCTTCATCCATAAGGGCTATTTGTAGTGGTGTACAGTAGGGGACAGTGAGTTGTGGGTGGGTTTTAGAGGGCTCAGGGGACAAGTTAAGGGAGGAAAGGTGAGATGAGTGCACTTGGGAGCATTTTTATGAAGTGCACAGAAGTGCCCTCTAGGGTGCCCCATTGCTCTCCTGGGATGTTTGAGGGATGCTGGTTCCTCCAACATCCCAATGGTACGAATGTTTATGTTTTACACTTATTCGGGGTTTTTTTGTTTGTTTTTTTTTTAATGGACCAATAAACAAAATGTCCAAAGCACAGAACCTTGTTCGAAACAGCATTTTCTTAAAAAAAAAAAAAAAAAAAAAAAGATAAGACATTTTTCATTTTTGAAAATTGCCTTCTTTTCTGTTTGGATTTTGGACGTTTTGTGCAAAACATCTAAAGAGCTAAAACCACAATTAAAGTGGAGCTAGTTGGAGATTCATTATCAAAAGCTTCTAAAAAAGTAAAGACGTCCAATGGACCCATCGACTCATTCAGACCCCGTTTTGTTTAATATTTTTCTGGCCCCATTTCCAACATTAATATAAACTTTAGAATTAACTCCATATATCTATACAGATGGGGTCAATTCTGTAAATGGTGCTGAAAGATCATAGTGCCCTTCTACGTTTTTCTGTCATATAGCAGACAGAAGAGCACTGCTGTTATTGCAGGTGCACATTATGGAAGTTGTATCCACTTTCACTTCAGAATGACTCTTTGGATCCTAACTGGGTAACACTAGTCTCATATGCTGTCATTTTGTTTCAAGCTGGGTGTGTTTCAGAAGGCTTTTGAACACCTTGGGAATGCGCTTACATATGACTCCAGCAACTATAAGGTAAGCAGATGATTCAGATTTTCATGTTGGAATGGTTTCATTATGTCTATAAATCCATTACAGAGTGCAAGCTGGCCCTCTCAGTTGTTGCTTGACAGGGGATGAAGGCATGTGTTTATGATGATCTTATATAGGGGTTCATGTATTCCTTGACTACGGAAACTACTAAGCTAAGCAGTTCTCATCAGGCCTGCTATGAGGGATTGAGGAGATTACAGTTTTACAGGAGCCATTAGTTGATTACATCTGGAGTAAAACTTTTTTTTTTTTTTACACGTGTGTTAAGAATGTTCTCCGAGGACAAGCAGGCTGCTTGTTCTCACTGATGGGTGACGTCCACGGCAGCCCCTCCAATCGGAAACTTCACTAGCAAAGGCGCGGTCGTCTTCCCGCCCGAACCGGCTCGTGTTTGTCAGTCTTCTTTTGTCCGCGCTCGGGACGGTCGTGTTTTGCCGCCGTTTCGTGCCCCTCAAGATGACCCTCGCGCGTCTTCGCGATTTCGCTAAAAAAAAAAAAAAAGAGATCTTTGGTCTTTGTCCCTTCCCGTGTGTCCAGTTTGTTTCCCCGGCGTAAGTTTCCTTTCACTTTCGGGGTAGGCCTTTTTTGTGGCCTCGGTACGGGTTTTTTCTCTCTCCCTTATTTTTGGTGCCCTTCGTCACCATCGCAAATTTTGATTTCGCCGGCGTGATTTCGAAATTTTGATTTCGCCGGCGTCATGGAAGTCTCCCAGTGGCTTCAAGAAGTGCACCCTGTGCGCCCGGGTAATCTCGCTCACTGATAGGCACGCTTCGTGTCTTCAGTGTCTGGGGGCTGGGCACCGCCCGCAGGCCTGCAGTCTTTGTGCTCTTTTACAGAAGAGGACTCAGGTAGCGAGATTAGCCCATTGGAACGTGTTGTTCTCGGGCTCTTCGTCGACAACAGCACCGGAGGCATCGAGTGCATCAACGGTGACAGCATCGAAGTCTTCGACCTCGGCATCGACGGCATCGAGGTTTCGACCCTCTGCATCGTCGGTACCGAGACATCGGAAGGCTGCGTCGGCGTCGGTGGTACCGGGACCTCCACTGTTGCTGATGTCGTCGGACGGTGGTGCTTCGACTGGAGTGCAGGTGAGGGCTGTCCATTCCCCTGCTGGTGGCGGTGAGCCTTCGGGTGGGTCTCCTCCTGCCCTGAGGGCTCCTGCGGTACAGCCCCCCCCCCCCCCCCCCCCCCCGAGACCGATCTCCTTCGGCCTCGGCCCCGAGGAAGAGACGGTTGGATTCTACGTCCTTCTCGTCGGTACCGGGAAGCTCTGGTGACATGCTTCGTTTGAAGAAATCAAAGAAGCATCGACACCGGTCTCCTTCCTGTATCGATACCGAGAGCTCTGGGTCGCCGAGGGAGTCGGCACCCAGTAGGCATCGGCACCGGGAGGATCGCTCACCCTCTGTTCAGGAGGTGTCGATGCGCTCCACCTTGGACAGCCCGGAACCGCCTCCACGCCCGGAACAGACTCTGACCTCGACGCCTGCATCGGTTTCCATGTCTTTCTCCACAGCCGCTCTGCACGAGAGTCTCCGGGCCGTTCTCCCAGAGATCCGGTACCGTCGAGTGAGGCGCCGGCTGGCCCTTTGCCCGGGGTGAGGTCTCCGACATCGGATCTGCGGCCGCCTCCCAGGAGACTCCCCGATAACGTCGGTGGAGGGAGACTTCGCCGGTGCTGGCGAGGGAGTCTACCTCTCGGCGCTCCCCACGTGGCCGTGTTTCCACGGAGTCGAGTCGGGCACGGCTTCAGACACCAGGTTCATGAACTTGTGTCTGATACCGATGGTGAGGCTCGTGGGAGGAGGAGGAGGACATCAGATATTTCTCTGACGAGGAGTCTGATGGCCTTCCTTCTGATCCCACTCCCTCCCCTGAAAGGCAGCTCTTCTCCTCCCGAGGTCTGTCTTTCACGGCCTTTGTCCGGGAGAGGTCTACGGTCCATCCCTTCCCGGTGGTCCGTGGAGGATGAGCCCAGGGCTGAGATGTTTGAGCTCTTGACTATCCTTCTCCCCTAAGGGAGCGTCCACAGTACCCATGCATCATGTCCTAAAAAAGACATTGCTGGGCGAACTGGACCAAGCCTCTAACTCATCCCCACATTCCAAGAAGATCGAGTCCCAGTACCGGATCTATGGGGACCCAGAGCTGATGCGCACTCAGTTGCCTCACGACTCTGGTGTGGTGGATCTGGCCCTAAAGAAGGCTAAGAGTTCTAGGGAGCATGCTTCGGCGCCCCCGAGCAAGGACTCTAGAACCTTAGACTCCTTTGGAAGGAAGGCCCACCATTCTTCTATGCTCGTGGCCAAGATTCAGTCCTACCAGCTCTACACGAGCATTCACATGCGGAACAATGTGCGGCAGTTGGCGGGCTTGGTGGACAAGCTCCCTTCTGAGCAAGCCAAGCCGTTTCAGGAGGTGGTCAGGCAGCTGAAGGAGTGCAGAAAATTCCTGGCCAGAGGGGTATATGATACCTTTGATGTTGCGTCCAGGGCCGCTGCTCAAGGTGTGGTGATGCGCAGACTCTCATGGCTGCGTGCCTCCGACCTGGAGAATAGAATCCAGCAGCGGATTGCAGACTCGCCTTGCCAAGCGGACAACATTTTTGGAGAAAAAGTCGAACAGGTGGTAGAACAGCTCCACCAGCGGGATAACGCTTTCGACAAATTCTCCCGCCGGCAGCCTTCAGCATCTACCTCTTCAGGTAGACGTTTTTATGGGAGAAGGAGGACTGTTCCCTACTCTTCTGGTAAGCGTAGGTACAATCCTCCCTCTCGACAGCCTGCGGCCCAGGCTAAGCCCCAGCGCGCGCGCTCTCGTCAGCAGCATGCACCTCAGCAAGGCCCCACAGCTCCCCAGCAAAAGCAGGGGGCGGCTTTTGACTGGCTCCAGAAGGCATAGCCGATATCAAAGTGTCTGTGCCGGGCGATCTGCCGGTCGGGGGGGAGGGTTGAAAGTTTTTCACCAAAGGTGGCCTCTCATAACCTCCGACCAGTGGGTCCTCCAAATAGTCCGGCAAGGATACACCCTCAATTTGGCCTCGAAAAACCTCCAAATTGCCCACTGGGAGCTCAATCCTTCAGCTTCCAGCACAAGCAAAGGAACTCTCCGCCCTTCTCAGCGCCAATGCGGTCGAGCCCGTGCCATCCGGGCAAGAGGGGCTGGGATTCTATTCCAGGTACTTCCTTGTGGAAAAGAAAACAGGGGGGGATGCATCCCATCCTAGACCTAAGGGCCCTGAACAAATATCTGGTCAAGGAAAAGTTCAGGATGCTTTCCCTGGGCACCCTCTTCCCATGATTCAGCAAAACGATTGGCTATGCTCTCTGGACTTAAAGGATGCTTATACACACATCCCGATACTGCAGCTCACAGACAGTATCTTCGATTTCGTCTGGGATCACGTCACTTTCAGTACTGTGTGCTACCCTTTGGGCTCGCCTCTGCGCCCAGAGTGTTCACAAAGTGCCTAGCTGTGGTAGCAGTGCTTCGCAGGCTCGGAGTGCACGTGTTCCCCTATCTCGACGATTGGCTGGTAAAGAACACTTCCGAGGCAGGAGCTCTACAGTCCATGCAGATGACTATTCGACTCCTGGAGCTACTAGGGTTTCGTGATAAATTATCCAAAGTCCCACCTTCTCCCAGTACAGAGACTCGAATTCATAGGAGCTCTGCTGGATTCTCAGACAGCTAGGGCCTATCTCCCGGAGACAAGGGCCAACAATCTGCTGTCCCTCGTCTCCCGGGTACGAGCGTCCCAGCAGATCACAGCTCGGCAGATGTTGAGATTGCTTGGCCACATGGCCTCCACAGTCCATGTGACTCCCATGGCACGCCTTCACATGCGATCTGCTCAATGGACCTAGCTTCCCAGTGGTTTCAGGCTGCTGGGGATCTAGAGGACGTGATCCACCTGTCCACGAGTTTCTCAAATCCTGTATTGGTGGACGGTTTGGACCAATTTGACTCTGGGACGCCCCTTCCAATTCCTCAGCCACAAAAGGTGCTGACTACGGATGCGTCTCTCCTGGGGTGGGAGCTCATGTCGATGGACTTCACACCCAAGGAAGCTGGTCCCTCCAGGAACGCGATCTGCAGATCAATCTCCTGGAGTTACGAGCGGTCTGGAACGCTCTGAAGGCTTTCAGAGATCGGCTGTCCATCAAATTATCCAAATTCAGACAGACAACCAGGTTGCCATGTATTACATCAACAAGCAGGGGGGCACCGGATCTCGCCCCCTGTGTCAGGAAGCCGTCAGCATGTGGCTCTGGGCTTGCCGTTACGGCATGTGGCTCCAAGCCACATATCTGACAGGCGTAAACACAGTCTGGCCGACAGGTTGAGCAGGATTATGCAACCTCACGAGTGGTCGCTCAAACTCCAGAGTGGTGCGCCAGATCTTCCAAGTGTGGGGCACCCCCTTGGTAGATCTCTTCGCATCGTGAGCCAACCACAAAGTCCCTCAGTTCTGTTCCAGGCTTCAGGCCCACGGCAGACTGGCATCGGATGCCTTCCTCCTGGACTGGGGGAGGGTCTGCTGTATGCTTATCCTCCCATACCTCTGGTGGGGAAGACTTGGTTGAAACTCAAGCAAGACCGAGGCACCATGATTCTGATTGCTCCCTTTTGGCCGCGTCAGATCTGGTTCCCTCTTCTTCTGGAGTTGTCCTCCGAAGAACCCTGGAGATTGGAGTGTTTTCCGACCCTCATCACACAGGACGAAGGGGCGCTTCTGCATCCCAACCTCTAGTCTCTGGCTCTCACGGCCTGGATGTTGAGAGCGTAGACTTTGCCTCTTTGGGTCTGTCGGAGGGTGTCCTCCCGTGTCTTGCCTTGCTTCCAGGAAAGATTCCACTAAGAGGAGTTACTTCTTTTTATGGAGGAGGTTTGCCGTTTGGTGTGACAGCAAGGCCCTAGATCCTCGCTCTTGTCCTACACAGACCCTGCTTGAATACCTTCTGCACTTGTCTGAGTCTGGTCTCAAGACCAACTCTGTAAGGATTCACCTTAGTGCAATCAGTGCATACCATTACCGTGTGGAAGGTAAACCGATCTCAGGACAGCCTTTAGTTGTTCGCTTCATGAGAGCTTTGCTTTTGTCAAAGCCCCCCGTCAAACCTCCTACAGTGTCATGGGATCTCAATGTCGTTCTCACCCAGCTGATGAAACCTCCTTTTGAGCCACTGAACTCCTGCCATCTGAAGTACTTGACCTGTAAGGTCATTTTCTTGGTGGCAGTTACTTCAGCTCGTAGAGTCAGTGAGCTTCAGGCCCTGGTAGCCCAGGCCCCTTACACTAAATTTCATCATAACGGAGTAGTCCTCCGCACTCACCCTAAGTTCTTGCCAAAGGTTGTGTCGGAGTTCCATCTGAACCAGTCAATTGTCTTGCCAACATTCTTTCCCCGTCCTCATTCCTGCCCTGCTGAACGTCAGCTGCACACATTGGACTGCAAAAGAGCATTGGCCTTCTATCTGGAGCGGACACAGCCCAACAGACAGTCCGCCCAATTGTTTGTTTCTTTTGATCCCAACAGGAGGGGAGTGGCTGTGGGGAAACGCACCATATCCAATTGGCTAGCAGATTGCATTTCCTTCACTTATGCCCAGGCTGGGCTGGCTCTTGAGGGTCATGTCACGGCTCACAATGTCAGAGCCATGGCTGCGTCAGTGGCCCACTTGAAGTCAGCCACTATTGAAGAGATCTGCAAAGCTGCGACGTGGTCATCTGTCCACACATTCACATCTCATTACTGCCTGCAGCAGGATACCCGACGCGACAGTCGGTTTGGGCAGTCAGTGCTTCAGAATCTGTTCGGGGTTTAGAATCCAACTCCACCCCCCTAGGCCCATGTTTTATTCTGTTCCAGGCTACACTCTCTGTTAGTTGGATAAGTTGTTAGGTCAATCTCAGTTATGTCCTCGCCGTTGCGAGGCCCAATTGACCATGTTTGTTGTTTTGAGTGAGCCTGGGGGCTAGGGATACCCCATCAGTGAAAACAAGAGCCTGCTTGTCCTCGGAGAAAGCGAATGCTACATACCTGTAGAAGGTATTCTCCGAGGACAGCAGGCTGATTGTTCTCACAAACCCGCCCGCCTCCCGTTTGGATTTGTGTCTTCCCTTGTCTTTGTCTTGCTACATACGGGACTGACGAACACGAGCCGGTTCGGGCGGGAAGACGGCCGCGCAAGCGCGGTGCGCATGGGCACGCGAGAGCTAGCAAAGGCCTTTGCTAGTGAAGTTTCCGATTGGAGGGGCTGCCGTGGACGTCTCCCATCAGTGAGAACAATCAGCCTGCTGTCCTCGGAGAATACCTTCTACAGGTATGTAGCATTCGCTCTGTGTGCTGAAGCTTAGCACACTGTTGTAATGCTTCACTTTCTGCATCACGGCCTTAGTGTGGCTCAAGTATAGTGCTGCATCTTGAGGTAGTGTTGTAGGGTATGATTCTTTAACATTGTAGCACTAACAGGCAAGTGGATCAAGTTAATGCTATTTCTTGCCCACAACTGATGATAATTCTTGTTTCTTCCTATGGAAGCTACTGATTAATATTTAACTGTACCTTAAGATATATTTTATTTCTGCATGGGAAAATTGAGAAAGTTAGTAACACATTAGATGATGGTAGAAAAACAAATAATTGACCCATCCAGTCTACCTTAGTTACTCCAATCTGTGCTGCCAAGGATATATTCCAGGTGCTAGCCTCCTTATGCAAGAGGTTTTTGTTATCTTCCTCCATAGTACATCACCTCCTTGAGTAGAGAGTATACAGGATCCTGTCTTTAATTCCTGTCTAACCACTACGCTTTGTCTTGCTCTAAATAACTACCAGTGTTGGTACTGGCTGTTGCCTCCTAGGTATCTGTGGCCTTTCCAAATGGTATTCTACCACCAGCAGCATGCTGCCCAATGCAATGACATAATGGTCTGTAACTTACTAGATGGGAGGAAGAGGTTTCAGGGTCTGCATCTCGACTCAGACTTCAACATTATTCCTGTACTTCCAACTTGACACAGTGCTATTAATGATTTCTCGGGTTGACCCATGCTGCATGACTGTAACTTCTGCTGTTTTGAAGGCAATCTTGGCTGCAGGCAGTATGATGCAGACCCATGGGGATTTTGATGTGGCCCTTACAAAAGTACGGGTAGCAGCTTGCACCATGCCCGAGAGCCCTCCACTTGGAACAAACATAGGCATGTGCTTCTTGGAAAGAAGAAATATGTAGCCGTGAGTCATTTCACACTTTATCTACCTTTGTAAGAATTACTCAACATTGATGGCCCAGATTTCGTACAACTTCTCCTAATCTGTATTTGGAGCAGAAATATTTCTAAAATAGCAAGGTCATTATAAAACTGGAAGACTAATATGTGCTAGGATAGCTTTTTCTTTAGTTTTTTTTCTAAATTGTTATAATTTCTGTATAATTTATTAAAAATGTTATTTAGTTAGAGAAAAATATATACAGTTTATGAGAACCTTTTACCAGGATACCATGTAGCTCAAGAAGAGAGGATATTTACAAACTTTCATTGTCTCCACTTTGCCTGACAATTCTCTGCTTCTTCATTTTTAATTTACAACACCCTCATGCTTTTGCCAGGCAATCAGCTGCCTGAAGCGAGCCAATTATCTTGCCCCATTTGACTGGAAGATTCTGTATAACCTGGGTTTGGTGCACCTAACCATGCAACAGTATGCATCAGCATTTCATTTTCTTAGTGCTGCCATCAATCTTCAGCCCAAGATGGGAGAGCTCTATATGCTTCTGGCAGGTAAGGACAAATGCACAGGCAATGCGCACACACCCATGCACAGGCTCTTTTCTACATCTGTAGACTTAGATAACTTTATACATATATGCTTTTATCAAATAGCTTGTATCCTAGGGTGGGAAAATTGTATATGCTCATGTTAAGTACAATGTGTGTGCATTTACTTACATGTTTGAACACTGCTATATGCAAATGCTTTCATAGACACTGATATATGTTAGTTTCTGAAAGCTAATCAAAAAATCGATAAAGTTAATCTACTAAAAAGATATTTCTTTATATACAGTGTGTGTGTATGTGTGTGTATAATATAATTAATGCTAACCTTCTATTTGTATATTCAAATGGACTAATATGGTGACCATGCTACTCGTGTTTCTAGGCAATCTTCTAGTTCATACCAACTAGTTTGTTTTCCAGGGTTAAGGTTAGGGTTACAAATTAGAAAATCTGCCTGTGTAAGAGAAGGAATTAAAATGGCTGAGGTAAGAAATGTCTCTAAGGAGACCCAGCTAGAGAGATGAAAGCATGCACTGGAGAAGGAGAGTAGATCTGTAGCATCCTTATCACAGGAGGGGAAATGACCATAGCAGAAGATGTGATTTAGTCTATAGGCTAGGAAGGTTAATTTCTAAAAATGAGGGGAAATCCTGATTTCGTTTTTATTGCTGTTCCTTGGTGCAGTTGCCCTGACAACCTAGAAGACCCCGAGAATGCAAAACGGTCCTATGAACAGGCTGTGAATTTGACCAGTAAGTTTGCAAATTCTTGATTAGTTCATAAACTACATAATATGAGGCACTGAATTTATCACATTTAGTCAAAGGTGGCAGCTAAAGCAGTCCTGTTTGATAGATTGTCTGGGGGCCAAGACTTAAGAGGCTCAGCAGTTTCCGGGATGGAAGTCTTACCTGACCTTCACTTAAGTGGAATTCTGTGCTAAGGAGATCTTTGCTGTCAGTTGAAGTTAAGAGAGATTCTAGATGTCCTGTGTAGATTCCAAACTGCAGGACATCACTTGAATAACTTTTAACAGTTCTTTAGTACTTTGTTTCTGTGTTAATAGTGGTATTAGTCTGAAGCGAAATATTTCCAAAAGAAACTGAGGGAATTTGTACAGTTTTTATGCTACGTAGATTATTAGGACAACATTACAACTACTAATATACTGTATATTATGGTATGTCCTACAGGTGTAACCCACTGGTTAATTTGAACTTTGCTATCCTGCTATATAACCAGGGAGATAAGAAGGGAGCTTTGTGCCAGTACCAGGAAATGGAAAGGAAAGTCAACAAGTTGAAGGAGAACAGCACTGCTGAATTTGACCCAGAGGTATAATTATAATGATCACAAAGCCAAAGTGCTACTGGGCTGCCATAACCCATGCTCATTGTTAGTGATTACATGTTCATAACAACCACAGGGACAGAATAAGAACATAATGTAAAAAAAAGTTTCTAAATCTGGATAAGGCATGTTAAGATTAAGTATTTTGATTACAGAGTACCCAGAAGCAAGCATTGCTTCATGCAGGAAATGGTCATATTGTAGGATAAAAAATTTAAAAGTCATTTATTTCATGCATTACCATCAGTATGTTTGGTTAAGGGATCAACCTAGCGATTAGTATTCCGAACAGTAAGTAGATTAGGTGGACTCCACTCTTAACACAGCCAACCTGCACTTGGAAGAAGGCTGAGCCAGACTTGTTTAATTCTTTATATTTAAAGGTGAGGCTGTATCATGCAAGGCCATTTGTTTGTATTTATTAAATCTAGCATTTGTATATAATTCTGGCTTTGACTAAACCTATTTCCTATGTGATGCTTTCTGTCCTTTTCAACATGTAGGTTCTTTTCTGCTTTTCTGTTTATTTCTTGATATGGATTTGTACACTGCCTGGTTCTGCACGTCAGTTTGGGTGGTATAGAAAGTCTAAATTAAACTATAGAGCGATAGAGGACGTCTTTTTGCCATATGTATTTCCTCAGCAACTGTCTAGACCAGTCGAGACGCTTGGGTTATGCACGCCTACCAGCAGAGGGAGACTGAGAACACTTAACTTTGAACACTGCATGTATAACCTGTGCAGAACCCCAACCACCCAGTATTTCTCAGTCTCCGGCAGAGGGCAGATGTGCAGTAGCCTGATTGGTCTGGTAGACCTTAGGGGGTCCTTAGTATTCTGGTGTGTTTGTTTGGTGAATGTAACCCTGTGTTTCGGACTCTTCGTGCTTCTGGGATGTGGGTCCAGTGGGGACCCGTTTTCCCCTTGGGGTGCTACACCCGGGTGGCCGAGTCCCTCCCCCTGTACTGCTCTCCTGAGTGGACAGCGTTTGTTCCTTGGCTGCCTTGTTCAGGTGGGAGCCTTGATTACCAGGTCAGCTTACAGCAATGGAGTTCAAATAAAGTGTATTTAACAAAAAAAAAAGCTCCAGTTTAATTCCGGTGCCTTTTTCTCAGTGCTGGCTGGTGAGAGGGGTTTTGTTGGTTTTGGGCACTGGATCGGGTGTTCCTTCCCTTTCTCTTACCGCGAACATGGGTTCCAGATTACTCCATTGCTGCTCCTATGCGTGCCAGGCCTTCAGTGCCATTTTTGCGGGGAACTGAAGTCTCCTTTGACCGAGCCCCCAGAGTTTAACCGTGGATATTCCCACTGTAAGCATGGCTGGAACTGATGCAGGGCTGCAGGTGGGTTCTTCAGCGGAGGTCCCATTTTCGGCGGGAACTGCTGTCATCTTGGATTCCTCCCGCGCTGCAGAGCCGCTTCAGTATGTTCAGAGTGAAACTTTAACCGGGTCATGCCTTGCTTTCTGAAAGCTCAGGTGGGATGGGGTTCCCTCCTGAGTTTATTTGGTCCCTTTATCAGGTTTGGAAATCGGGACCAGCCTGGGCTGACCCTTCTGGTGGAGAGGTGGGCCTGGTGGTGGCTAAGAGACTTCGGGTGGACTGAGGATCTGGAGGATCTTTCTCTCCTGGGATCCGAGGAAGCTTTTAGCGATCTCGGAGAGGAGGATCCTCTGGAATCGCCTCAGGAGAAGGATGATTCTCTACTGGGGGAGGACCCCTCCTTGGTCCAGATATTTCACAGGGATGAGCTGATGGAGTTGATTGATCAAGTGTCCTCCACCCTTAAGTTTGCTCCTGCTGAGGCCACTGTGGGGGAAGCTATGCAGGTTGATCCTATGGTTAAGGGGATTTGGCGTCCTCCGCGATCCTTTCCTATGAATAAAGATCTTAGGGAAATGGTGCTGCAGGAGTGGTCTTCCCCGGATACCCCTTGTAAGGTGACTAGAGCTATGTCTAGGCCTTACCCTTTTCCCCAGGAAGATAGGAATTCCCTGAAGCCTCCCACTGTGGATGCGGTAGTTACTTCGGTGATGAAAGCTACAGCTATTCCAGTGGATGGGGGCACAGCGCTCCGTGACCCCCAAGATAGGAAACTTGAGTCTTTTCTTAAACATAGTTTTGATTTGTCGGCTCTAGCACTGCAAATATCTTTGTGTGGGGGGCTAGTGGTGTGCGTTTCTTTCCGCTGGGCAGAGAAGCTCCTGGATGATCCTGTTCTTGACAGGACTGTGTTCGTGCAAGATTTGGCAAAGTTAGAGATGGGCTTCTCTTTTTTGGCTGATGCTCTATATGATTTGCTTCGGGCATCAGCGAAGAAATGGCCCTGGTGGTTGCTGCCCACTGGGCTCTTTACAGGGTTGGACTGTGGATGTGGCCTCTAAGTCCAAATTATGTTTGCTTCCCTCTAAAGGCTCCATGCTCTTGGTGAGCAATTGGATAAGTTGGAGAAGCTAAGGTTCTGCAGCTTCCGGAGGTTCGGTCCAAGGTCTAGCGGCCGGGGGACACCTTCGTGGGGCCGTTTTCAGGAGGCTCGACATTACAGGCTGGGCAGGTTGAGCGGAGCTTCCAGAGGTCTGTTTTTTCAGCAGACCCAGTCCTTTTAAGGAGGGTGCTGTGGGGGATGTGACTCAGGGGGATCCGGTTCCATATGCAACTCTCAATGAGGGTGCGGGGGTCCAGTCTCTGGTACGAGTTGGTACACAGTTGCAGCAGTTTTACCACAAGTGGACTCAGATCATGTTGGACCAGCGAGTTCTCGAGGTAGTACGCGACAGGTGTGCATTCGAGTTCGACTACCCTCTTCCTGATTTATTTCTCGCATCCCTGTGCTGCTCGGCTCAAGCGGGAGCGATTTAAGATACTCTCCTTCGGCTGATACGTCTGGAGGTGTAGTGCCCGTGCCTTGTCGGGAACAGGGAACAGGAAGCTATTCCATTTATTTCGTGGTGTCCAAGAAGGGCTCCTTTCGGCCCATTCTAGATCTCAAGAGGGTCAATAGAGCTCTGAAAGTTCCCTCTTTTTGGATGGAAACTTTGCACTTGGTCATTGTTGTGGTTCGGCAAGGGGAGTTTCTGACTTCCCTGGATTTGATGGAAGCTTATTTGCACATTCCATCCGCGGTTTCCTTCATTTTGCTGTCTTAGGGAAGCATTTTCAGTACTGTGCTTTGCTGTTCGGTTTCGCAACGGTGCCGTGGACGTTTTCCAAAGTCATGGTGGTTGTGGCGACTGCTCTGAGGAAGCAGGGTATCTTGGTCCACCCTTATCTGCACAATTGGTTGATTCAGGGCGACGTCTCGGTCAGAGAGCGAATCGGTAACCGCATATTTAGTAAGTTTTCCTGGAGTCTCTGGGTTGGGTGGTGAACCAGCCAAGAGGCAGTTGTGCCTGTCGCAGTCCCTGTAGTACCTGGGGGGTTCACTCAACATGTGTTAGGCCATGTGTCTCTGCCTCCCCGCACGGATTTCCAGTCTTCAGGGGCAGATTCAGTGGCTTCTATCGGAAGTGGTTCCTGCAGCCTGTTCTTACCTTCAGGTGCTGGATCTGATAGCGCAGCGAAAGAAGTGGTCCCGTGGGCCAGGGCGCACATGCAGCAGCTTCAGTTTTGCTCTTCTGTCTCTCTTGTCTCTGCAAACGCAGGACTTGGAGGAACGGTTTGTTTCTGACAGGAGCCCCCCACCGCAGTCTACAGTGGTGGCTACACATGCCGAATCTGGAGGGCATGCCTCTGGAGCCCTCGGAGTGGGATAGTTCTCTCCACGGATGCCAGTCTGGTGGGATGGGGGGTGCTCATTGCCTTGCAGGTTAGCTCAGGGCCGCTGGTCAGTGGAGGAAGCCTGCTGGTCTATCAATCAGTTAAAGACGCAGGCAATTGGTTGACCTGGAGTCCTTCCGGTCGCTGCTCGTTGGCAGAGCAGTAAGAGTAATTTCCGACATAGCCGTAGCCTATGTCAGTCGGCAAGGGGACAACGAGAGACCGGGCGGTTTCCAAGGAGGCGGCATTGTGAATTTGCTGGGTGGAGGTCCATCTCCTAGACCTTTCAGTAGGTCACATTGCTTGGTGTGGACAATGTGAATGCAGATTTTTCTGAGCAGGACAAACTCTAGATCCCAAGAGTGATCCCTTCATCGGTTGGTCCTTTCAATCGCATAGTGTTGAAATGGGGTCTGCCGGGGATGGATCTCATTGTGTCAGCTGACAATGCTCAGGTGCTTTGCTATTTCAGTCAGCAGAGGGGACCCTCAGTCTGAGGGGATCAACGTATTGATTCTCCCTTGTCCACCTCAGGTGTTGCTGTATGTGTTCTCCCCGTGGTCGTTAGTAGGTCGGGTGGTTCAGCGAATCAAGCATCATTCGGGCGCAGTGATTCTCGTGGCTCCAAATTGGCTGCGATGTTCCGTGGTACGCAGATCTAGTGCATCTGACAGACTAGGATCCTCTTCCTCTAGGAAAGACAGTCCTGTTGTGCCAGGGTCTGATCTTCATACCCGGCCCCTCTCTGTTCTCGCTTATGGCTTGGCTTTTGAACCAATTGAGGAAGAAGGGTTTTTCCCCCCAAAGTTATTGATACTATGCTCCAGTTATGTAAACGGTCCACCTCACTGGCTTATGTGCGCGTTTGGCGCAGTTTTGATTGTTGGTGCCAGGATCGTTCTTGTTTCCCTTTCTGCACTTCGACCGCAGAGAGTTTTGAGTTTTTGCAAGATGGTTTGGACAGGGGTCTTGCTCTGTCCTCTTTGAAAGTGCAGGTTGCAGCCTTGGCCTGTTTCCAGGGGAAGGTGCAGGGTATGTCCTTGGCCTCTTCTCTGGATGTGGTATGTTTTTTGTGGGGGGTGAAATTGATTCAGCCTCCGTGGCATCTTTTGGTCCCTCAGTGGGATTTGAATCTCGTTTTGGAGGTCCTGGTGGATGCTCCTTTTGAGCCATTGGAGGCATCACCTACAAGATCTTACCCTGAAAACAGTGTTTTTGGTGGCAATATCCTCTGCTCAAAGGATTTAGGAGCTACAGGCTTTGTCCTGTAGAGCCCCTTTTGTCGTTCTCCAAGGAGACGGTCTCGCTGTGGCCGGTGCCGTCCTTTTTGCCCAAAGTTGTTTTCTGATTTACATGTGAATCAGGTCATTTCTTTACCGGTTCTGGTAGACAGAGCAAGGGATCCATCCTGATGTCATCTGGCAAAGCTGGATGTCCGGTGAGTCTTGAGGCCTTATCTAAGGAGGACGCAGGATTTCGTACCTCAGACAGATTGTTTGTTCTGTATGGAGGGCCTAAGAGAGGAGCAGCTGCTCTAAGGTGACTTATAGCTAGGTGGCTAAAAGATGCGATTGGTTCAGCCTACTTGCTCAAGGGTCGTGAGGTGCCATCGGTTCTCAAAGCAAGGGTATATATAATTTTGGGGAATTACATTAACCTGTACTGTGTAATATTTAAGGACATGTGCTCAGTCTCAGGTATAAATAAAGTTATTAAAATACAGGTACTACAATGATTTTAGAAGGCAGTTTTCTGGATTTTATACCAGGGAAATGTGCCACAAGATAAATATTGTTAGCAAGGCAGAATTAGTAATTATGCTGGATTAATAACAACTCACTTTCATTGAAGCTCAGATGTATTCTTTCTGCTTCTGGCTGGAGTGGTGAAGGAGGTCTTTTCTCTTAGCTGGATGGTGGATTCTTTGTTGGGGAAAGAAGTCTTCTTGATTGAGACTCAGATGTATTCTTTCTTCTGCTGGCTGGAGTGTGAAGGAGCTTTGATGGTGATCCTTGCTGGAAAAGAAGTCTTTTTGTAGATTTGTTAGTATAAAGCTGTATACACTAATGTTCCTTTCTCACTTTGATCATTATACTGTGTGCTCTGCCATGATTGCCTTTTATGAAATCCCACTTTACGGGATGCTAGATTGGACCCCACGAGACAATCTGCTTTTTATTGTACTTCTCCATTGTGGAATTCTTTGCAAGTTGACATTTACTACTACTACTACTACTACTTAACATTTCTAGAGCGCTACTAGGGTTACGCAGCGCTGTACAATTTAACAAAGAGAGACAGTCCCTGCTCAAAGAGCTTACAATCTAATAGACAAGTGAACGGTCGGTCCGATCGGGGCAGTCAAATTGGGGCAACCAATCCCAAGTTTAGAACAGCTTTGAAGACCTACCTATTTTGCAAGGCTTTTCGTGACCAAAACACTCTCTAACAATGCAGCAACTCATGTTCACTGACCCTATCCTTGGGCATGTACCTTGTTTTTTTTTTAAATATATGTAAGTTCTTAGTATGAATTTTTTCTTTCCTCTTATAATGGCATTCTGTTTCTATTTTCAATTTGTTTTTAATTGTAAGCCACTTTGTAATGTTTTTTCAGGAAAAGTAGTATAAAGATAATAAACCATAACCATAAAGTCAGACCTTGCTTATCATAGCCACTACAGCTAACATGGCTCTTTTGAAATCTACTTTGCTGGACAGCATATGCAAAGAAGCTGCTTGGTCCTCAGTTCATTTTCACTTCACACTACTGCTATGCCTAAAAAGATGATTATTATTCCCCGTTGGATTTCTTTCTTTCTTTTTTTTTTTTTTTGGTTAAAGGCAAGCTGTAGCTATGGATTCCCAAGTGTAAGGATAGTGATGGCCTGCTTGTCTTTGGAGAAAGCAAAGTTGTTTACCTGTATTAGTTGGTCTCCAAGGGTAGCAGAGAGCATTCCTACTAAGCAGCTTTGAGCTGCATGGAATCGTCTGCCAGTATTTCAGCTGGTGGGAGAAGATGCAATGATACCATGTCCTGCCTGTTTCTTGCTATCCAAAGTATATTACTGTACCTTCCTGCCCCCTTCCCCCACTGCCAAGAATGCTAGTGGAACATTGGTAGTGGGATATCAGTCTTCATAAAAACCACACACCTGTAGGAGTTGGCTTCTCCAACTATTGCTTTCTATAGAACTCAGATGGCCTCATACACTGTTGCTAGCATAGAAAGCCCCATACATTCCCAGTGAACCACTCTAGAAAGCTGTTATGCATTTAACATTTTTCCAGCCCAGGCTGTCTCTGATGGCATCACACACGTTAGGACTGATATTCTGCTGTCCTTGAAGAACATCTGTTACATGCTTTCCATATTATCCATCAGGGTGGGGGAGAGGATTTGTATAGATAGATTTTTAAAAACCCATCGTCATCTCAGCTTCAGAGTTGTTCAAAACATAGTAACATAGTAGATGACGGCAGAAAAAGACCGGCACAGTCCATCCAGTCTGCCCAACAAGATAACTCATATTTGCTGCTTTTTGTGTATACCCTACTTTGATTTGTACCTGTGCTCTTCAGGGCACAGACCGTATAAGTCTGCCCAGCACTATCCCCGCCTCCCAACCACCAGCCCCTTCTCCCAACCATCGGCTCTGGTACAGACCGTATAAGTCTGCCCAGCACTATCCTCACCTCCCAACCACCAGCCCTGCCTCCCAACCACCACACAGCATATAATAATAAAAACAAAAAGGTATGCTTTAAAGGATAACCCCCATTTAAAAAACACCCACACCCACCCACCCAACTCCATCCCAAACCATGCTCTATATACAGTTTAAAAAAAACCATACACTGTGATGACCAGTTTTTCTCATACATTATAGTGAGTCTTTGCCACAGGATAGGTTTGTTTTATTCAGTGAAGTGCCATACTTGTATATCTGTTCTCAAGTTTATTGTTAGTATGGACCTTCTAAGCAACTCTCCCTTGTTCATATGTGTTCTCCTTTGTACTTGGTGTTCTCTGAACTGTTCTATACTTGCATTTCTTCCATGAGAAGATGGTGGACATGGGTCAGAAAATTGGAGCTGCTCTACAGGTGGGGGAGAGTCTGGTGTGGACAAAGCCACCTAAAGATTCCAAGATAAAGCAACGCCCCCCTACTCCATGCATTCAGCAGCAGCCTCTGGGTTCCAATCAAGCACTGGGCCAAGCCATGTCTTCAGCAGCTGGGTATGGAAAGAGCATACATCTCCCCACAGGTAAGACACTGGTACACTGTGTACCAAATAGGGCAGTTGAGTCATATTTGACCTGGAGCTCCTTGTGCTGCTAGATGGAAATGTGGGAGGAAGGGCAATACTTCTATATAATGTGCAAACCGCTTTTGAATGTAACCACAGAAAGGCAGTATAAAAACAAATCCCATTTCCTTTCCCAGACACTGTGGCTTCTTTTCTTTATCTTGCATGCTGAGTGAAGGATTAATGCAAGGCAGTACTCTGAGGGATAGATATTTTGAGCATGTTTGAATTTACTTAGTCTCCAATCCTGGTTCCTGGGCTGAAGTATGAACCTGTGATAATTGGGTATGGAATCTTACACAGGGACTTTTTTTGTTTTTTCATTATAGGTGGAGTAGGGCTTTCTCAGTTTTCAAAGCCACCATCCCTACCTCTAGAACCCGAACCAGGTCCAGATGAGGCCATAGCAAATTCATCAGAGGTACATGATCATGAAGACGAAAAGAACGAAGCAAAAGCCAGCTTGTTGCAGAATAAAGCATCTTGCTGAAATGAGAGGCACAAATTAGCTCTGGAAGAAACAAACATCACTAGTCCTATCCTTTCACAAGCTTACTATACTTGATGTAGATATTTCTAATAAAGGAAAGGAAGATTAGGAGATGCCTGCCAAAAAGGAGGAAAGGCACAGACCATACCAGTTGCAAGTCTGACTTCAAAGGCACAGCAGCTCTGTGCTGGGCCTTGGTGGCTGAAACATGAAATAAGCACCCTTAAGAGAGGAGCACTAAAACTGGACACAAAGAGTGTTTATGACCACATGTACTTGAAACAACTTTGCTGAACCAGTGATTGGCTGAATTATTTCATACTCTCCCTTAAGAAGGTTTGGTTGAGATAATATAACAGTCAATTTGCATCCTGCATCAAAAAATCTACAAAAGATGATGGTCCTCTCGAAGCTTAATGTAGAGCTTGCATTAGCTGGTTGGCTTTCTGTACTTAGAACCAGTTCTATGCATTCCTTGAACAAAGAAAACATTGCTGAACCTGACTAGCAATGGTGAAATGAAAACAAGCAGCATGGTTGTTTTTCAGCCTTCTACCAACTCATGTGACTAATGCAGATGGCACCTTTTGTGCAGCAGCATTGATGGGTGCTTTGAGCACTTTTCTGATCACTACAATTCAAGCAGTGACTGAAAGCAAGAGAGTATGCCATTTCTCAGCATTCATTTTCTTGCATGATTGCTTTACTTTATCAATTTTAAATTTTTCATGTGTTTATCACAGCAGGGTTTATATCAAACTGTAAAGTTTAAGTAGCACTAATCCCATCTATTGGCATAATCTGAGCTAGTTGGAACAAGTGCAAGTTAATGTGGGTTGCTGCCTTCTGAAATAGGACACAGCTGATTCTTAGTGACTGGAGAGTTCAGTTTACTAGGCAGTAGATCAAATTAAGGACAATCAATGTATAAAAAGGGCAGTGTTACAAAGCACTACCAATTGCCTTTAGTGGGACAGAATGTAGATAAGCAGAATATTTTTATAATGTTTTACAAAATGAATGCTGCTTTTACTGATTGTAATATGGTGCAATTTTTTTAATGTTTTGGAGTTTTTTTGGTATGAAGTATGTCATCCAGCTTTTGTTAAATGTGATTATGTCTGATTCCATTCCACCCTTAAATGAATTCCATAAGACTCATTAAAAATTTCTCCTTAATTTATTATAAACATGTTGTTGAATCTTGAAAGAGACCTGGCCAGCTAAAGAATACACTTGAATAAAGTAGTTGTAGTGTCCAGGAATTTGCAAGTATATGTGTTATTTTAGTATTGGGGGGGGGGGGTGGGGTTAGTTTGAACCTCATTAGCTTTCTTCACAGTTGAGTTTCAACAGATCAGTTTGTATCTTCTGAATTGAAATTGAGCTGCAACAGCAAGGATTAGCGCTCTATTCATGAGCAGTCATGGAATTTTCAATATCTGGAGGGTAAACAGGTTTTTAGTTTGTCCCTTCAGAAAAATGACACCAGCACAGATCTTCCGATAAGAGTGATGAGGCATTAGTTCAATACTGATCCCAAACACAAGAGCAATGGCCTATTAGTCTCTTATCAGAATACTAGTGAAGCTTTGAGATAAAAACATACAGGTTGATTTTCAAAGGCAATTATGTATTCAATTGTGAACACACAATTTCCCATCTGTCTATTTTTAAAAGTACATTAGGTGTAAGATCAGGCCATTTAAATTACCATATATTTGTGGGCCAGGTTAGAGAGAGTACAGGCAAAAAATTATCTAATGGTACTATTCAGCTACTAACCCCCAGATTCTATAAAGCATGCCTAGAGATCTGTGCCGAAATCCAGGCATATTCTATAACAATGGATGTAACTTAATTGGCTTAAGCTAATCAGTGTTGATAACAGCTCTTAACAAGCAATAAGTACTAATTGGTCTCAATTAGAATTTATGTGCACAACTCGCTAAGCATATTCTGTGATGAACTGCATCTAAATTCTAATGTGCGCAGTTCAAAAGGGGCATGACTATGGATGTTTTGTGGGTGTTCCAAAACTTAGGTGCATAGTTATAGAATATGGCCCAGTGCTCATAAATCTATGTGCAGGGATTTACACATTTGCCTTGGTGTAAATGGATGCATGTAATTCTAGGCGCTGTGATATCAACTAAGCGCATTTTATATACAGCGCCTAAATCTAGACACTGCTTATAGAATATGCTTAGGTGGAAATGTTTACCACGTGGCTTTTTTAGGTGCCTCAGATAGAATCTGGCTGTAAAGGGGCAAGTCTGTGAGTGCCACACCCCAACCTGTGCACCCAAATTCTGTTATGGAATAGTAGATGCCCGATACTAGGTTATGCTAACATTTATGTGCCCGCAGTTACACTAGCCATAGTCCTGGCATAAATATGGGCATGTGACTGAGGCAGGGATGTAGGTTACATGCCTATCTATACAGACAAATGTATAGATAGGCATTTGCCTATCTATACAGTCCGCTTGCATATGCATGCTGTGGCACTTAAGTACGTTGTTACCAAATAGTGCGTAGGTGAAATATTGACATTTAAGCACATATGTGCACACATGTTCACATTAGCACACTGTTATAGAATTGCCCATTATATGGATAATTTAAACATTTAATCTAACCTCTTCTACAGCAGGCCTAAATGGATAGTACTGGTTGCAGTCACTTCAGTAGTACTATCTATAGCCACTGATTAAGCACCAGCTTTTGATTTAAGCCCAGTGCTTGTAAATATTGACCTCGTAGATGGCCACAGATGAGAGCCATGCGCTCTGCCCAAGACAAGGTAATATTTTCCTAGCATGTATGTATTAAGCAGGTATGTCCATATGTTTTTCAGCTTCATGTGCTTGCATAGTAACTTAGGAGTTAAACTTTCAGAGTTAGCTGTATTTCAAATTTTGATGCACACCTAAGTTTTGCCCAAAAGTTGAACAAGGACACAAACATTTTGGAACTTAGTGTTCACTATAAAAGAATATTTTTGGAAATTCTGTACTCCTTACCCCTGTGCCTTTCCAATTAAATTGTCATCTCAAATCTGCTTGAATTCTGCATTTTGATCCTACTTATGCAAAAAAACAATTTTCAGCTTGAATAAATTCCCCTCTCTGAGCTACCATCCTGCTTACCATTCACCATCTTTTAACTCCTATATTTCATTATGTCCTCTTAAAATCTCAAAAATGTGCTGTCTAAAAGTTAGAATCTGTAGTTATGAGCTCTGCTTCAGCATTAAATACCACCAACCTGCATACTTCTAAAATATAATTTTGATAAGTGGGTTATATATATGAGAGTGAAACCAAGTCATATATGTTGTTTTCTCAGTTTGTAGCTAATTTAAACTGCAGTTTTTCTTCAGTAAAGAAGTGCCAGTCCGATATATGGGTCTGGCTGCGTCTTACCATGCAGGCGGCCTGAGTTTGGTACCCAGGCCAGCTAATGATGCTACAGAACATGCATAGAAACACTTTATGGTCCAAGGGTCATATTTCAAGCTGTGACTGGGTTGGAGGGCTGGTGCAGGCTGTGGTTTAAGTTAAATTAACACATAACTACAGCTACCATAACATAGCGAATAAGAGCAGATAAAGACCAGTATGGTCTATTGAACCTGAGCAGGAAGGGGGCTAGAGTTGTACCTGCTGCTCCTTCCACGTTACACAACCCTCTATGCCTTTTTTTGAAATGTGAAGGTCCTTTTTCATCCTTATATGATAGAGGGATCCTCTGTATTTATACCACACTTTTTTTTTTATCTCCACCAAGGAGGGTATCTTGGTGAAAAAGTATTTCTTGGTGTTGCGCTTCAGTTTACTTCCTTACACATTTGTGAATCTTCCTTTTGTTTAAAAACTCTTATCCTGACATAGACATGAACAGAAGGTTAAACAAAATAGGGGCAGCAAAAAGGCCACTAAATAAAAGGGAGAGCGGGGAAGTCTACAACTGTACCCACACAAACATCTTGGTCATCTCCTTCAATGCTTAAGGGTCACAAGTAGGTTAGGTTCTGAATATACATATGACTTGCAAACAGTGAAGGTAGTTAATATGCAAATCTATGCATAACCATTAGAGGTTTCCTGAAAACATGAGTTAGTGGGGGCCCTTAAGGGCTGGGAGTGAAAGCCAAATATGTACCTCTCTTTGCATTATTATTAGTGTGTCTTAAAGTTTTGTGCACACAGTTGATGTAAACACACATTACATTAATTATAATTTTTCTTTTATTATAAAAGTATGAAACAAACTGGAAAGAGGAGGGGAAAAAACCCCCCAAAGAAATAATTGTGGCCCTGTGCCCATCCTAACTAGAGTGATCACAGTCCCTGAAGAGAAGTCAGTCATTTGATCAACAGTCACAACTAGTGGTCACACTTAACATTGTCATAGTCAGAATCACAGTGTACAGTACCCAGCTGAGCTTCACAAGGAGATGGATATTAAAGTAGAGGAAAATCCTTGAGGGATCATTTTACTGTGGCCTTTTCCTTGGAGAAGGAAATAAGCCAAAAATTAAATACCATCAACAGTTTGGTTGTTCAGATTTCTAGAAACATACCGTTCTTAATTTGCAGATTCATGGGTATAATTTGATCGCAGTGAGAATAGAAAGCAGCATTTCTCACCAGGAAGCAAGAGAGATTGCTACAGCATCATGTCTGAAAGCTCTCCCATTAATAAAAACAAATACTTGGAAACACTTTTTTTTTTTTTTTTATAAACTTCAGCTACACTTTATACAACAGTACTATAAAAAGCATATAATGAAAACATGTATAGGTCCCCATAATCTTTAGAATAGAAAACCTAATTAGAGTAACAGTACTGCTTTCAAAATGTAACATGAGAAAACAACCACTCTAATGACCTTTCTACTGTAACATTAAGACATTTCAAACAGTATTTGTCTACTGCAGTGTATCCATACTGCTTAAGTTAATTATAGTCATTGATCAGTTTGGCTTCTCCATTAGTTAAACTTGATCTTTGCTAATAATAAATCTTCACCTGCTGAAAATAAGAAAAGCCCCATGCTACATTCTTCCAGTAACCACATGCTAGTACAAATCCCTCAGAGCAGTTTTGTAGCATAGTTCAGACAGGCAAGTCTAATTCTCCTTGGAAAATATAAAGCTTCACGTGCTGTGTGTAGTAGTGCTGTCAGATTCAAATTGATTCTTTTGGGGGAAGAGTGGGACTTTCCCTACCTCCCTCCCACCGTCACCTGTAGCAGCAGTAAAAGCAGCTATTCACTGTAGGGCCAGACTCGGTATTCACAAAGGCTACTGGCTCTTCCCCAAAACAGGATGTGATGTCCAAGGAGGTGGGAGCAGCAGCCACACCAATGCAGAGTCCAGCCCTGCGATCAGTAGCTTTTGTCACCTCACCACTGCTCCTCATCTAGAGAAGTAGCAGGAGTGTCAGGGCAAGAAGGGGAAATAGACAGGGCAGACACTGATTTTGATAGGGAGGGGAGACTGGCTAGAAGAGGTGTGGGACCAAGAGAGAGGAGGGCTAGGTGGAAGAGACAGGGACTAGAGAGGGCAGAGGCTGGATGGAAAGGGCACAAAGAAGAGCAAACGTTGGATGGAAGGACAACAGAAGAGATATGCTGGTCCTGGGGAAGGAGGGACAGGAGGAATAAGGGGAGATGCTGAACATGAGGAGGGATAGGGACACAGACATGTGGTAGTGCACATGGGGAGGAGGATAGGATCACAGAGGGCTGCTGCTGGAAAGGGCAAGAATAAAGATACATAGAGGGGAGATTCGGGCAGGGACACAGAGGTGAGTTGAATGATGGACAAAGAAGAAATAAAGTTAGATGACAAAAGAAAGTGGAAACCAGACACTGGAACCAACACGATTACAAAAATTAAAAGACCAGACTATTTCCATTTATTGATAGGAGCCTTAAGAATTGAAGTGGATAGCCCTAATGTGTAGTATGCAAGCCAATTGTCAGCAACAATACATACTGCTATGAAGAGCAAGACACATACACCAGCTGCCCTCTTCTGCTACACAAACTCCCAGAACACAACACAAGAAGCCATCAGGTGCTGTCCCAAGTGCAAACTAATTAGCTCCTGAGATATCAGTGGCATCAAAACCATCAGTTTCTACACTCAGTTGCAGAAGAAAAGATTTCATGCAACACAGAATTTTCCTGAGTACTGCAGAGAAGAAATGCTGAAGTCAAACATGGAAAGCTTACTGCTTGTGTATATAGTTTACCTCTATAAAACAAAAATAATGTGTTTTTCTAACATGTTGGGTAGTTCTAGTATGCTTATTTCTGGATTTCATTTTGTGCCCAAAAATTGTTCTGTAGAGTACCCCCTCCCCCACCAATAAAAAGGCAGCCTTCCAGAAGAATCAACTCATCTGCCCGCAGTCTGGTAGTTTCATAACAAAGAAAAAACAGCAATTGCATTTCCTTCTCTGTTATAGATTGCAATTATAACTGATTTTTACCTCAAGAGTAAAGGAAAAACCAAAGTGAAAGGCCATTTATAATGGGGCAGTGCTGCTATTTTTTATTATTATTATTTATTGCATTTGTATCCCACATTTTCCCACCTTTTTGCAGGCTCAGTGTGGCTTACAATACATTATGAATAATGGAAATACAATTTGTTACAATTCAGGTTATGGATTACATTGTGAAAGTTAAACGAGGCAAAATCAAAATCGTTAAGGAATAAATCAATTGAAAAGAACATTGAGATATTGGAAGGAGACAAAAGGAAATTAAGGGGCGCTATGTGAAGCATATTTAAATAACAGAGAGAAGAACTTCCATATACTGCACTCTTAAATTACAGAGAGAGATGTGTGGTAGCCGTGTTAGTCCACTCTTAAGGTTATCAATAGAAATCAAACAAAATAAAACATGGAAAAGAAAATAAGATACCTTTTTTATTGGACATAACTTAATACATTTCTTGATTAGCTTTCGAAGGTTGCCCTTCTTCGTCAGATCTGTTCTGTAAATGTCACAAATTGAATACAGTGAAAAACAGGCTCAGACTTTCTAAGCAAACTAGGCCTGTAAAATCATAGGACCTCTCAGTCCTGATATTTCACTGATGAAATGTGACAGCCTGATTAAGCTAATGAAGCTTGGCAGAGTTACAAAGTTGCCAAGGATTGTGTACAGGTGGACATAGGCATGTTGAGAAAATTCATAAGAAATAATTGGGCAAAGATAAGGCCAGGTGCAGAAAAGTTAAATTTAGGGATGAGCGAAGCTTGGAGATAAGTAAACTTACTAAGGTTGAAACTTGGTCATAATTGGATGTATGTGCCAATTATGATGAAATTGCAGGTGGCCAAATGTATGGACTAATAGCACAGAATGGTAGACAAAGTATAAAAAGACAGTCTGCTAGGATATAGGTGGAGAAGGCAGAAGAGAGATGACTGCACTTGCTGTGTGTCGCGAAGCGCTGTTCCACCATGTTCCAGATATGAATGCCTAATTGCCTGTACACCCTTTGGTAAGATACTAATAAATTATCTTCTTATATCCCAGTGTGTCTTCTGATATGGAGCTTGTTAGTACTCAGACTGTTTAAACAGCCTCTGAGAAGATACGAGGTCAGAGTAATTAATCATGTAGTGGGAACACACAGTTATTTACAGTTCTGCAACAGTTTTCTATTCTTCCCAATTTTATTGAATACTAAAACCAAGCAAGCTTTCAAAATGCAGTGTTTACAGAACCCAATCTAATACAGTGTATTCTCCACCTCTAGGTCAAATGCATGCTCATGGTTAGTGAGCTGAGAACCAGAGACCACACTGTTGCCAACCTCCCTATGATCTTGAGAAAGTTCACATCACAGATGCAAACCTAGACTGTAAGCCCCGTAGGACAGGGATCTGGCACCCGTACTTGTATTTGTAACTTGGCTTGAGTCGGAATATAGAAAGGCAAGTAATGAAATCCAAATCCATTTAACTGATTAGCACCTACTACAAACAGGCAACATAGGGAAAGTTTTTGCGTCATTAAAATATTTTAAGAAAATGTACCAATGAGGCAGATTTTATAAGGTAACTATCTTCTCAAGTCCACAACCCTTCACAGTACCCACTAACGTTATTTATCTCTTCCTTTGCCTTAATCTTAGCTTTTCTTGTTCACTCTTTTTCTGCACTGATTGCAAGTTGTGACCAACTCTGGGAAAATGTGACTAAAGTCTTCAGAAAAAAAAATGAAGGTTTGAAGAATTCTGTTAGAGCAAATAATTTGTAATACAACCCCATCCTTATATGTGAAAAAATAATTTTAAAAAAGTTACTGAAGTTCAAACATGTAAGTTTCTCAGACTGCTTATGTACCAATGACATGAAAAATCAGCCAGCCAGTCTTAACATTTTAGATCTGCTACTTGAGTCACCTTTTCCAAGAGCCTGCTCTACACTCTGCTCACTGGCAATCGGATTTTGATTTATGCACTTGTTATGCTGCCTTGAACAAACCATTAAATCTTAAAATTATATCATCAAATAATCTTGGCTTAGATTGTAAGCACATACTGTTTTCTAAGACCATCTGTCACGATGTTCTCCGATATATCAGACATCTCATTGTTTTTATTGTTCATGTCACACACCTCACACGTGTCTGTAAAAATTACTTCCCTCCAATGCTGCATGCAGTCATAAGTACATATTCTTGTTACTGTTACAAATTCAGATCTAATGGACTGTACAACTTAATACACATATAATTAGAATTTCAGATGACTCACTAAGTTTCTGGAATTGAGTGGCAGGTCATTTCATGAGGTTTTTTTTTTTTTTGGGGGGGGGGGGGTCTAATAGAATGCAGCTTCATTTCTCTTTCTTGCTAATGAAGGGGGTATGGATTTCATGCATATTTATTGTGGGATAAAACCTAGCAGGTTTGCAGCTTTCAAGGACCTTACCTAGGTATCCCTGAACTAAAGGGTCACAAATTTAGTGGTAAGGAAACACTGAGATTTTTCAATAGAGAAGAATCAAACTAGTAAAATTTGCATTTATAATTCAAAACAGCTTTCTCCTTGCAAGCTGAAATAAAGCCATTCCAACAGCCACACTATATGCCAATTTAAAAGGTGACTTATTAGCCAGCCATCTCTTGTGTATATAATTTCTGGGAATTTAAAACTGGCAACTGTATCAGGGAAAGACTACCAGGGCACAAAAAAAGAAACCTCCAGACGTTCACTCCCTCCTCTTGGCAAGATATGTCTTAAGCTAGTGACTTGTCACAGAGATGTACAACAACTATACCCTGCACTCATTAGCATCAGCAAACAGCTGCAAGGATAGCATAACTGCAGCTGATATGATTAAATTAAGATACTAACTGTAACCAGAGGTCCCAGCTGAATCTGCCCTGATACACCAAGTCAGTCTTGGTCTTAACAACTCAGGCCCCACTGTATTCTGGGACATAGGTTCTTCTTTTCCATAAACCTTCAGCTAGATGGACTGGCTTTAGTACAGAACTTCCTGAAACTGTCACGGTGACCCTACAGCCAGTATAGTTTACAGGATATCTATTATCAATATGCATGAGAAATTTGCATTTGTAAGCAGACCTCTGCTGAAAGTACATATGCACTGCAGAAAGGTGTATTCAGTGTGATAATTTAATGTAGTTAAATGAAATAGTGTGGAGAAAAGACAGCTGAGGGGGGATATGATAGAGGTCTATAAACTAATGAGTGGAGTGGAACAGGTAGACGTGAAGCGTCTGTCTACGCTTTCCAAAAATACTAGGACTAGAGGGCATGCAATGAAGCTAGAAAGTAGTAAATTTAAAACAAATTGGAGAAACATTTTCTTCACTCAACGTGTAATTCAACTCAGGAATTCGTTGCCAGAAACTGTGGTAAAGGCGGTTAGCTTAGCAGAGTTAAAAAAAAAAAAAAAAAAAGGTTTGGACGGCTTCCTACAGGAAAAGTCCATAGACCATTATTAAATTGGACTTGGGGAAAATCCACTATTTCTGGGATAAGCAGCATAAAATGTGTTTTGTACTTTTTTGGGGATCTTGCCAGGTATTTGTGACCTGGATTGGCCACTGCTGGAAACAGGATGCTGGGCTTGATGGACCTTTGGTCTGTCCCAGTATGGCAATACTTATGTAAACCCATCTGACTCTGCTATAAATGAACACTTAAAACAATGCTTCTACTACTACTACTACTTAACATTTCTAAAGCACTACTAGGGTTACACAGCACTGTACAATTTAAAGTGTAACTTACCTCTGGGAATTTTTTTTTTAATCCTATCTGAGAAAGGATTGTTACACAGACGTCTGGATACTGATTATTGAAATGTAAGCACTAGACCCTGTTTTTCCTATCCTAGGAGGCCAAGAAAGCAGACCACCCTTTTTGAAATCCTTGCAACTTTGTAAAAGAATCAAGTTTTTCCAGTATGGCCTAACAAAGTGAAGAAGGTAACTGTTACAAACAAAGGAATAAAATGCAGTCGTAACTTGCTGAAGCAATTCTAACATAGTGACCCTTACAGACAACATCACATTGAACGCCAGAAGCACTGCTCATGCTGAAGCAGCAACACAGATGGACAGAGGAATGGTTTGTGGCCTCTCATTTACAAAAAAAAAAAAACCCCTGTAATTTCATAAATCTTTACACTGCATAAAAAGGGATGGTACCTAGTGTCTGACTTACTGAAAAATAGCAGGAGAAGATTAACATATGCTTTTAGCCCATTGCTATACAGGCCAAAGATTTTCAGCTCGTTTAATTTCCTATTTCATTTACATGACTTTTTGTTTTACTTGCCCCACCCCCTCCATTTTGGGGGCAATATCATTAATCGTGCAGCCTACTCTTCAATACTGCCCCTGTAAGTAGGGTATGTGCTGTCTTGACAACAGATTAGATTCTTTGATAGGCTGCCTTTTTTTTTTTTGGTACAACAGACATGGTTTTCATATTATACACAGGCACTTTCTCTGTCCCTAAGGGGCTCACAATCTAAGTTTTCGTATATGGGAAGGGTTAAATGACTTGCCCAGTGTCATAAGGAACTGCAGTGGGAATTGAACGTGGGTCCTCTGATTCTCAGCCGGTGTTGGGAGGCGGGGCTAGTGCTGGGCAGACTTCTATGGTCTGTGCCCTGAAAATGGCAGATACAAATCAGGTAAGGTATACACAAAAAGTAGCACATATGAGTTTATCTTGTTAGGCAGACTTGATGGACCGTGCAGGTGTTTTTCTGCCGTCATCTACTATGTTACTATTCAAACAGGTACAAACGATTTACACAAATTGATACATAAAAGAGGTGGCAGAGTCCAGGTTACAGCTCTGAAATCATGATTCCAAGTTATAAATAAGACCTCCTACAGATGAACGAAAGTACAAGACAGTCTGCTGGGAACATGTGATATCCCCACTGGCCCGGCAGATCCAAGTGAAGCTACCCACAGTTTAAAAACAGAATACGATGACAGAGAAGGGCCCACTTAGTCTCTGTCTAATTTCAATCCTGCTGCAACGACAGAGACCCTAGTTTAAAAGAAGATAAATTTAAGATAGTAAAAGGTGCTCTGAGGTAAGGCCCTATACAGACTGCACGTCCCATAGCATTACACAGGTCCCCTAAATACCTTTGAATACAGAAGGCATCTGTAGAAGAGTTGTTCCCTACTGTATAGAGCTCCTAGTAAGAAACAGATTTACTCCTCTAATGTAGAATTACAATTGCTATGGTGTGTACTCATGACATATTCCATAGAAACGTTTCTTTCAGAGGAAAGTTGTCCCAAGCTCAGAATATAGTCATGGATATCATAAAAAGCACATGACAAACCAGCTATTAGTGAGATCACTGATAATTCTATTAAAACCAATTTTTTTATCTCAAAGCTCCAAAGTAGTTATATAATAAAAATACAAACAAAATATAAAAAATAAGTTGTAAAGCGAACACCAATAATGTGCCATCTTGTCATGTTTAATTTTCCTCTAGTTGCAAAAATTTGGCATCTCTGTGGGTGTAGGACTCGGGGGGGGGGGGGGGGGGGGGGGGGGGGGGGGGGGGAGAGAAATGGTAAAGTGTCTATATAGAGTCACAGGGCTATGTGGTGGGGGGGCTATATCTGTGTCTATTTTGAAAGTGTAGGTATATCTGGGGGAACATGTGTGTCCCCAAGTAGCCGACGGCACAGAGTTGCTGCAGCTGGGAGTCCTGGTAGCAGCCACTTCCCCAGCTTTCCCAGCAGGACTTCACCACTTTACCTCCTCAGCTTCATTTGCTCAGCACTGCTCCTGCCTGTACCAGAACACAGGTTTGTTTGTTTGTTTGTTTGAAAAAAAAAAAAAAGTTCAAACAAACCTGTATTGATGGACAGACCCTCGCCAATAAGTACTATCACTTGAGCAAAGCCACTTAAAAATACTGGTGGCTACAAACCAATAAACAAAAACATTCAACTACAGAAGTAAATGTCCCAGACACACTAGCAAATGACAGCACTAGTATTTTTAAATTATCAACATACCAATGACTGAGATGATTTTGTAATGGAGCATCTACTACAATATCCAAAAATGTGCCTATTACATAAAGTCTGAAATAAAAAATAAAAAAAACAGTACCAAATGATGAAAAACTGCACAATACAGCTACATGCAGTAAAACTTATATGCTTTTCAATATTACGAGAGTAAGGACTATCAAACTTTGAAGCACATATAGGTTAACATTTCATGCATATCTTCTCAGAAAACTTCAGCAGGTTGTAGGTTGTATTCTCTTCTCAACAATTTTCAATAGAGGGTTCGTCCAGCTCAAAATACAATTGTGTCAGGTTGAACTTATTAAAGCTAAGTACCATTAATTGCTATACAGGCTGAAGTTATTGAGACTAAGATTTATTTTATAATATTACACTAAAAATTGCATATTAAATGATGGATGTATAAGTATTTTTTGATTTATGGACACTATTTGGAGTGATATTTAAATAAAGCATTAACATACAATGAATACTACAGTATATATGCTTCGACATTTGATGGTCCATCTTCTCTTTTAATTAGTGAAAAGTGTATATAAGTTTAAGGAAAGGGTTGTACAGTATTACATAAAGGCAATATATATGTATATATGACTTCATAAAGGAGGCTCCAGGAACAATCCCAGATCACTATGTTTTATAAACTGCAATAATGTAAATTTTTACTTGAAGTAATTCAAATACTCAAATAAATCCTTAGTAGCACACAACTCTTTAAAGCAGGTGCAAATATGTCCATGCACTGTTTAGCGGTAATTTTATGCTTTATACATATACAAATTACTTAAATTTACATATAGATATACACATGTAACTGCATTAAGACTGTGCCTAATTTTATGTGATTTGCACGCAAGTGTTCCCAGGTGTATAGTCTGGACAGAGCTATGTGTACTATATTCTCACAACACATATTCATACATTGCTGAACAGCTAGCTAAACCAGCCAAACATCCAAAGAACTCTCTCACTCCTTAATTCCAACTACTTATTGAAATAAGCCTGATAATCTACTGCATGCAGGTAGCTGAAAACAAAAGTATATGTACACACACAGGAGTAAAGTATGCACACAGCAGGCAACACTGCTCAAACACCACACACATCAAACACACCCAGCCACCACCCATATCAAACACACAGCCCTCCAAGCCTCTCCATCCTGCTGGCAGGAGTTAACAGCTAAAGGCACTGGAGATTGTCTCTGCCATAGCTTTGTGCTTGCAGTGTGAGCTTGTTAAGTTCTCCAAGGCTTTTCCTGTACACCAATTTCAGGGTGTATGAATAGTCTGGACAGAGCTAGAGAAGAGCTGCAATATATGTATGCTGTTCTTTCCCCCCCCCCCCCCCCCCAAGTTTTTAGCAAGCCTGTATGTCAGCACAAAGCAGTGGCAGATCAGGATAATACAGCAGGCACCTTTTGTAGCAAATAAAAGCCTAAAGATTGGTACCTTTAAGGACAGATTGAGTCAGTCCAGGTTTTACGTCCAATGCTTTCAATGGAAGTAAAATCCGGACTGGCTCAATCTGTCCTCTTTTCTGGAGCCATACGGTAAACCTAGTAACTTAAGACTGATTTCAGTGGAGTGCTATCATGTGCTGCACTAAAACTCAGGGTTCAGGGGGAGTATGCTAGGGCTGAGATTTGTAAGAAATGGGGAAGTAGAGAAAGTAAAATCGTGTAAGGAAGCTGATGAAGGACAGGATCCTGGATGAGGGGAGAAGGGGGAAGAGGCTGGAGAGAGAATACTTGAGAAAAGGAGGTAGGGAAGAGAATGAGTAAGGTAAATAGATGCTAGAAGAGGGGGGATTAGAAGGGTGGACCTAGACCAGGGTCTCTCAACCCAGCCCTCAGGACACACCTAGCCGGTCACATTTTAAGAATATCCACAATAAATATGCTTGAGATAGATTTATATAGAATGGAGGTAAGTATGAATTAAGACATTATTCTAATTGTAAGACCAAATGAGTTATATATGCAGTCATTTGCCCTTGTAAACTATTATACAGAACATTGGTAAGACTATGAGAGCTTTAAACACATACAGAAGTGCTATAAAAAGAAATGCACCTGAGAAACCAATTACTCATGGAGCGTACTGCAAGCTAAGGGGTCCTTTTACCAAGCTGCAGGAAAAAGGTCCCTGTGCTAGCAGTGGTGGACCATTTTTTGTATGCAACAGGGCCCTTTTTACCACAGCACACATGGCCATGTGGTAAGAGAACTCTTACCGCATGGCCATGCGGCGGGGAGCCCTTAATGTCACCCACTGAGGTGACGATAATGGCTCCCACACTAACCCGGCGGTAACCGGGCAGCATGCGGCGATGCCAGATTACTGCCGGGTTATCATCGTGCAAGACATTTCCAGGGGTTTTCTTTTTCTCCTGACAATGGCGCATGCTCAGACTACCAACAGAGGCCACGTTGGGCCAGCGGTAATCCCAGAAAAGCGAGCTGTAAGCCCGCATTGGGCTTACTGCCGCTCTGTAAAAGGGCCCCTAAGCAATATATATTTGATGATTTAAGACTATTGCAGGTAGATTAAAGGTTCATATTTAAATATGATACTGTTGCATCAAAAGGCTTGAATCAAGAATTAGATCTTTCTGTATTTTTGTAGTCACCAAATAGGACACTGGTTCTGAAGTAGTGACCTCACCTTTAATTATTTTATGTGATTTAACACATTGGTTTACTATAATCTTTTTTTGTTTTATTTAGCTGCTGTTGTTTTTATTTATTGATGTTTTAGTAATATAATTTATGTGGCTGTTATTTATAAGTTTAGTGCAGAATGTTTGTATTTATTGGTCTAGTTACTTGTGTGGTCATTCAACATTTTTATACACTTTTTGGTGTTTCTAACCTTTTTGGAGTGATTCCTGGGCATGTACTTCAGTATTATGAGATTCCTCATAGTGTACAGCACTTCCTGGTTCTGATGACATCATTTGCATCATTATGCATTTAAGATGACTGGTGGAGCACAAGATTTTTAACATTTTTAAAGGTGTTCATTGCAGTGTTTTTGACAAAAAAAAATTGCTATTTCAGGTCTGCAGACCTAGCTGTATCTAGTTTTATCATCGGTTTTAAGTTTTGAAGTTTCTAAAAAGATTGATGTAATTTGATAATTTAGATCTTTTTAATTGACATTTTAGGTTCATATAAGTGCTTTTCTTTTCTTTTTTCATTTATATTTTTATTTTACATTTATATAATTTACATAAATGTTTAAGTAATATCACATATGAATTAACAAGAAAATGAATACGTTATTATTTCTACTTTGTCCACATTATTAGATCCAAGTACTAGGAATTATAGAATAGGTAAATATATTATCAATAGATCTCTAGAGAGCCAGATAATCACAGCTGATATATAGCGCAGTCAATTACTAAGCGAGATCAAGGTATCTCTAGCTTCCTCTTTAGAATTAATATATTCCAGCAGTTCCTTAGGGTCAAAAAAGACATAATTATTTGCATTTACAGAAATTAAACATCTACAGGAGAACTTTAACACAAACGTACCACCCAAATTAAGAATTCTTGGTTTTAAACCCAGGAATTCAGTTCTTCTTTTTTGTGTTTCCCTGGTTAGAGCTGGAAATATTCTAATTTTTGCTTCTAAAAACTGCATTCATATGGCAAAAATAAATTCGAAAAATATTATTTTTGTCCGATTCCAATGCAAAAGGTACAAGAAGAGTAGTCCGTTCTGTTATGACATCTAGGGAACTTTCTAAAAATTCAGTCAGATTCATTTCAGATTGAGTTCGTATAGTAGATTTAGAAGTTCCCGTAATATATTGGGTCCTGACTATGGGTGGGTAACCCTCAGTCGGTATTCCCAATATTTCACCAAAATATTTCCTTAGCAAATCAGGAGCTCAAATGAGTGGTGACTTAGGAAAATTTAAAAATCTTAAATTGTTTTTTTTCTTCCTTAGTTCTCCAACTTATGAACTTGCACCTCTCTATCCTTGATTGCTAATGAGGATCGTTGTAGACTGGTTTATTTATTTAGATTTTGCTCACACCTTTTTCAGTAGTAGCTCAAGGTGAGTTATCTCCCCTTCTATTGATTCAGTTCTTTGGGAATAGTTTTCAACTTTATCTGACAAAACTTGAAAATTTTGCTTCAAGTCCACAATCTCTCCTTTAAAGGTATTAGATAACTGAAGGAGGGAAGTATTTAAACCCTGAATCACATTCCATAAAAGTTCTAACGTTACCACAGCTGGTCTTCTCAATTCTCCATTGCTTCTAGGGGTTGAACCCTGGATAGGAGGGGAAGCAAGCTGAATCGCCCGATTCTCCACCAAAGATTCTTCTCTCAGGGTCTGCATAGCCGTGGGTCCTCCCCTCTCAGCGGTGGAAGCCTGACCCTCATTGGGCGTCCCAAGACGCTGAAACCCCATCGGCACGATTCCACCACCCAGTATTGGAGGAGCTGTGTTAGAGGGAGGGCTGAGTGAGACTCCCTCTACGCTACAGTCCGCTTCCAACACTGCGGATTCCATCAAAGCATTTTCCAGCGCTCCTAGCCTCTGAACTCCAAAACTCTCCAGGTGGTCTGGTGGGCGGATAGGGTCTCCGTGGGACTCGAGGAGGTTAACAACCTCGGTTTTCCTTTCCTTTCCCTCCCATGTTAAACACCAGGGAATTCCAACCAAAACCCACACTCTAGTGTTCAGGAGTTTCATGTAGCTACCACAGGTCTAGTTGCCATCTTGGATCCTCTCCATATAAGTGCTTTTCAAGTAGAATTTCTTACATTTTTTTCTGAGAATCCGTATCTTTGTGACAGATTATTATTGGTTTATAAACTTTTAAGCATTTCTGCATTGTGACCTTTCACCTCAGCAGGAGACATAAGGTATTCCACAGCATGGCAGATTCTTCATTTCTGCCTGTGGAGTAGAAGTGCTGCTGCTATGCTGTATTTGTACTTTTTAAGCCAACAAGCTTTTAGTGTGTTTTAACACTGTTTTAAGCTACTTATGCCTTCTTAAGAGTTCTTTTAAATTCTATTTTTAGGCTGTTTGGAAAAAATTTTGCTATTAAGGGAACGATTGTTCCCCTTTAGGTATGTGTCCTTTTTGGTACTACTGTCTATAAAAATATGCCTGATAACCTTATATGATTCACTGTCTGTATCCCATGCACCGATGCTTGCATTTCACACTAGCTTCCTCTGTTGCAATTATGGTGAATCCGTACACCTATTGACATGGCTTGTTCCTTTGTATGCCACACAGAAGTGATGTTTTTATTCATGTTACATTTTATGATCAAACTGTCACATTATTTATATTTTACGTTTCATTTAAATTTTATCTGTATGTTTTATTGGAATTATTTTTGATATTCATTTTGTATGTTTTAACAAATGTATATGTCTGAACTACAGCTTTACCACTTACACAGCCTTTTTGGGCAAAACATGGCAACATTGGGTACTTGTTTTAATAAGCTGTCTACTTCTACACATGCTGATGTGCTTTCTCTTTATTGCTGCTTTGCTTGCTTACAGATCACTGCCTCCCAGCATTGTTTTAGAATGGAGGTAGTGAATGCAAATTATAGGTGGGCCAAATCAAGTCTCATTAAATACACAAGTAATATCGGATACATACTATTAAAACAAGGGAAAACAAAGAATACCTCATATTAACCTGCTTAAATGTACATTTTTTTTTCTAACACAGCCCAACATAAAAATGTGTTTGACACCCTTAGCCAATGTGCGTATCACATAAAAGCATGTGTGTCTACTTTTCATACAGGCCGATTCTCTGAACTCCTGTGGTAGAGCCAACAGTGCGCACCCCATAACACCGAAACAACGCAGAAAAATAGCTCTCCAAGGCTCAAAGGAAATCATATTCAAATTATATATGCACTGTAAAACAAAGGGGGAAGAACATTCTTAGCACATACGCAGAAGAGTTTTACAACAGGAACAGCTTTTCTGTGCATGCACCAGACAAATCCAACCGTGATGCACACTGACACTGCTCTTCAGCACCCTTAAAAATAAGTTTTTCAATTTTTTTTTTTTTTTTACTTGAAGGCTTATATTTAAGCACATAAAACAGCACCAATCTGTACTTCCACTTTCAGTTTGCCTGTTCTCATGCTCATTTCTCTCAGTACCAGTGCTTACAGGCTTCCTTCTGCTTAAAAATACAGTAGATTTTAAACTGGAAATCAAAAGAAATCCTCTCTCCAAACCTTCCACCGCCAGCTCGGAGCTGGCGTTATTTTTCCAGCAGTAAAAGCAGGGTTTGTTTGTGCACTGGGAAGGCATAGCAAATGGCATCATTACCATACATTTGACATTTAAATACAATTTGCCGCCATCTCTGCCACACACACATCGTTTCCCTGGCTACAACCCTCTGAGCATTCCGCGCAGATTTATATGCGCCCTATTCCCACGCTAATTAGCCTTACTGTCGGTAGTAGTTTTGAGAATCATCATGATAGCAACTAAGTAATAATGGCAGATAAAGACCAGCATGGCCCAACAAGCATAGAAAGTGGCCACAGTTGTGCCTCAAACTTTGTGCTGGTCATCTTGTCTTTAGAGTTGTAACTGACACCCAGTGCAGTCTACTCCCTCTCGGTTTTGTTTTTCTTTAGTAACATAGTAGATGATGGCAAAAAAAAGACCTGTATGGTCCATCCAGTCTGCCCAACAAGAAACTCATTACGTATAGTATGTGATACTTCATATGTATAACTGCTCTTGATTGATCCTTGCCATTTTCAGAGCACAGACCATTAAAGTCTGCCCAGCACGGTTCTTGTTCTAAAATTTCAAAAGCTGTCATCGAAGCCCCTGAAAAGCTTCACTCCAGCCCATCCAAATCTATTCAGCCACGATCAGGACACACACCACAGAAGTATGTTCAGTACTGGCTTTGCTTCCCATTTACTGGTGTTGCTTCCTAATCTCCGCTAAGCTTCTCAGTCTTCTCTAAACAGGATTCCTTTGTGTTTATTCCATGCATTTTTGAATTCCATTACCATTTTCATCTCCACCACCTCCTGCAGGAGGGCATTCCAGGTATCTACCACCCTCTCTGTGAAAAAATACATCCTGACATTATTCCTAAGTTTGCTCCCTTTCAACCTCAATTCATGTCCTCTATTTCTACCACCCTTCCTGTCTCTGGAAAGGTTTGTTTGTGGATTAATACCTTTCAAATATTTGAAAATCTATCATAATCACCCCCTTTCTCCTTTCCTCCAGGATATATATATTCAGGTCAGTAGTCCTCTCCTCGTACGTTTTGAAACGCAAATCCCATACAATTTTCATCCCTTTTCTTGAACCGCTTTAAGTCTTTTTACATCCTTAGTAAGATACTGTCACGATTGTGACTGTATTTCATGCCTGCATTCACCTTGCCCCCGGGTGACCAGGGCCTGTGGTGGCTGTGGACTGTTTTTTCCCTGTTTCTCAGACATCTTCCAGGTTCCATTCCGGTCCTGATGTTCCAGCACTCCAGACTTGCCCTGAGGTTTCTGCTGCCAAGCCTCACCTGTGACATCATCTGTATTGCCTTTATTAAGCACCTGGGAACTTTCAGGCTTTGCCTTTGCAACAGAGGTCTTCAGATGTGCTTTCATCTGTGAGTGCCTGTTGCTGTTCTAGCTCTGCTAGTTCTTGTTCTGTGTATCTTTAAGCTTCAGTTCCTTACTGTTTGTATCTAGCTGCTCTGTGTGTCTTTAACAGTACTTTTTTTGTGGTGGTACTTGCCGGTACGGAGTACCGGCACCTTTTTTTTTCCCCCTTCCCCACTCATCTGCCCCATCTCCGCGGCCACACAGCTGCCTTTCATATGAGCAGCAAAGCCGCAGACACAGCATTGTAAGAAGTAGCAGGCTCCAGTGCTAGGACACGCACTGTTGTCTCTGCCGATCCCCTGCCCCGGAACAGGAAGCTGATATCAGAAGGGCAGAGGATCAGCAGAGCCGACAGCGCGTGTCTCAACACTGTAGCCTCGCGCCTTTTTCTTATTTTCCCTCCGCTGCTGATGGAGTTGCTGGAAGGAGTGAGAGGTGGCAGGGGGAGAAATACTGGATGAGGAGGAGAGAGGACAAGGAGAGAATTACTGGATGGAGAGGATAGGGGACAAGGGAGATATACTGACCTGGGGAGGAGAGGGGGACAAGGGGAGAAATACTAGATAAGGAGAGAGGGGCAAGGAGAGAAATTGCTGTTGGAAGAGAAAGTGCAAGTAGAGAGATGCTGGATGAGAGGGCAAGGGGAGAGATACTGGGTGGGGAAAGAGGGGACAGGGGAGAAATACTGGATGGGGAGAGAGGGGCAAGGGGAGAAATGCTGGATGTGGAAAGAGGGAACAAAGCGGAGAAATACTAGATGGGAGAAAGGGGGCCAAGTAGAAATACTAGATGGAAAGAGAGGGGGATAAGGGGAGAATACTGGATGGGGAGAGTAGGAGACAATGGGAGAAATGTTGGATAGGGAGAGAGAGGACAAGGGGAGAAATACTGGATAGGGAGAGAGGGGGCAAGGAGAGAAATGCTGGAAGATTGGATAGTAAGAAAGAACTACAACGTGGATAAAGGCAGAAAATAAAATCTAAGAAAGCTGAAAGGAAAAGGAGGAGAGAAAAATAATGAACAGGAAATCTTGGCAATACAGTTAAGAGGAAGACGAGGAAAGTAGAAACTAGAGACTGGGACCAACACAAATGAAAAGAAGTACATGGCCAGACAACAAAGGTAGAAAAAAGAATTTTATTTTTATTTTAAGATAAAGTAGTGTGGTAGCTGTGCTAATTTTTTTTGTTTTATTTGTATTTGTTAATTTGAATTATAGTGAATGGAGTATTTGAAATTTATGTCTACTATTTTTATAGCAAGGGGAAAATATTTTTGTTTTTCTGGTGTTATCCTGCATGCCAGAGTCTGGTTTTGGGGGGTTTCAGCTGATTTTTTTTATCTACATATTTTATTAGTTTATAGTCAGTCTTAAGAGTTCTTTTGTTGGGCCTAGGCCCTAGGGACTTATGTACTATTTCAATGATATCTTTTTATATGCTCCATGGTTGGTAAAATAGGTGTGGCTACTGTAGGAGTGGAGCCACAAATAGTGACCTCCGCCCTTAAGGTTGGCATTGTATGAGTACCGGCACCTTTTTTCCTACAAAAAAAGCACACTGGTCTTTAAGCTTCAGTTCCTTACTGTTTGTATCTGCCTTGTTTGCCTTTAGTCCTAGCTTCCTTCCTTGTAGCTGCCCTGTGTGTCTTTAGTCTCAGTTCCTTCCTGTGTGTCTCTGTTCTGTCTCTCCTCCGCTCTTGCTCCCTTCCTGTTTGTATCACCCAGCTTCTGCCCTACCCTGCTTGGGTCTGCCTAGTTCGAGAATCCTGAGTTCCACTCCAGTCAAGTCAAGTCTGCTCCAGCATTTGGTTCCAGTCCAGCCAAGCCTGCTCCAGCTTTTGGCTCCAGTCCAGCCAAGCCAAGTTTGCTCCAGCTTTTGGTTCCAGTCCAGCCAAGCCATGTCCGCTCCAGCATTGGTTCCAGTCCAGCCAAGCCAAGAAACGTTCCAGCATCTGGTTCCAGTTCAGCCAAGTCAAGTCCGTTCCAGCATTTGGCTCCACTACAGCCAAACCAAGTCCGTTCCAGCAGTTTGGGTGGTTTTCCTGCTGTTGCCAGTCGCTGGCAGCAGCCCAAGGGCTCACTACTCCGGATCGCCCATAGCAGCGTGACAGATACGGACTCCAAAACTGAATACTCCAAAGTGGGGCCTCACAAACAACTTGTAGAGGGGCATCAACGCCACCTTTCTTCTGCTGGTTATACCCCTTCTCTATGCAGCCTAGTATCCTTCTGGCCATGGCCACCGCCTTGTCGCATTGTTTCGTCACCTTCAGATCCTCAGACACCATCACCCCAAGGTCCCTCTCCTGAGCTGAGCTTACCAATCTCTCCCCATCTATCTGGTACATGTCTTTTGGATTTCTGCACCCCAAGTGCATCACTCTCCACTTCTTGGCATTAAATTTTAACTAATAGGAAATAATCTGGGGTTCACTATTAAAAGGTTCCACTTTATATTTAAATATATCAAGAACTAGAAACCTTACAGTATGATCATACAACCTATTGTTCTATATTATATGCTATATAGTGATGTGCATTAGCGTATAATGTATAATAGTGCTCAGAAATAGGTTCATGAGTTTAAGCCATGGGGCAGCTTATGTCATCAACACCCGTACCACCATCATTGCACTAATAGACCCTCCCTTCCTCCTTGCAGAAGAGGCCAAAATCGGCAACTACTTCTAATATATGGCCAATATAGGTTGATTAAAGCCACTGTATCATCAACAATAACAGTATTTATCTCCTCTGCAGCGGGAGTTTCAGATATATTTCTTCCAAGTGCTAGGTGCTTCAACGGGAAAACAGCTGCCCATCTGTTGCTCTTATATCGGCTTCACTTTTTTTCTTTTTTTTTTTAAATAATGCTGGTACAAGTGCTATAGTGCAGAGTGAATGTGTGTGATCAGCCCTTAATAAGTGCCTTCACGCTCTCAACATGCTTGCATGTTTCACCCTTGGGCGTCATAAGGAGAACAAGATTTTTCACTGAGATAACGGGGTAACAGCTATCTTCGTGTTGTCCACAAAAAAAAAGCAAACATTTCCTTCTAATCCTTCAGTAATGTCTCTCACAAATATATTAAACAGAATCAGGCCCCAGCACTGACTCCTGAGGCACTCCATACTCACCTTCCTTTCCTCTGAGGCGGATTCCATTTACCACCACCCTCTGTGACCTGTCTGCCAACCAGTTCCTATCCAGTTCACTACTTTGGGGGTCCTAAGTTCAGCCCTCTCAGGCTTATTCATGAATCTTCTGGGAGGGACCCGTATCAAAGGCTTTGGCTGAATCCAAGTAGATTACATCTAGTGCATGTCCTCCATCCAGTTCTTTGGTCACCCTATCAAAGAAGTCAATCAGATTTGTTTGGCAGGATTTTTCTTTGGTAAAGCCATGTTGCCTCAGATCCTGTAATCCCCGCTGGCTTCCAGAAGGTCAACTATCCTTTCCTTTAGCAGCGACTCTATTATTTTTCCTGCCACCGATGTGAGACTTACTGGCCTGTGGTTTCCCACTTCTTCCCTGTCTCCGCTTTTGTGAAGAGGGACCATATCAGCTTAGTCTCCAGTTCCGTGAGGAACTTTTGCCTGTCTCTAAAGATCTATTAAATAAATCCTTAAGATGGTCCCGCCAGGACTTCTCTGAGCTCCTCAGGATCCTGGATATCCCAGCTGGCCCCATCGCTTTGGTCTGCTTGCAGATTCTCAAGCTGTTCATAATGCTTTCTTCCATGAAAGGCACAATATCCGCTCCAATTCCCGATACTGTCTTTCAGCAGCCAACTGCGATCCTTCTCCAAGATTTTCTTCTGTGAAGAGGAGAAGTATTTGTTTAGCATTTTCGCTTCATCCTCATCACTCTCCACATAGCCATTCTCAGCATCTTTCAGTCTACCAATTCCATTCCTGTCTTTTCTCCTTTCCCCAATATATCTGAAAAAGATCTTGTCACCTCTTAACGTATTTAGCCATTTGTTTCTTCTACCTGCGCTTTTGTTAGCCACATTTCCCTCTTTGCTTCTTTGAGTTTAATCTGAAAATCTTTTCTTGATGCATTCTTCTGTATTTCTTGAATGAAGCCTCTTTTGCCCATATTTTTTCAGCCATTTGTTTGGAGAACCATATAGACTTCCTGTTTCTCTTGTTTTGTTTACTTTTCTTCCTGATCTTTGCCATATTTATAACAGCTTTCAACTTGGACCACTACGCTTCCACTTCACCTATGCCTACCCATGCCATCAGTTCCTTCCTTCAGGTATTCCCTTTATAAAGTGTGAAAGTTATTTTAAGGTTTACCATCCATACTTTTATTCCGTCTTCATGCTATATCCCACACCCCTTTGAATTCCCTGTTTTTCTCCCCACCACTGCTTGTGGAAGAGCACTGCAGGCATCCACCACCCTCTCCATGAAAAAGTATTTTACTGTTGCTGCTTTTAAATTTCCCTCCTTGCAACTTCATTTTATGTCCTCCAGTTCTATAGCTTCTCTGGTTTTGGAAAGTGTTTGTTCCTTGCTCTCTTTCAATAATGTAAATGTCTTTCATATCTCCCATCTCTCTCCTCTCCTCCATTATTTATTTATTTATTAGGATTTATTTACCACCTTTTTGAAGGAATTCACGCAAGGCGGCGTACAGTAAGAATAGATCAAACATGAGCAATAGGCAATTACCGCAGCAAAAATATTCAAACAATACAAAGTATGGCATAGTATACTACTTACAATGTTAACACAATACAATAGAACATTTTAGTTGATAGTGAAGGGTAAAGCAAAGATGGAATATATAGATAGGTAAGAGAGTAAGAGGAGTTAGAAAATAAGGTGCCTAATTTAAAGAAAGTTGCACATAAGGTCAGAGAGATGGTTAAATATTATCTCAGCTAGGGTAGGAGTGGACAAACATTATAAACATATACCCCCATACAGTTTTATAATTGCCATTTTCCATATGTAAAACAGACTTTACAAGCTGAAAATGCTTTATAAGAATATCCTCATGTTAATTAATTGCAACTATCAAACCCACTAAATGCCCTTACCAACTCAAGCTACTCCCATACAAGTCTATTATGTGTGAAAGAAAATACAGGATCTACTCTACCATCCCTCACCTCATCTTCCCAATACCTGGCTGTTATCTCACTATAGGAAACCTAGAGTAGTCCTGATCCTAATCTCAGAGCAAGCCATAAACAGCTGCATCTTTAAAGAGAGCCAAGCCATGCTTTATTAAATAGCCAGGATTTTAAAGTAGGCATATTATCTCCTGTTGCATCTTTCAATTTGAAAGAAAGCACAAAGAACAAGAAACAGCTATTTCAATTAGCTTTTTCATGAAGGATATAATTAAGGCTTCTGATGTTGGATTTTAAAAATGCTAAACACCCAATGCAAAAAAAAAAAAAGTTTTTTTTTTTTTTAATTGGCTAAGCGTCATCTCCCCCCCCCCCCCCCCCCCCCCCCCAATCACCACCACCCCCCTTGGATCTTCCTCTCTGGTTTTGTGTTTATCCATGTTGATGTCTTCTGAGCTACACACATTTAAGCAGGGGTAACCCAAGACAATCTGCCACCTAAGGCAAGGAATAAGTTGCAGCTCTGGTTCCACCCTTCCCCCCTCCCCTGATCTGACATCTACCCCCTTCCTTCCCAAAATTTACCTTTTCTTTTCTTGTTTTTCATAAGAAGAAAAGAGTAGCCATACTGGGTCAGACCAATGATCCATCAAGCCCAGTATCCTGTTTCCAACAGTGGCCAATCCAGGTAACAAGTACCTGGCAGAAACCCAAATCACAGCAACTTTCATGTTACCAATCTCAGGGCAAAAAGTTGCTTTCCCATGTCTGTCTCAATAACTGACTATGGAGAAAATGTGGCAGCGGCAGCAGTGATTCCCATAGGCTGCCTTGCCACCAATCCCGGCCACGTCTCTCTACTTGAATGTGGACGGCCTGCCTCTCGACAATTTCCTCTTTGCTTGGAGGCGGGCCACAGTAGAGAGACGTGGCCGGTATTGGTGGCAAGGCAGCCTATGGGAATTGCTGCTGCCGCCACCTTTTAAAAAACAAGAAAAGGTAAATTCGGGGAAGGGGGTTGGGAACAGAAGGAAAGGTGGGGGGGGGGGGGCGATGCTGCCTCAGTTGGCCTAAGGGTAGGGCCGCCACCGAATTCAAGTATTTGATATAACAGGAAGAGGTATTCAAATACAAAAACATTGATTTTTTTTTATTACCCTCTAAAAATTTCTCATCAACTACAAAATAAATACTAAATTCATAATATAAATACCTAAAGCCCTAGCTAGGAAGCCCCATTTTGCATAGGACAGCCAGATAAAGATGTTCAAAATTCCAAGAATTTTATAAAAGGCTCTGCCGAACCCAGAGCCTTCTATTAGGTACATTTTAATTCCGCATTAAAAGACCGACTCAACCTCGGTGGCTAAAGCAACAAGGCAAAGCTGAAACTAACCAGCACTTCATGGTCTACTAGTGCCTTTTCTGCATGAAACCTAACAGACTTACAGTTTTTTCTTATGACTGTAGCTACCCACGCTCCATCTCATTTTATTTTTAAGTATATCTTAAAGATATGCTCATATTTGACTAGCTTCTTGTAACAGGTTTATATATTGCTAATCATCTCTACAGCATCTGAATTAGCTGCAGTTCTGCTATAAAATGTAGCAGCTGCATGTACAAGATTTGCAAACTACGCCACCTTGTGATGTTCAAATTACATTAGCAGTTCCCCATGTCTTGGTGCAACCCTGATCAGAACAGCATCACCAAGTAATTCATATGGACAAGCAGCAGATAGAGTCCACTCATTTATGGGGTACGAGCCAACAGCATGTACAAGAGGTAAGGGGAGCCAGTTGTGGAAAGGCAGCTGCTCCAGGATGTGAAAGAAAAAGAAGGGAGGGAATGTATAAACTGGAAACTCTTCAGCACCACAATTTGCAATTAATGCTCAGTGAGTCTTATGCTTTCAAACCCTACACAGTATGCAGCAACTATTTTCCAGTCTGGGGTTAAGTGAAGGAATGATTACTTATTTAGCATTAAAGGCGTTAAGTGCTCTATTTCTGTGCAGTTTTTCATTTTAAGCTAAATTAATCAGTGCACTGAGTGGCAGGCAGGATGTATCAGGCATTAATGCAAATGCTTACAGCATCTAGCTGAAGGCATTTTTTTTTTAAAATAAAAGCAGAGAAATACGTTATTCATCCCAGTGACAGCAGCTCTTGATAAGGAGTAAGGAGGCTTCAGGATATCATAACATGAGGTATTCATGTGCACAGAGGTGATCTAATTAAACAGTAATTTGGGTTAAGGTGGGAACAGGCAGAGGTTTGATCAGTACTTCCTCCTCCTACTGGTCAGCTGCCACAGATGAAACTGGAGAGAAAAATCAGCAGAACATGATGCCTAAATGACCAGAGAAAGAATTCCAAAGTTCTTACCTGTGCCATTCTGCTTACTCGACTGTGTTAAATCTATCATATTATCTTTGGCCTATGTACTGAAAGATTCAATACCCTAGTTCCCTGCTTTCCAAAATCCTGCTAAGACCATTGAGTTTCCTCCAAGAAACTGCTACGCTCCATATTTATACTTTTTCCACTAAAAGACTGATCTGTTATATAAAAAGCTGCTACCCTCAGGTTTCCACTTCCACTGTGTGCACATGGCTGCTCCCAAGGGAAGAACAGCTGGTCTCCGCTTTCATGCCTTACTGTCCTGTCACCTCGGTATACAGAAGTGCTTGTGCAGAGATAGCATCACCAAGGCCCACCGTCCGGATCGGATCTTTACATATTAAGACAGGAGTGAAATGGAATGAAACATCTCCTCTGTGCCAGATGACCACTGGCTCAGAAGCAGTGAAAGAAATTTTTGAAGATTCCTCTTCTGAGAGTCACAAACTCTAAGGGTGCTTCAGAAAGACTTGGTCATGTTGATAATTTCGGTGGCACAGGCCTGAGTGCTTGCCACCTGAGCACCAGCAGCCAAGGCTGCTACTTGGTTTCCCCCAGAGCCATCCACAGTCGCCAATATATGGTAGGCCAGCGTGTGGAAGGAATGCGCGTGAGACCTGATCCTTTGCCCTCCTTGGTCATTCCATGCTCCTTCAGGATCCAGTAGATGATATCGCTGACCATGCCTACGTCTGGAACTCCATTCCACGAGGCCAGGTAAGAGTGTGGGCCAGAGGCCGACTGGGAGATAAACAGCAGCTCCTGCTCATTCAGCCCAATGGAGTTCAACAGCGGGAACACCTGCTGACAAAACAGAAGATGAAATAGCGCTACTCAGTGTAAAAAGATCACACAGGCCAAAGCAGCTCTATCTAATGTCCCTCTTCATTCACATAGAAACATCCTTATATTTAGTGCCGGATTCAGTAAATGGTGCTGGGAAAATTCTGCTTCGTTCTAAAAGGGAACTCAAGGCAGAGTGCTCTTTACAGAATTGCACTTAATGGGAATTCTCGTGCCCAAAACTTACACCATGTGAAATCCGATGTAAATCCTGGCACCCAAGTTGTGCGCAGACCCTTGGAATTCTCCAACACTGTGTGCATCTTTTGTGAATGTCCCGACCCGCCTGTGTCCCTCCCATGGCCACACACCCCTCCCCCTTCTGGGTTTGTGTGCGAGAGGATTTGAGCACAGATCTTTATAGAATCGCATGCAACCAGATCCGCACGCAAATCCAAATTAGTACCAACTGTCAGTTGATTATTAATGGCTCATTACCTAATTTATCTGCATGTGGATCTCAGGATCCGCCCAAATTTGGGCACCATTTATAGAATCCAGGGGTTAAAGTTCAAGTTACCTTGGGACTAGATAACAAGCTCAGTGTTTTGTATAGAGGAACTGGCAATCTACACTAGTAAATCAGAGATTCTGAGCACTTCAATTCAAGTATCTGGAGCAGAGGCTGGGGAAAAATATGTGACAAAATAAGGGGTCCTTTTACAAAGGCGCGCTGAAAAATGACTTGCGGTAGTGTAGGTGCAGGTTTTGGGTGCACGCCGATCCATTTTTTTTAGTACGCCTGTAAAAAAGGCCCTTTTTTGGCCTAAAATGGACGTGCAGCAAAATCAAAATTGCCACACATCCATTTTGGATCTGAGACCTTACCGCCAGCCACTGACCTAGCGGTAAAGAATCCGGGCAGTAATGACCTACGTGCGTCAAATGCCACTTGGCATGCATCCGTTACGCGTGCCCAAAAATAAAAAATATTTTTCAGATGCACGTATCGGACACCGCCAGAAATGAAAATACTAAAAGAGCCACGCTGTAGTCGGGCGGTAACTCCATTTTGGCACACACTGGGTGCACGTAGACGCTTACACGGCTTAGTAAAAGGGCCCGTAACTCAAGTGAAGATAGCGGGAGTGCTTCACCATCAAAAACTCAGGAAGCATTAGATATACACTGAAAATGTAAGAAAACATATGACACTGTTCAATCCAAATACTGCTGCAGATAATATACCCCTTTCCCAGTTATTGCTGTATGTAGAGTAATTGTACTTAAGACGTTCTACAGCAGGTAGTAGGGGAGTATCTCTACCTGAACTTTTATTCTATATTAATTGTTATAAATTAGAAATGTATGTGGGTCATGAATTTGATATGTCACCTTTCTGTGGTAAAGCCAGTGTGACTTACTGTATGTATTCGAATATAAACTGAGAATTTTTTTGCCAAAAGAAAGGTCAAAAATTGTCTCATTTTTTTTTTTTACTCAAGCCACCATGGTGTCCAGTCTTCCCGCGGCTGATGTTGTGAAAAGGAGGAGCAGAGTCCTCAGGTCAGCAATCCTCCTGGACCACCGAATCCAGGGTGGTAACTCTCTCGGCTGATGGTGCTGATAGCATCACGTCAGCCAGTGAGGGAGGGGGGGGGGCCCTTAAGCATTTCTGCGTGCTCAAGGCCTACCGGATTCCCACTGGAGGAAGGTAAGGGGAAAAATGCTGGACACCATGGAGGAAGAGGTGGGGGGGAGGGAGCAATGTGGCACACCATAGGAGAGGGGAGAAGAGGAAGGAGAGAAACACTTGAATATAAACCCCCAGTTTATATTCAAGTTAACAGTTTTCCTTTTTTTTTTGGGAGGGGGGAGTAAACTTCTCAGTTTATACTTGGATAGGTTTAAATTGGAGTATATATGGTACATATTACATACAATTACTTTCTCTGTTCCTAGAGGGCTCAAAATCTAAGGGTTTTTTTTGTACCTGGGGCAATGGGAGGTTAAGTGACTTGCCCAGGGTCATAAGGAGCTGCAGTGGGAACCGAACCTGGTTCTCAGCCCACTGCATTAACCATTAGGCTACTCCTCCACCTTATAGAATAGCAATTTAATTCATCTTGTAGAAAAACAGCAAGCAATGAGACCTACATGGCTGAATGAAGATACCAGAAGTTATATATAAGGGAGACTGGGAGAGAGAATGATTAGAACAGGGCTTCCCAAACCTAGCACATGTAAATTTATCTAATTCATAGTCAATATGGAAATCCTAAGAATCTGAGTGGCTGTGGAGCTCCCAAGATAGGTGTAAGAAGCCCCGAATTAGAGTAAAAGGCTGGGAACCAAGAGATCACAATTTCAATCACATTTCTGTCACTCACACTCACTGTGACCTTCCACAAATCACTGTGTGTCACTGTCTCGAGAACTCACTTAGATTTTCACCCCTCTCTGGGGTGCAAGTTTGTACTTCTATGTAATTTGTTGTATGCAAATACACAGACCCCCACCCATACACCATTATTTGGTGGCACATCACCTATGTGCAACCCTAGAAAACCTTACACCATGGGTCAATGTTTTTGGCAGCACCAAACAAACCCCACACATTCTCAAGAGATATAAGTACATAAGTACATAAGTAGTGCCATACTGGGAAAGACCAAAGGTCCATCTAGCCCAGCATGGCCAATCCAGGTCAAGGGCACCTGGCACGCTCCCCAAACGTAAAAACATTCCAGACAAGTTATACCTAAAAATGCGGAATTTTTCCAAGTCCATTTAATAGCGGTCTATGGACTTGTCCTTTAGGAATCTATCTAACCCCTTTTTAAACTCCGTCAAGCTAACCGCCCGTACCACGTTCTCCGGCAACGAATTCCAGAGTCTAATTACACGTTGGGTGAAGAAAAATTTTCTCCGATTCGTTTTAAATTTACCACACTGTAGCTTCAACTCATGCCCTCTAGTCCTAGTATTTTTGGATAGCGTGAACAGTCGCTTCACATCCACCCGTCCATTCCACTCATTATTTTATACACTTCTATCATATCTCCCCTCAGCCGTCTCTTCTCCAAGCTGAAAAGCCCTAGCCTTCTCAGCCTCTCTTCATAGGAAAGTCGTCCCATCCCCACTATCATTTTCGTCGCCCTTCGCTGTACCTTTTCCAATTCTACTATATCTTTTTTGAGATACGGAGACCAGTACTGAACACAATACTCCAGGTGCGGTCGCACCATGGAGCGATACAACGGCATTATAACATCCGCACACCTGGACTCCATACCCTTCCTAATAACACCCAACATTCTATTCGCTTTCCTAGCCGCAGCAGCACACTGAGCAGAAGGTTCAGCGTATCATCGACGACGACACCCAGATCCCTTTCTTGATCCGTAACTCCTAACGCGGAACCTTGCAAGACGTAGCTATAATTCGGGTTCCTCTTACCCACATGCATCACTTTGCACTTGTCAACATTGAACTTCATCTGCCACTTGCACGCCCATTCTCCCAGTCTCGCAAGGTCCTCCTGTAATCGTTCACATTCCTCCTGCGACTGACGACCCTGAATAATTTGTGTCATCGGCGAATTTAATTACCTCACTAGTTATTCCCATCTCTAGGTCATTTATAAATACATTAAAAAGCAACGGACCCAGCACAGACCCCTGCGGGACCCCACTAACTACCCTCCTCCACTGAGAATACTGGCCACGCAATCCTACTCTCTGCTTCCTATCTTTCAACCAGTTTCTTAATCCATAATAATACCCTACCTCCGATTCCATGACTCTGCAATTTCTTCAGGAGTCTTTCGTGCGGCACTTTGTCAAACGCCTTCTGAAAATCCAGATATACAATATCAACCGGCTCCCCATTGTCCACGTTTGCTTACCCCCTCAAAAAAATGCATTAGATTGGTGAGGCAAGACTTCCCTTCACTAAATCCGTGCTGACTTTGTCTCATCAGTCCATGTGTTTGTATATGCTCTGCAATTTTATTCTTAATAATAGCCTCCACCATCTTGCCCGGCACCGACGTCAGACTCACCGGTCTATAATTTCCCGGATCTCCTCTGGAACCCTTCTTAAAAATCGGAGTAACATTGGCTACCCTCCAGTCTTCCGGTACTACACTCGATTTTAGGGACAGATGTTCTTGTGCCTAGGGAAAGAACCTCCTCTAACAAGTCTGCCTCCAGCCGCTGCCCACTTAGCATAACTGACACCACTGTGAGCGTTTTCTAAATGAGTTAACACTGCAGCCCAGTCAGAGTGCCATGCTGGGAAAATACCAGATGCTGCCAACCTCTGGCCTACATGTTTATAATCTGAAGTCTGGAGTCATGCACAGCTTCTCCCGGAGCCTAATTATGACAGCTACTGATTATACATTTAGGTATATTAAAAGCAAGCAGCCGGCAAAAGAATCGGTTGGACCACTAGATGAACGAGGGGTAAAAGGAACTATCAGAGAAGACAAAGCCGTAGCGGAGAGATTAAATGAATTCTTTGCTTCGGTCTTCACCGAGGAAGATTTGGGAGTGATATTGGTGCCAGAAATGATATTCGACTCGGAGAAACTGAATGAAATCTCTATAAACCTTGAGGATGTAATGGGGCAATTTGACAAATTGAAGAGTACCAAATCTCCTGGGCTAGATGGTATTCATCCCAGAGTACTGATAGAACTGAAAAATGAACTGGCGGAACTATTGTTAGTAATACATAAATTATCTTTAAAAATCAAGCATGGTACCGGAAGATTGGAGGGTAGCCCATGTAATGCTGATATTTTAAAAAGGTTCCAGAGGGGATCCGGGAAATTATAGATCAGTGAGCCTGACGTCAGTGCCGGGCAAAATCGTAGAGACTATTATTAAGAACAAAATTACAGAGCATATTCAAAAGCATGGATTAATGAGACAAAGCCAGCATAGATTTAATGAAGGGAAATCTTGCCTCACCAATCTATTGGTGAGGCTAGAAATGTAAGAATGGCTAGAAATGTAAGAAGGGGAGACAAAAACTTCTTCAGGTATATTAGTGAAAAGAGAAAGACTAAAAACGGAATTGTGAGACTAAAAGATACAACAAAACGCTATGTAGAAAATGATGAAGAAAAAGCCAATTTGCTAAATAGATACTTTTGCTCTGTTTTCACAGAAGAAAATCCAGGAGAAGGACCGCTAGGGACTGGCAAAAGTACACCTGAGAATGGAGTGGATAGAGCACCGTTCACAGACGAGAGTGTGTATCAACAACTTGGAAAGCTAAAGGTGGACAAAGCCATGGGACCGGACGGGATCCACCCCAGGATATTGAGGGAGCTCAGAGAGGTTCTGGCGGGTCCTCTTAAAGATTTGTTTAATAAATCCTTGGAGACGGGAGAGGTTTCCGAGGGACTGGAGAACGGCGGAGGTGGTCCCTCTTCACAAAAGTGGTGATAGGGACGAGGCTGGAAACTACAGGCCGGTAAGCCTCACTTCGGTTATTGGTAAAGTAATGGAAGCGATGCTGAAGGAAAGGATAGTGAATTTCCTGGAAGCAAATAAGTTGCAAGATCCGAGACAACATGGTTTCACCAAAGGGAAATCGTGCCAAACGAATCTCATTGAATTCTTTGACTGGGTGACGGGAGAATTAAATTATGGACGTAATCTATTTAGATTTCAGCAAAGCTTTCGACACGGTTCCCCACAGGAGGCTCTTGAATAAACTAGATGGGCTGAAGATAGGACCCGAAGTGGTGAACTGGATTAGGAACTGGTTGACGGGCAGACGCCAGAGGGTGGTGGTGAATGGAGTTTGCTCGGAGGAGGGAAAGGTGAGTAGTGGAGTGCCTCCGGGATCGGTGCTGGGGCCGATTCTGTTCAATATATTTGTGAGTGACATTGCCGAAGGGTTACGAGGTAAAGTTTGCCTTTTTGCGGATGACACCAAGATTTGCAACAGAGTGGACACCCGGAGGAGTGGAAAACATGAAAAAAGATCTGAAGAAGCTAGAAGAATGGTCTAACGTTTGGCAATTAAAATTCAATGCGAAGAAATGCAAAGTGATGCACTTAGGGAGTAGAAATCCAAGGGAGACGTATGTGTTAGGCGGGGAGAGTCTGATTGGCACGGACGGGGAGAGGGATCTTGGGGTGATAGTATCCGAGGACCTGAAGGCGACAAAACAGTGTGACAAGGCGGTGGCCGTAGCTAGAAGATTGCTAGGCTGTATAGGGAGAGGTGTGACCAGCAGAAGAAGGGAGGTTTTAATGCCCCTGTATAAGACGTTGGTGAGGCCCCACCTGGAGTACTGTGTTCAGTTTTGGAGGCCGTACCTTGCGAAGGATGTCAAAAAAATGGAAGCGGTGCAAAGAAAAGCTACGAGGATGGTATGGGATTTGCGTTCCAAAACGTATGGAGAGAGACTTGCTGACCTGAACATGTATACCCTGGAGGAAAGGAGGAACAGGGGTGATATGATACAGACGTTCAAATATTTGAAAGGTATTAATCCGCAAACGAATCTTTTCCGGAGATGGGAAGGCGGTAGAACGAGAGGACATGAAATGAGATTGAAGGGGGGCAGACTCAGGAAAGATGTCAGGAAATATTTTTTCACGGAGAGGGTGGTGGATGCTTGGAATGCCCTCCCGCGGGAGGTGGTGGCGATGAAAACGGAATTCAAACATGCGTGGGATGTGCATAAAGGAATCCTGTGCAGAAGGAATGGATCCTCAGAAGCTTAGCTACAATTGGGTGGCAGAGCAGGTGGGGGGGAAGAGGGGTTGGTGGTTGGGAGGCGAGGATAGGGGAGGGCAGACTTATACGGTCTGTGCCAGAGCCGGTGAAGGAAGGCGGGACAGGTGGTTGGGAGGCAGGAAAAACTGCTGGGCAGACTTATACGGTCTGTGCCCTGAGAAAGACAGGTACAAATCAAGGTAAGGTATACACATGAGTTTATCTTGGGCAGACTGGATGGACCGTGCAGGTCTTTTTCTGCCGTCATCTACTATGTTACTATGTTACTATTACATTTCTTTGAAGGCGTGAACAAACATGTGAATAAAGGCGAGGTTGATATTGTGTATCTGGATTTTCAAAAGGCGTTTGACAAAGTACCTCATGAAAGACTACAGAGGAAATTGGAGAGTCATGGGATAGGAGGTAGTGTCCTATTGTGGATTAAAAACTGGTTAAAGAATAGAAAACAGAGAGTAGGGTTAAATGGTCAGTATTCTCAATGGAGAAGGGTAGATAGTGGGGTTCCTCAGGGGTCTGTGCTGGGATCGCTGCTTTTTAACATATTAATAAATAATTTAGAGAGGGGAGTAACTAGTGAGGTAATTAAATTTGCAGACGACACAGATGACGTTACAATCTATATTCCCTTCAAACATGACTTAACAGAAATAACCAATGAAATCAATGACGGCCTAAATATCATGGACTCCTGGGCAAACTCATTCCAACTGAAACTTAACACTGAAAAAACACACTGCATCATCCTCTAATCTCAACATAACAAGTACAAACCCACAACCATAAACACCCCAGGACACACCCTTCCTACCACAGACAGCCTAAAAATACTCGGAGTCACTATCGACCGCAACCTTACCCTTGAGAGCCAAGTAAACTCCGTAATAAAGAAAATGTTCTACTCAATATAGAAACTTAAACGATTAAAGCCTTACTTCCCGAGAGAAATTTTTCGAAACCTAATACAATCAATGGTCCTAAGTCATGCACATTACCGTAACGGAATCTACGCAGGATGCAAATATCAACTCACAAAAAAACTCCAGACCGCCCAAAACACAGCAGCCAGGCTGATATTTGGTAAAACACGTTTCGAAAGTGCCAAACCCCTCAGAGAAAAGCTGCACTGGCTCCCAATCAAAGAAAGGATCACCTTCAAAATCTGCACCCTGGTCCACAAAATTATCTACGGTGTAGTCCCAGGATACATGATAGACCTCATAGATCTATCAACCAGAAACAGAATCCGATCATCACAATCATACCTAAACCTACACTACCCTAATTGCAAAGGACTTAAATACAAAACAACTTACGCATCCTACTTCTCCTACATGTGCACAACTATGGAATGCACTCCCAAAAGCTGTGAAAACAATTCATCACCATTTAAACTTCAGGAAATCTCTAAAAGCCAACCTCTTCAAAAGGCTTACCCCACCGACCCACCGTAAATCCCCAAACCCAGCAAAACAGCATAACCAATGATCTTACTGGACAATATAATCTACATTCCCTTCGACCCTCCTGCTACCTGATACACACCTACCTCATCACACCACAATACAACCCGTATTTGTTATCAACCGAATTGGCGAATGCCATTACGGTACCATGTAAGCCACATTGAGCCTGCAAATAGGTGGGAAAATGTGGGGTACAAATGTGACAAATAAATAAATATTCAAAGTTGTTAAATCGCGAGAGAATTGTGAAAAATTAAAGAGGACCTTACAAGACTGGGCGTCTAAATGACAGATGACATTTAATGTGAGCAAGTGCAAAGTGATGCACGTGGGAAAGAGGAACCAGAACTACAATGCAAGGTTCCACATTAGGAGTCACTGACCAAGAAAGGGATCTCGGCGTCGTTGTTGATGATATGTTGAAATGCTCTGCTCAGGGTGCTGCAGCGGCTAAGAAAGCAAATAGAATGTTAGATATTATCAGGAAAGGAATGGAAAACAAAAATGAGGATGCTATAATGCCTTTGTATCAGTCCATGGTGCAACTGCACCTCAAATATTGTGTTCAATTCTGGTCGCCGCATTTCAAAAAAGATATAGTGGAATTAGAAAAGGTACAGAGAAGGGCAACGAAAATGATAAAGGGGATGGAATGACTTCCCTGTGAGGAAAGGCTGAAGCGTTTAGGGCTCTTCATTTTGGAGAAGAGATGGCTGAGGGGAGATAAAATAGAGGTCTATAAAATAATGAGTGGAGTGGAACGGGTAGACGTGAATTGTTTGTTTACTGTTTCCAAAAATACTAGGACTAGGGGGCATGCGATGAAGCTACAAAGTAGTAACTTTAATACGAATCGGAGAAACATTTTCTTCACTCAATGTGCAATTAAACTCTGGAATTCGTTGCCAGAGAATGTGGTAAAGGCAGTTAGCTTAGCGGGGTTTAAAAAAGGTCTGGACAGCTTCCTAAAAATAAAGTCCATAGACCATTATTAAATTAACTTGGGAAAATCCACTGCTTATTTCTGGGATAAGCATCAAAAATGTATTGAGCTTTTCTGGGATCCTGCCAGGTATTTGTGACCTGGATTGGCCACAGTTGGAAACAGGATACTGGGCTTGATGGACCTTTGGTCTGTCTCAGTGTGGCAATACTTATGTGCTTATACTGAGGGCAAAGAAAACCACCCCAAAGGGGTGGAGGTACACTGGTTCCTACGTAAAAGGTTGCAGAAGCAAGAAGTAGGAAAGGTAGGCTCTGCTAAAAACCGGAGGAGACGTCTATAAAGAAACAATTCTTTATTGCAAGCGAAGTGACGACGACTCAACACAGCTGTGTTTCGGTGCTAGCTCACGCCTTCTTCAGGAGTCTAAAACATAAGATTTATAAAAACACAAAAACAAATAATCAAAATATGCCTAATACCATAGATAGAAAAACATATCTTTGTAACAAAAATGTATAGGAATTAAAAACATATATATCAAAACATCAACAGAAATAATAATTTTTATATATAAACAAATCAATATTAATTTATCCACAAATGTATAAAATAACAGCATATGGACATATGATAAAAATATATTATATGCAACCGATATACATGAATAACTATAAAACTCAATTAAAAAAGTATATATATGTATATCTGTGTTACATAAATTGACTAATACAATTCATAGGATAAAAAATGATGTAAAATAAAAGTTGTGAATAAAATATTATTTGTATAACATACAATGGTGTTGTACAGAAGCATAAAAACACAAATTGGTCAGAAAAATGTAATAACTATATATTGCACAATAATAACTACATATGAACACATAAGAGGACCTAGCCAAATTAAAAGAAGAAAAAAAGGAAAAAGGGAGAAAAAAAAACACTATATATATATATGTTATATAACCAAAATAATAAACCATATTTAAAACAAATTGTCAAATAGATATTATACACAAAAAAGAAAAGAAAACAAAGGTTAAGAAATAATACAGTATGTTCCAATAAATCTACTAACCTTATGATGTATAGCTGATTATGTAAAGTCGATAGTTTGTTACAAAAAAACTTTCAAATAAGGTATAAACTTCCTACAAATCACTTCAGGCACAGGCAGCTCCTTGTCACTCTGGGCAAGTCACTTAACCCTCCATTGCCCCATGTAAGCCGCATTGAGCCTGCCGTGAGAGGGAAAGCGCGGGGTACAAATGTAACAAAACAAAAAAAATTTTAAAAAAAAAACACAAGGCTGACTTATTATAAAGAGTAAATTTCCTAAATAGCAAGAGCACCCCTTTCCTTCATTGAAGCTATTGCTACACTACAGTGCTCTTCTCTGTTCTGACAATGGTAAGCTTTTTCATTTATTTATTATTTATTTGTGGCATTTATACCCCGCTCTTTCCCGCTTGATAGCAGGTTCAGTGCGGCTTACAAAGTATGATACATAATACAGGTATGGAAACAATGTATCACAGAGATGACATAATTACATAGAGTGGGTTCAGTGCGGCTTACAAAGTATGGTACAAAGTATCACAGAGATGATACAAAGTATGGACCAAAGTGTCGCAAAGATGACATAATTACATAGACTGGAACAATAATAAGAGATGTAGGGAAGGGATTGGAGTGTGGGTAATACTAATGGTGTGGAATTATGAGTGGAATTATGTTTGAGAATTAGGATGGGTCATTTGGGTAGGCTTGTTTGAAGAGGTAAGTCTTCAGCAGTTTTCGGAAGGGTAGGTGTTCAGTGGTTTTTCGGATGTGTCGAGGTATGGCGTTCCACAGTTGGCTGCCTATGACAGAGAAGTTGGATGCGTAGTAGGTTCTGTATTTGAGGCCTTTGAGTTAGGAAGATGAAGATTGAGATATGTTCTAGATGTTCTGGTCCAGTTCCTGGCTGGAAGATCGATCAGGTTGGACATGTAGCTTGGAGATTCGCCATTGAGGATCTTGTGGATCATTGTGTGGGCTTTGAACTTTATACGTTCCTTGATTGGGAGCCAGTGAAGTTTTTCACGAAGTGGTGTTGCGCTTTCGAATCGTGATTTGCTAAAAATGAGTCTAGCTGCTGTGTTTTGGGCAGTTTGGAGTTTTTTCATGATTTGGGCTTGGCATCCAATGAAGATGCTGTTGCAGTAGTCGGCATGGGTGAGCACTGTGGATTGTACTAGATTTCGGAAAGTTTTCAGTGGAAGGTATGGCTTCACTCTTTTCAGTACCCACATCATGTTGAACATCTTCTTCGTCGTGGCTTTTGCATGAGTTTCTAAAGTTAGGTGTTTGTTCTGATGTTACTCCTAGGATTTTTAGATTGTCAGATATTGGGACTGTAACGTCGGGGGTGATCAGGGTGGTTGGGAGCTGAGTAGCGTGTTGTGATGAAAGGATTAGGCATTGAGTTTTTTTTCTTTATTCAGTTTCATCTTGAAAGCGTTGGCCCAGGATGCTAGGGTGTTCATGGCAGTGATTGTTTTCTCCGAGCTTTCTGTAAGAGTGGATTTGAAAGGGATGAATATTGTGACATCACCAGCATAGATGAAGGGATTTAGGCCAAATTTGGATAGGGATTTGTCCAGAGGAATCATCATGAGGTTGAAGAGGTTCGGGGATAGGGGTGAGCCTTGGGGGACTCCGCATTTTGATTATTCAAGAATCTTCTTAGGGGACTTTTTACTTCACTTTTTTATTTTACTTCACTTTTTTTACATATATATGATATATTTAGACCAGTTTTTTTTTTTTTTAGAACATGGTCCAATATAGGTGTCTATTTTTTGTCTCTTCTCTGGTTTTAGTTGATAACACAGCACAACAAAAAAACAATTTTTGTGTGCTACTGGACAAAAAACAGTTGTCCTAAACTAAATTCAGTGTGCGTATTCCAAATCCGAAGTCAGAATTCTTGTAACACGTCAGGAAATTTTGTTATGCATAAGTTTGTCCAAATGAATTAAGCACTTGGAAAGCATTGAATAATTTTTTACAGAATGAGTTTTACTCTAACAATTACCTGATCTACATCAAAGTTTTCGTAGTAAACAGTATATGAAAATGTAATGGAATAACAACATTTCAAAAAAGTCTCGTATTCCAGTTTAAAAGTCTTACTTCAGCAAGGTCCAGTACTGTTAAAAGTGCTTCAGGCATCTACTTTTGCGTTTGTGACCGGTCATATTTTCCCGTTGCAAAAACCAGCAGTAGTCCCCCATCATGCTGGGATTCCAGCGGCCTTGATATCTGTTCTCCATTGTAGAAATGTCTTTATGTAACCTCTCTCTATGTTTGTCACATACTTGTCCCAAATTGGGTGGGAAAAAGTCAAGATAGGAATGTAAGAAATGCATTTTCAATGACATTCGGCAGCCAAGTTGTTCATATGCTTTAAGCATGTTATCTACTAGTTCAGCATAGTTTTCAGCTCGTCTGTTCCCAAGGAAGTTCTGCACTACTAGCACAAATGCATCCCAAGCATTAATATTATAAGTGAATAGGCTTTGCATGTATAACTTAAAATCTAGACGTGTCAGGCAAATTCGGAGTTCATATTTGGAATCGGCGGGTTCAATTTAGTATAAATCACATGTTTTTCTCTCAGTAGCAAAATCATTGTTGCGTTGTGAATAGTTCTTATTTTTTTGCCTGTTCCTTCATTTCATATCTACAACTCCATTTTAAACATACGATAGATATAATTTTCTTTACACATTTACACTCTTTACCTTAACCTCTGTATTGAATACAAACTATATACATCTGTGGTTAGTACCTTTATAGTGATTCAATTTGACATTCACTCTATAGTAGAGACAACGTTTTCATGTATAAAAAAAATATATGGTGGGTACATATATATACACTAGTATATATATGGAGGATGGAGTGGCCTAGTGGTTAGGATGGTGGACTTTGGTCCTGGGGAACTGAGTTCAATTCCCACGTCAGACACAGACATCTCCTTGTGACTCTGGGCAAGTCACTTAACCCTCCATTGCCCCAGATACAAATAAGTACTTGTATACAATATGTAAGCCGCATTGAGCCTGCCATGAGTGGGAAAGCGCAGGGTACAAATGTAACAAAAAAAAAAGGCCCGTTTCTATTTTAAAGGAAACGGGTGCTAGCAAGGTTTTCCTCGGAGTGTGTATGTTTGAGAGTGTGTGTGTGAGAGTGACTGGTGAGAGAGAGTGAATGTGCGAGTGTGTGTGTGACAGAGAGTGAGAGAGACTGGGTGCGAGTGTGTGTGTGAGAATGAGATTATGTGCCAGGGTCCCCCCCCCTCCCTCCCAGTTGCAGGGGGTCCCCCCTCCCTCCCTTTTTCCCTGTTGCAGGTTGCCTCCTCCCTTTTTCCCAGTTTCAGGGTCCCCCCTTCCTCTCTCCCTCCCACCCCAGTTGCAGGGTCGGTCGCCCTCCCTCCCTCCCAGTTGCAGGGTCTGTCTGTCTCCCCCCTCCTTTTGTCCTCCACGTTTTAAGGCACAGTCTATCCAGTTGAAACAGCTTTAGACTTGTTTCAGATGGAACAACAATTTAAAAACGACAATGTGAAGCAGCAGCTCCTAGGTTTGATTGTTTTTGAGTGTATACCAATGACGGCTGCGTATGGGAGTGGAAACAGAGATTAACCAATGGGCTTCCCTGCTTACCATAGGCTTGCTTTGCTCACTTCCACTCCTGTCTATTAAAAGTCCTGCAGCATCTCATAGGTTTGCTTGCTTTGTGACTTCACCTGAGGCGCAGCCAATCAGTGGGATTCATGACGTCAGTTTGATCTACAGCACCTAGCAGACCACGGTTCCAGGCAGCCTCAGAATGTTGGAGGTGAGAATTATTATATAGGATACATTTTAGATACAGAGGACCTGTTGGATTGTATTTTATACATTTTTTATTTCACGTGCACTTGCTATTTAGGAAATTTACTCTTTATAATAAGTCAGCCTTGTGTTTTATTTGTAGGAAGTTTATACCTTATATGAAAGTTTTTTTTGTAACAAACTATCGACTTTACACAATCAGCTGTACATCATAAGGTTAGTAGATTTATTGGAACATTGTATTTCTTAACCTTTGTTTTCTTTTCTTTTTTGTGTATAATATCTATTTGACAATTTGTTTTAAATATGTTTTATTATTTTGGCTATATAGCACTATATATATATTGTTTTTTTCTCTCCCTTTTTTTCTTCTTTTAATTTGGATAGGTCCTCTTATGTGTTCATATGTAGTTATTATTGTGCAATATATAGTTACTACATTTTTCTGACCAATTTATGTTTTTTATGCTTGTATACACCACCATTGTATCTTATACAAATAATATTTTATTCACAACTTTTATTTTACATCATTTTTTATCCTATGAATTGTTGTGTCAATTTATGTAACACATATATACATATATATACTTTTTTAATTATGAGTTTTATAGTTATTCATGTATATCCGTTGCATATAATATATTTGTATTATCATATGTCCATATGCTATCATTTTATACATTTATTTGTGGATAAATTAATATTGATTTGTTTGTTTATATATAAAAAAAAATTATTATTTCGGTTGATGTTTTGATATATATGTTTTTAATTCCTATACATTTTTATTACAGAGATATGTTTCTCTATCTATGGTATTAGGCATACTTTATTTGTTTTTGTGTTTTTATAAATCTTATGTTTTAGACTCCTGAAGAAGGCGCGAGCTAGCACCGAAACACAGCTGTGTTGAGTCGTCGTCACTTTGCTTGCAATAAAGAATTGTTTCTTTATAGACGTCTCCTCCGGTTTTTAGAAAAGTTTACCTTTCCTACTTCTTGCTTATACTGAGGGCCCATTTCAGACTGAAGACTTTTCCCTATGTAAAAAAAAAAAAATGGACTGTTCAGCCTCTAAAACACCCAGCCATTCTAGTTTTCAGGATATCCACACTGAATATGCGTGAGATAAATTTGAATGGACTACCATACCTCTACTCTATGCAAATCTATCTCATGCATATTCATTGTGGATATCCTGAAAACCCAACTGGCTGGGTGTGTTCCAAGGACTGGGTTGAGAAACCCTTCATTAGAAAGAGAAATCATACAAATTTATATATTTGTACCTACCATACATGCACCTCATTCTACCACAATATCACTTTGTATTCATTCATACCATGTATTTGTTCAGACCGGAATTGGCTAACGCTGTTAACGGTTATATGTAAGCCACATTGAGCCTGCAAAAAGGTGGGAAAATGTGGGATACAAATGTAACAAATAATAAATAATAATTCTAGCTCTCTTATCTACCCCTAGGACTATAGAGTGTCTATATAACTCTATGTCAAGGGGACAAACTGAGCAGTCCTGTTTGTCTTACAGAAGAAAAGCATGGTTTCTCACCTGTGACAGAAGCTCTTCAGACAGCAGAACTGATCAGGCATGCAAGTGGGTGACATGATTGCACATCACTGGGATGGAACAGCTCTCGCAGAGCTCAGAATTTAGTATAACATTCTGAGCATGTGCAGTTCCATAGCTCCAGAAAAAATGCAACTCTTGGGAGGTGGGAGGGATTGTGTGCCTCATCAATCCTCTTGTCTATGGAAAACATCCATTACAGACGACATACAATGCTTTTTCTGCTGACAAGCAGGATTGTATCAAACAAAAAAATGGGTGGCTCTCAAGTTCAGGGCTGTGCTCAGTTTACCTATAATTTATCCATTGTCCAGGAGCAGACAGTTATAAAGAAGAATGTAAGAGCTGCCGATGTTACAAAAACAGGTCGGTCAGCACAGCTGAATCAATTGAAGGCACTGTCTGACTGTGGACTGGTCCAAGCAGTAATGTAAAGTGAAGATCTGAATCGAGGATCAAATTGCTGCATTAAATACGGTGTCCAGCAAAGCAGATTTCAAGAGAAATTTACAGGTTAGAAAAGTACTAATTGTTTTTTTTTTTTATAAACAGAATGGATGCAAGAAGTTAGCAACTTTCCTAAAGTTCATCATTTGCTTTTTGGATTTCTGCCAATCTTTTAGCCACACCATCTGTATTGTCTTATATTCCGCCAAAACCGATATACTCAAATCACCCCTCTCCTCAAATCACTTCATTGGCTTCCGATCAGATATCGCATACAATTCAAGCTCCTCCTCCTTACCTACAAATGCACTCAGTCTGCGGCTCCTAACTACCTCTCCACCCTCATCTCCCCCTATGTTCCCGCCCGCAACCTCCGCTCACAGGACAAAGCCCTTCTCTCAGTACCCTTCTCCACCACTGCCAACTCCAGGCTCCGCTCATTCTGCCTTGCCTCACCCTATGCCTGGAACAATCTTCCTTTACCCATACGCCATGCCCCCTCCCTACCCATCTTCAAATCTCTGCTTAAAACTCACCTCTTCAATGCTGCCTTCGGCGCCTAACCGCTCGAGAAATATAAAATGCCCCAATCTATCCACCCTATCAGATTAACTGTTCACTCGTCCTCTAGATTGTTCACTTGTCTTTAGATTGTAAGCTCTTTGAGCAGGGACTGTCCTTCTATGTTTAAATTGTATAGCGCTGCGTAACCCTAGTAGCGCTTTAGAAATGTTAGTAGTAGTAGTATTGCTTGTCTGAATCCACTCATCATGCAGCTTTCTTTTCTAAAGCTCCCCCTCTTAGGAGCTCCCTAGCAGGAATATCTAAAGGAATCTTTTTTTGAAAAATTCAAGGATGGGCGTTTCTAAAATTACCCCGGGCGTTATGCATGTACTTTTAAGCTACTCACATCTAGATGTACTTAGGGGAGGAATATGGGCAGCACACAATTGTTTTTGTAATTTATGTACATTGTTATTAAAACAGCAGGCATAAATGTCTACCGTTTCAATCTGGGCACAATTTATACTACTTTGTCCCTAGTGTTTTACAAAAGACATCTATGTATTTTAAAATAGGCCCAAACACACAATATTATCCTGTTAAAAGTCCAGAAAATGAAGAAACTTTTCACTTGGACTTTTTTTTAGTTTAGGAAGCAGTTTCCTTATCAACGTGAAAAGGTACGACTGTGAAGGGTAAGTCTTCACCTAGTAGTCAGTTTATTTCCTTTTTGTAAGTTTTTTTTTTGTCTCTTTTTTTCTTTACAGTACTGGGTCTCCCTTATATTTTGTACACTTCAATGGCACTTGTCATCTGATATTTCCCAAATAATATATTTCAGATTGGTTATGTTGTGCTGTTTCCTGTACAAGATTTTCCTGGATTTAGACTTGAATACAAATGTTTTTAAAAAGTGACTGCTTTTGGTTAGAACTTAGGATGACCTTATACTGTAGAACTATTCTGTAATAATGAAATTGAGTACGTGGTTCACAGGTGAGGAGTGAATCTCACTTATTTTACTACCTAAACTAGCCGCTAACAAGAAAAAAAAAATGACATGCTTGACTAAGGGGAGAGGAACAGGTTTAGAACCCTGAGATCTAATATGGAATGCAATCCCCTCTGTCATTTTGGTAATTGGGAAGTACCTCGATCCGAAGTCCCGATTCTCTTCCTGAACAGGATCTATTGCAGGATATGTGTGACTTCCTTCTGCTGAGCATGGGCATGAGACATCTGGACCCAAGTCAAAGGCCAATCTGATGGTGATGTGACAGCCTATTTTCATAACAGATCACCTCGGTTGTGGGTGTTTGATTTCTAGTGCTGAAGAATTGAACCTGACCACCTACAGACAGGGCCAGATAAAGTACGCTGGGTAGGGAGGTGGAGTACTGGCTGTGACTGAATGCTAGGCTTGTAATTACCAAATAAAGGGAACTGTAGGGGTATTTCCCTGTATCTCACCTTTGTTAGGCCTGAGGCCTGGTTAGGCCATGAACCATCTTTCCAAAAAACATGGATTCTTCATTTCTTCCTGGCACAGCTGTGCTTCCTGTCTTCATCAAGGACATGGTGTTTACTTGAATTTGCTCTCCGCTTTATCACCCCCAGGAAGCTGCTGAGGGGAGAGCTTTACAGGCACACAGGGCCTTCAGTATCTTGTATGGAGGAGCATTATGCACTGCAAGAAATGAATGAGGTAATGCTTGTTATTTACCTCAGTGGTGAGACTACTACTGATAAGGTGATTTTTCTGGAAGCCCAATGCCTCTCATTGTGACGACCATATGTAACCTGCTGGACAGAGGTATACGGTCCCCGACTGGTCCCCGGGGAGCCGGAGGACAGTGCCGATGCTGGACTGAGAGAGGAGTTGGCCTAGGAAAGCAGAAGAGAAGATGATCTGATGGTGTATCAATCTCTCAGAGGAGAGAGAGTGAATTGCCAGAACACCTGTGGACTGTATCTCTCTGTGCTGAGTTCAGCCCAAGGAAAGATACAAAAGCTGATTTACAGCTTCCCATAGACGGAGTATCCAGCTACTTTCCAAAGCAAGGACACATGAGACTATACCTGCTTGAGCCCTGAAGAGGAGTCAATTCACCACCCCCAACCGGACGCTGAAGCTACAGACTGCAAGGGTGAGAGAAGGGGATTTTCCTTTATGGTTCAGGGTTAATTAGTTTTTGGTCTTTGCTAGCAGATAGGTTATTGTTCAGGCACATGGTCATTAGCCTAATAAAGCTGCTGAGTTAGTCATTTCTTCCAGGATAGTATTATAGTGGTATAATCACATATACATTCATATATCTATTCTGTGTAATCATCAGTATTTTGGTGCTCAGTATATTTTTGTATCTTGCTTGCCATAATTGCTTTTTTATATATAAATTTCCACACTGGCATCATTCCTTCATTGGGGATAGCCTGGCTCGGGCCTAAGGGCCATTTAGGTGCTTTCATACCTTTAACCATATGAGTCCAGAGTAATTGCTATCTGACTGATCTGTTATACTAACAGTGCCTATAGAACAAAGCTTCTGCAGTAATAAAACCTTCTTTTGATATGCGCTTGTTCAACCAGAGGATAAAGTAGATGGTGGAAGCATAGATAAGAGATGCTTTAATGCAGAATAGTGGTCCTTTATGGTGTATACCAGGAGTAGGCAACGCCGGTCCTCGAGAGCCGCAGGCAGGTCAGGTTTTCAGGATATCCACAATGAATATGCATGAACTTGATTTGCATACACTGCCTCCATGGTATGCAAATCTATCTCCTGCATATTCATTGTGGATATCCTGAAAACCTGACCTGCCTGCGGCTCTCGAGGACTGGAGTTGCCTACCCCAGGTGTATACCATCTCTTCTATATTATCACTGAAATGGGAATTGACAGCATAGGAAGCATCTGCTAATCATGTGAAGATCTTCATATAGGCCAAACACACAGCCAAACAAGATATATGGCAGCAATAGCAGAAGTTGAGATCCTAGATGATGTACTGAATATATATCAGATGATTTATTTTATTTTTATTTATATTTTGCTCACACCTTTTTCAGTAGTAGCTCAAGGTGAGTTACATTCAGATACACTGGATATTTCTCTGTCCCAGGAGGGCTCACAATCTAAGTTTGTACCCGAGGCAATGGAGGGTTAAGTGACTTGCCCAATATCACAAGGAGCAGCAATGGGATTTGAACCGGCCACCTCTAGATTGCAAGACCAGTGTTCTAACCACTAGGCCACTCCTCCACTCTGAACATATATAATGGGTTTCACACATCTGCTTGGGCCAGGATAGCAACTAGCATAGACTGAGAAAATATGAGAAATTTTGCATCCAGTGCAAAATGGTATGAATATTGAAACAGGTTGATGGGCTGCAACTCAAACATATAACATTGTGCCCTAGAATAAGTGATCCAATAGCCTAGGATCTTCACCAGGTGGCACATTAGAAAATTTATTGCATTTTCTGTTTGTTTTTTTTTACCACTTAAAGAACAATAATGTTGGAATTCATTAAAACTAGGTGCTGGTTGAACTTTATACTAAATCCATCTTTACAGATGCAGGATGAAGGATAGTGGGGATTGTCATTTGTGAAGTTGCAGGAGTCCATGGATCAGGATGACCACAGTGGCTTTTTGGGTATTCATGAAATTTAAGAAGCCAAACATCTTCACAGGATTCTAATTTCTGCTGTAAGAGGAATCCATGATCTTGACATGCACTGAACAAGTCTCAGGCAAGAGATGTCCTCCTAGATTCATTACATGCAGGAGAAGGGTCAGAGGATCTGGGTAATCTTCCAAGGCACTATGTGAAAGCTACGAACAGCAACGTAGTGAATGGCCCCCTGTGGTTTGGAGCATGAGATAGCAAACAAATTATTGCATCTTCTGATGTAATGAGTGTCCCTCTGCAAAGGAATAAAGGTAGGGAATTGGAAAGGCATTAGGAAACACCTCCGATATTACATCTAAGACTGTTCCTTTCAGTAGCCTTTGACATATTCATTAAACATCTTTTGGAGGAAGGATTGAAGCAGCAAAGCAAACAAATAACTCACTGGCTACTGTAATCAAAACCAGGGTAGACACCATTAGAGGCTGGCCTATTGCTAGGATGGAGTCAGTCCAGAGGGCAGCAGGGACAAAGATTTCAATATGTATAATTTGGAAGAAAGGTGGGAGAGAAGAGATAGGATAAAGGCATTTAAATCCTCTATGGCATAAATGTACAGGAGGCAGGCCTCTTTCAACAAAGAAAATTCTGGAATGAGGGTACATCAGATGAAGGTGAGAAGGTGAAAAGGAATACTCAGGAGTAATCTAAGGAAATATGCCTTGACAAAAAAGGTGTTAGATGCTTGGAACGGGCTCCTGATGGAGAAGAAGACTGTATCTGAATTCAAGCAAGCATGGGACAAGCACGGAGGATCAAGAGACAGCGGACGGTACGAACGGGCAGACAGGATAGGCCATACAGTCTTTACCTGCTGTCATTTTCTATGTTTCTACTGCATTGGAGATATCCATGCACTAACAGGAAAGCAAGATGAAATGTATGCAGAGTCTGTGCTGTTGGTATGCAGACAGATACTTGCGCTAGAACAGCCTTTGCACAATCTGCACTGGTGTGAAGAACTGGCCTGTTTGTACTAAGAGGTAAATCAGATGTCTGTACTGATGGAGTGAGCAGAGGCGTATCTGAAGTTCGGCGGTAGGGGGGGGGCCAGAGCCAGAGTGCAGCGACGTCAGACTCCGAAACTGGATTCAGCAGCTTTGAACAGCACGGAGGACGATCGAAGATGAACTTAAATGACATCAGCTCAGCTGGCAGGGGTTGGGGTCCCCCGCCAGCCGAAGGAATATTTTTAAAGTCAGCGGCAGGAGGAAGCGGACCTCGGCTGGCAGGGTTTGGGGTCCCCCGCCAACAAAGGTAGCCCATGGCGACGGCGGGGGAGGGTTGACGGCGGTAGGGGGGTTCAGGGCAAAATCTGCGGGGGCCTAGGCCCCCGTGGCCCCACGCAGATACGCCCCTGGGAGTGAGGCAAAGTTGAGCACTGCTGTCTGGTCAGAGTCTGATGGTGCAGACACAGCAGAGGATGGCTGTACAGGTCTGTACTCTAGAGTAGCGCTTTGACCCTGAACAGTGCTTAGGTGCCTCTGCTTCTCTATCGCTTTTAATGGGACTTTCAAGGATGTTTCGACATCAAAATCTGTGCAAGTATGCAGAACACAGCGGCATTTAGAGTTGGAAGTTTCCAAGGATGGTTGTACCGATTCGGACGGGGTCTGGCCCTGCTACTTTACAGCTAGACTCTGAAAATCACTGCACAGGAAGTTAGAGGCAACAACCGCAGAGAAGGATCTACTAGAACGTGCAGAGTAAGCTGATCTCTGAGCAGATGGTATTTTATCCTTCCTTCTGGGCAAGCAGAAGCCTCTTATCTGCCTCCCAATGACTGCAAAGGTAGTTCAAGTAGCCCTTCTGGTATCATTCGGGACATTCTGGAGCAATGCTTGCAGTCTGCCCAATTATGACCTGAGCCCAGAGAAATCAAACATCAGTTCTGGATCAATCACTCTGAAGGCAGGGACTGATCCCAAACTTGTTTTTCTTTAAATGTTCCAGACAAACATAATGAAACAATAAAATAAGAGAAAATAAATATGACAACAACAACAAAAAACAAAAAGACACAGGAGAAGGCAAAAAAAAAAAAAAAAAACCTCCAATTCGTGAGAGCTTTGTTTTCAAGTACTTTTGACAGAGTGGAAAACACAAAACTGTGGAGCTTATAAAAGACTGCTGTGTGCAGGAAGGGCCACATATGCCCAGATCGTTACACTAAGGGGCCCTTTTACTAAGCCGCGTAAGCGTCTACGCGCGCCCGTGCACCAAAATGGAGCTACTGCCCAGCTACTGCATGGCTCTTGTGGTAATTTCATTTTTGGCGTGCGTCCGAAAAGTAATTTTTATTTTCGGACACACATATTGGACACGCGCCAAGTGTCATTTGATGAGCGTAGGTCATCACCGCCCGGGTTCCGCGTGAGACTTTACCACCAGGTCAATGGCTGGCGGTATGGTCTCAGACTCAAAATGCAAGCGTGGCAATTTTCATTTTGCCGCATGTCTATTTTCGGCAAAAGTTTTAAAAGGCATTTTTTACAAGTACACAGAAAAATGAGTCTGCAAGCGCCCAAAACACGCCTCTACACTACCACAGGCCATTATTTCAGGGCGCCTTTGTAAAAGGGCCCCTAAGTTCTGAAATCTAGGACAATTTTTCTGTCTCAGCACCTGATGACATCATCCACTTGTGTGCCTGACTCAAACCTGCTCATCAACAAAATCACAACTAACACTGGTTCAGACTACAACCCTTGACATAGCGGTATATCAAATAATGTTAACCTGAACCTGACACAATTATATGCACCCTATATCTGTTTAATATTTGATGATAAAAAAAAATAATGGGTTTGAATACTCACATGCATGCCAGTATCCAAAAATTAGGAGAAACTAATACACAAAACTCTAAAAGATATACTGGGACATTTCTACAGCCATTCAGAAAAAGAGAGCCTTGCCTCGGAAACAGGGAGACCCAAGTCGTACAGAATCATAACTGTCTAAAGCAGTTGTTCTCAACCCAGTCCTCTAGACACACCAAGCCAGTCAGGTTTTCAGGATATCCACAATGAATATGCACAAGAGAGATCTGCATGTAGTGGTTTCACTGCATGCAAATCTCTCATGCATATTCATTGTGGACATCCTGAAAACCTGACTGGCTTGGTGTGTCCTGAGAACTGGGTTGAGAACACCTGGTCTAAGGTGAAAGGAGAGAGAAAACAAGAGATACTGCAGAATGGTCATCATTACCTGATACATAATATTTCTCATGAGGTCGTGGTCTACCATACTGGCGAGTTCCAAGTGAACAGGGATGTCAATGGGAATATCAGAGAGAGAAATCACTGCCTAAAAGGATAAAAAAATATTAAGAAATGGCCAACAGCTGCAGAAAGATTTTCTGAAATACAGGCATGTCAGCTGTTTGCTTCCTCTTCACTTTACTCAGGCAGATATGTTGGTCTTCTGTGACTGATTTGAATTTTGCCTGACCACCTCTGGGAAAAAGCAACTCAAGCCACCAGAAACAAAAAATGAGGTTTTTAATTCTGTTAGAGCAATGTGTAATACAACAGTTGAAACCCCATCCCTCCCCCACTTTTATGTGAAAAAAATAAAGTTACAGAAGTTCAAACATGTAACTTTTGCAGATTGCTTATGGGCATCCATGACTTGAAAAATTGGCCAGTTCTGGATCCCCTACTTTAGTCACCTTTTCCCAAAGATGGTCGCATATCCCCTTGACATAGCATTCATGAAACATGGCTCACATCAGGGAGTTCACTTACTGGCAGGTCCTTCAATTATTGGATACAACGGTTATCTATTTTAATAACCTTTGGATTCCTGTTTTGGCATAAGTTTCTTATTATAAATAGCTGATATTTTTATATAGATCAGTAAATAATGTAACAGGAGTGCTATAATTTAATATGCACATTTTATAGATTTATATACATGTGAATTTTATGTATTTATTATTTATCCATTCTTTTATGATGTCCTAGATTGGTATCTCATTATTATTATTTTTTTATTTCAAATAATTTTTACTATAATGATCAGAACAAGAACAAAGCAGCAATTCAAAAACATATCAAGCAAATAACAGTGCAAATGTATACAAACATTATCTAAAAAGGCTGTAATATATAACGAGTAATTAGTTCTATATATAGGAACCAACCGTAAGAGACAAAGGGAAAGAACTAGGAACAAACAGAAGAAATATATTTTAGGTGTAGAAGAAGCATATTGTAGGTGGAGTAATCAGGACATCAGGAAGGGAAGCATAATCCACAAAACAGATTTAAATGCCACTTTTTTGGAAGACCCAGATTTTTCTTCACAAATAAAGACTGCCATTACTGAATTTTTCACTATTATCCCTTCAGACACTTATTGGTTCAACCTACAGGATACATTTAAGGCATATATTAGAGGGATAATTATACCGTATTCCTCATCCATTAATTAAAAAAAAATACATAGAGAAATTTCTGACTAGGAAACAAAAATTAAAGCATTGGAGACCTGTCATCAATCAGATCCATCAAATAAGCACGTTCTAACTGAACTAAATAAAGTTAGGTTCAATTATAATCAGTTACTTAGTAAAAGAGCTAACAACTCAATATTCTTACAGCAAGCTCAGTATCACTCTAAGAACAACAGGTGCCGCCATTTATTAGCCAACTATTTAAAACTGTGCGCTGAAAAGAAACAAATTACTACTATTAAGGATGCTTGCTCGCATGACAACTAACCCCATAGAACTAGCAGAATGCTTTAGAGCTTTCTATACTGATCTATATTCTTCAGAATGTATTACTCCAGTCATGGATAACTAAGATGGAGTTATCCATGACGAATCACCCCACCCTAGATGAACAACACAATAGCCACCTCACTCAAGACTATTTCAGCCCATGAAATTGGCCAAATCCTGAGAAGTATAGTTAAAAAGAAAGCTCCTGGCCCTGGCGTTTTGTCAGGTGAGTTCTAGCTGGCCTTTTAAGATGAATTAATCCCAATTCTTGAGTCTTTTTTCAATTTCATGATACATGAGAAACTTTTATTGAGGCCATCATTACAGTATTCTCTAAACCAGGTAAAGACCCACTACTAATACAGAACTACAGACCCCTTTTCCTAATAAATATTGATACTAAAATATATGCAGTAAAATAAAATTACAGTTTATACTACATAAAATTATACTACCTGACCAAACAGGCTTTATGCATAGGAAATATTCATATGACAATACGAGGCTATTCTCCAATATTCTTTTACACTCTCAATCAGCATCCCATCTCACCATGGCTATCGGACTGAAAAAGCATTTGATGGGGTGGAATGGCCTTACCTGTTTCAGGCTTTACAATGGTACGGTGTTGCCCCAGAATTTATAAATCTGGTTAAACTACTTTATACCATTCTTACCAATAGAATTCAAATTAACAATATCATATTGACCCTTTCCATCCAACAAGAGGTACCCAGGCAAGGTTGCCCTCCATCCCCATTACTCTTTAATTCAACTCTGGAACCTTGCCTTCATGCTATTAGATTCTCATACACTATAGAACATGTATTGTTGGGCCCAATCAAACCCAAACTATCTGCTTACACGGATGATATACTCCTACATACTTTGCCTTCTTCAATTTCAGCCATATTGGATTTAATTAACCAATATTCTGCCATTTCTGGTTTTAAGTTAAATGCTTCAAATTCAGATATACTACCAATACCGACACTGTTTTGCAATGGTTTCAGTCCTTTCTGCACAATCTGACCTTCATGGTAGTTACATCATCTTCCGAATCAGTTGTCAATTGCTTGCACTGTGGAGTTCCATAGGGCTCTATTCTTTCTCCTCTATTGTTTAATCTGTTTTTTAGTCCACTGGCGCTTCTCATTCAGGAATGTACTGTTTCTTTCCATATCAATGCAGATGACATTCTCCATCATACCAACCCAGTTAATCTAGACATTCAACCACTGCAAGATATTTATCTAAGATCATTCCATGGCTAGCTAGAAACCGGTTAGTGTTGAACCCAGACAAAACTGTAGCCTGCTTATTAACAGGAAATTTATCACATAACCTGCAACTTTAAGGTACAATGACAACTCGTTGATTCTTTTCTAGTGTCTCGGAATTCTTTTTGACTCTCAGTTCTCTTTCAGCTTGCAGGTCTCGGTTCTCTGTAGATCAGGGCTTTTTAACCCTAAATCAATTGCGTTCTGTACGCAATCTTTTTCAACACCACTCCTTTCATTCCCTTCTATTTGCTCTCTTTATGTCCAGACTTGACTATTGCAATATTGTTTATGCTGGTATTTTGTACTTTCTTCTAAAGAAATTACAAACTTTACAAAACTGTGCCATCCATCTTCTTTGCCATTCTGGTCATGTTGCACATGTGACACCTTTGCTTAAATTGGTTACTAGTTGAGTACAGGATCAAGATTAAGATTTAGCTTTTAACTTTCAAGGCCTGCTGTTTAGGGACCTCTCCCTATTTACATTCACTGACAATACCATATACTCCCCTATGTACACTTCAATCCATTAATGATCATCGCACGGTACTGCTCAGCCCTCATGCGGCTCATTACGAGTTCATGTAACACTGCTTTCTTTTTTATAGCTCCCATACTCTGGAATTCATTACCTCTGATAATCTGAGGGGAACTTTCCATTAAACATTTTAAAGTGGAAATCAAGATGTAGTTTGTACTAGGCTGCGCAATTTGGTTTGCTATTCGCTAAAACACTTATGAATTTTATCAAATATTACAGAAGAAAATTAAACAGGAATTAGAGAGAATTAAAAGTCTTTTTTAATTACTCACCCACCATCACAGAATCAGACATCAGTTTCAAGTTATAACAAACTTACAAAATCTAACATCAGTATCTCTGGTAATTATAAGTAATTAGACTAATTAGATAAAGAAGCGAGAAAGGAGGAAGAAAGTTTGTTCCTCATACAAAGGTCACAGAACAGAGAGAAAGCAGAGAATGAAAGAAAGATTCACAGTTATAGAGAATTAGTTTCTATCGGGGTGGGGGGGAAGAGTACCCCCCCCCCCTGGAAATAGGCTTTGGCAGGGATATGAAACTCTCCTGCCATCCGGACTATTTCAGAGTTTCTTTGTCTGCAGTGTGGTTTTATAGGCTGTGGTGAGCATCCATCTCTCCTCTACCCTGGACCAATCATAGGTGCTGCACATGGCCGGAGACTTGTAATTGGGAGTTTTATATGTGCTGGAAGCTTGCAATTGGTCCTTGCCATTCCTCTTCTCAGTGAATTAGTTTTGTAACAGGATATACCAGGTATCTGAGTTGCCTTAGCAACATGAGACCCCATCAGAGCATGAGACCAGCCAGAAATTCCTTCATGTGGCTGATAGGAAAAAGAGAGATGGGGGATGGGAAACAGTGCAGTATACCTGAAATAAAACTTTATAGGACAGGTTGCTTCAGTGGGCATATCCAGGCTGAGTTGGTTTGATGCTAGAGTGTGCTGTTCACCTGCTCCTACTGTGTGTTAAAGCTCTCTCTTTTGTGGAGACGTTATTATGATACCTTTCCTATTGACCACTGTAATTCTCTCTTGCTGACAAACAACTGTACACCGCTTTGTCCTGCTTTGCCAGTTAAAGGTGGTACAGTACATTTGAAATAAGTAAATAATTAGGTCAGCAACTAAACTTCTCGCCTTTTTCAAGAACTTCACAGGTCTAAAAGTTGGTCCTATTGCACTGGTTACCATTGCAAGCCAGAACTGAATTTTACCCGAGTTATTTACAAGATTTTGTAATGCTATATATTCCTTCTAGATGCCTCCGTTCAGAAAATATTACACTGGTGAAATGTACTAAGACACAATGTAGGTTGCGGACCACAGAACAAAGCTCATTAGTGGGTAAGGGGGTTGAACAATGGAATCATCTTCCAATTTTTATTAGAAATATTAAGAATTATATGTTATTCTGTCATAATTTGAAAACTTGGCTATTCAGGAAATATTTGATTGGAAATGCCTGATACTGCTGGTATCATTGTTTTTGCTTACAGTGAAGGAGCCAAGATACAGCCAACTATAATTACACTTTGGTGTATTTTCTAGCTTAAATCACAGCACCCTGTGAATTGCAATCCTGCATTTAACAGATAAAATTACTCAGTCCTTACATTTTGTTGATTTAGATGACATTTAAAAAATGTTTATTAGCCACAATTTATATAAAATTTGACCGAGGATTTTGGAGACTATAAGAAGTGTTCATATAATTAAGGAAATATATTTAGACCTGTGATGTTCTTGAACACGGCATAAAACGTAGTTGCCGACTATTATAAACCAAAGTCCTTTTTCCTCTCCCCCTATTATTTAGGCATGGGAAGTGAACCAAGCAATTTTGTAAAGGGTTCTCTGAGCGAAGCAGCTTTACAGAATACACTTAGCATGGATCAGAATGGTACCTAACGCTGGGCACCACTTAATGAATCTGGCCCTTAGTGTATTGTGAGTATGCTGAGCACTCTCCACGTTATTTCAAATAAATTTATATTAGGCTATGTACTGTGCTCTTGGGTTTTTTTGAGGGTCAAGCCCATTAATATATATATATATATATATATATATATATACACACACACACATTATATATGTGTGTGTATATATCTATATCTATTTCCACACCGTTTTTGACACAGAACTCGGTATAAATACTCTTGAAATTGCTTTTCTTGTCCTGCTATTCTAAATGTTCTGCCAGCTTTTGTGTTACTGAAGGATATGCAACACTAAATAGTCATGTCTTAAGTTGCATGAGTAAGGTGGGAGAGTTCACATACAGCCACACTAATCTTCAACATTGAAAAACATCTTTTACCCAATGGTCTGGATGCAGCTTCACTATATGCAGCTTGATCAGTCACCAGATGGGAAGGGATATGAGAAGAGCAGGCTTTGTAGTCAGCTATGACAGACCTGGATCAGTGATGCAGACGTTCAAGCCTCAAGTGCTACAAACAGGTCAGTTTTATAGGATATCCCTAGTGAATAACAAAATATGGGTAACAATTTCAATATAGTTGTAACATCAGATATATTAAAAATATTACCACAACTATAACCAGTTGCAAAACTTTTTATTCAAATTTATACAAAAGTATTTAAAAATTATCCAAACACTTAATAATATTGTGATAATGCTGTTGCCCTACTCATGTACACACATATACCTAAGCTGTTAAAAAAACCAAAATGGCCTCTATGACGTAACAATAATGGCCCACAGCCCCTCATACAGAAAACAATTGAAAGTCACAATAATAGATGGTATACTTATCTCAAAAGTCCTTCCAACAGTCAACAGGGTCCACACTATTCACCACTACAACAACCACAGTTTCATTATATATCCAAAGGATGAAAAACAGTCAACATTGCACCCAAGTGGTAAGACATTGGCAAAACCATGAAGAAATCGTAAAAGAATCCAAGTACTAAATAGAAAAGGGTGCCATGGCGTCCTAATAAGCTGTAACCAGGATAATATCCACTCCTAGAGGCAATGTTTCCATTTGACTGCTCTATTCCTTCAAAGTTCACCGAACCCAACACAATCTGTGTTTCGCTCTTCAAGCATCGACAGGGGTCAGGTATCTAAATACACATAACACAGTCACTACTGAATTCCCCTATCCTCATACAATACAAAAATCCCAAACCATAATATAACTAATCAAACCAAACCTTATAATAACTCACAGGCAAGCCGGCAGTTGGGAACTCATCATCAAGCTCAACGCTGTACTTGGATTCTTTTACAAATGGCTTTGCCAGTGTCTCACCAATTGGATGCAATGATGACTCATTGACTGTTTTTTATCCTTTGGATATATAATGACACTGTGGTTGTCGTAATGGTGAATAGTGTGGACCCAGTTGAAGAGACTATTGCAAGGACTTTTGAGATGTATACCATCTATTATCATGACTTTCAATTTTTTGCTGTATGGGGGGGTGTGGGCCATTATTGTTATGTCATAGAGGCCATTTTGTTTTTTAACAGCTTAGGTATATGTGTGTACATGAGTAGCGCAACAACATTATCGCAATATTATTAAGTGTTTGGATAATTTTTTAAATACTTATGTATAAATTTTAATAAAAAATTTTGCAATTGGTTATAACTGTGGTAATATTTTGAATATAATGAATATCCATGAGAGATCTGCATGGATACTATCTTCCACTGCATGCACATCTCTCTCATGCATACTCAATACGGTAGCACTTGAGGCCTGAACTTCTTCATCCTTGATCTAGATGATTGCTGATTAAATTCTGTCTGCAATAGGGTGGAAATCTTTCAGAAAATGTCTAGGTTGTTTCAATGAGAAGATAAATGTTGCCTCTTACATGTGCTATATGGAGCACTTACTTCTCTAAGCCGCTTCTCACGCATTTCCTGGCTCTGGCCCTCCATCATGTGCAGCCCAGAGAGGACCACAAGATCTGGCTGGAAGTTCTCCAGGCTGGACACGAACATTTCTAGCATGTTCATGACTCCATTGGACTTATCATGGGAGAAGATAAAGCGGTTTGCTGTATGAGCATGAACTGCTCCCCAGTTCTCACCTGGCAACAAGGAAAATATAAAAGGTAATGTAAACAGTAGCATAATGCAAAGAAATTACATGGAAATACTTTTAAAACAAATAGGAGGAAATATTTTTTCACACAAAGAATAGTTAAGCTCTGGAACTCATTGCCGGAGGATGTGGTAACAGTGGTTTGCATATCTGGGTTTTAAAAAGATCCTGGAGGAAAAGTCCATAGTCTGTTATTGAGATAGACGTGGGGGAAGCCACTGCTTACCCTGGGATTGGTAGCATTGAATGTTGCTACTATCTGGGTTTCTGCCGGGTATTGCAAGCTGGATTGGCCACTGTTGGAAGCAGGATACTGGGCTATATGGACCATTGGTCTGACCCAGTATAGCTATTCTTATGTTAAGAATGTACAAGCTACACACCAAATTATGGACACATCATTAAATATAAAGTAAAAGTCTGTCTGAAGGCTCAGCATTTTGAATGGTGCTACCCACTACTTTGAATCATTGATAGTCACAAGTGAATTCCCTGTCTTTCTAGAGAATAGACCAGAATATGTCCCCATTGCAAGTGATTGTGTATGTGCCGCTTTCATTCAGCATCCAAAGCAATGCCACTGAACAACCCTGCTGCATCAGGAACAGCAGAAAGGGACTGTAAAAAGGAAAACAGAAACATCAAAAGGTAGACCTCGAGGGCCAAAAACCAGTTGGGTTTTCAGGATTTCCCCAATGAATATGCATGAGATCTATTTGTATGCACTGTCTCCACTGTATGCAAATAGATCTCATGCATATTCACTGGGGAAATCCTGAAAACCCGACCTCGTGAGGGCCGAGGTTGGACACCCCTGAGGTAGACTGTGGATGATCAATTTAATGAATTGGCAATAATAAGACACCAGAATAAAGGCCAAAAACTCTCCAAACATCTGCATTTTTTAGCTGTATTTTATTCAAGTGATAGTGCCTCTGGGTACAACCTGTCTGTAGACATAGATCTGCACTTGTGCAAACAAATCTGTGTTTGGCAGCCTGGAGAACTTATGTATCACAAGGAATGGAGGAGTAGCTTAATGGTTAGTGCAGTGGGCTCAGAACCTGAGGAACTGCGTAAAGTTATGATGTATTTTCACCATAACCAGTGAATCATCCTTCCAACATTGTTTCTCAGGCCACATGTCCAAGTAGGTGAATGTGCCTTGCACAACACAGATTAAAAAAGAGCCTCAGCCTTCTATATGCATAGATTACTAAAGGGTTTTAGTCTGCTCCAACTTGATTTCATCTGGTGCCAACAGCCCAAGGACAAATTATTTATTTTCATCTCTTTTGCTCATACCAGGCAGGCTCGACTATGGAAAAGGCATATTCTGGTTCATCATGTCAGAACCATGGCATCACTGGTGATCCACCTGCAGGCCAGCCCCCATTGAAGAGATCTACAAGGATGTAACATGGACTTCTGTCCACATGTTCACATCCTAATACTGTTTGGAGAAAGATTCCCGACACAATGGTAAGTTTGCTTAATCTGTTCTGCAGAACCTCTTAAGGTTAAGAATCTAATTCCATTTGGATTATTTCCAAGTCAACTTTGTAAGAAAAAAAAAAGTTAGAAAAAACCAACCTATTGTGAACAAAAACATGGGTTTTGATGTCCACTAGCATTTTATTCCCCTTGTTTGATAAACCAAATCTATAGCTAGGTATCCCCATGTGAGAGCTGAATATTCTCTATGTCCCTGGAGACAGCAAAGTTGCTTACATGTAACTGATGTTCTCTAAAAACAGCCGCATACACACCCTCACAAAACCCTCCAACCTACTTTAGGATCTGATTTATCTTAGTAATAAATATATACAGAGTTGAAGGAAATATTAGTTCTGCCCTGATAATTTTCTTTCCTTTAGTCCCAAGAGATCAATCCAGAGACTAGCGGGTTATACCTATCCACCAGCAGGTGGAGATAGAGAACAAAGTACTCTGCCATAAGGATCCAGTGCAGCACCCTTCCCTTTCAGTATTCATGATAAGGAAGTACGGCAAATCAGAAGAGAGAGAAACATCCTGCCTCTAACAAGAGCCACTATGAAACAAAAACCTGGAACTGGAAGAAGCCAACAAGTGCACATACTCACTCCCACACACAACTGGAAAATGGTCCAATGGCAATAAAGCCAACACTAGCAACGAGCTGTTGCCTAGTCTTCTGAATTTTGTTTTGTTTTTCTTTTTTGTACATCAGCATCTGCAAACAACCAAAATCCCTGAGCCTATGCATGGCCCAGAAAACAGACACATAGACAGAAAAGCAAAGGGAAGGCCTTTGGATTGATCTCTTGGGACTAAACGAAAGAAAATTATTAGGCAAGACCTAATTTCTCCTTCCATTATGTCCCAGAGATCAATCCAGAGACTTGTGGGACGTAAAAAAGCAGTCGTCAAGTAGGGTGGGAAACAGCAATCCTTGCAGCTAGGACCAAAGCATGAAGGTTGTGTCGCCCCTGGCCAAGTCATCCAAATGATAATGTCTCAAACGTGTGCGGCAGAGACCAAATCACCAATCTACAGATCTCAATCGTAATGGCCTGCGATTCTGCAAATGAAGAAGCCTGCACCCTGGTGGAATACTCTTTGAAGCCCAAAGGTGGTGATCTCCCTGCCGAAAGATAAGTCGAAGAAATGGCCTCCTTAAGCAATGGTTGCGTTCACAGCTTCCTCCCTCTGCTTGCGACCAGCAAAAGGGACAAAAAGGTGGTCCGAATGCTTGATGTCACTGGTGACCTCCAGATATTTGATCAAAATCCTGAAGATATCCAAGCAGCAGAGACAGCAATACTCAGTTGGATAGTCTGCCCTGCTAAAAGCAGAAAGTGTAATCACCAACGCCACCTTGGGCAAAAAAATAAGGCATGGGTCAGATTGAAACCCCTGCCTCAGAAAAGCAGAGAAATGTATCATGGCATGACACTGCCTGTAACTCAGAGTCCCTCCTGGCTGAAGTAATGCCCACTAGAAAAACCGTCTTGATTGCAAGATCCTTCACAGTGAGATTGTCAAGAGGTTTGAAGGTGTTTTCTGTAATGCCTGGAATACCAGGTTGAGACTACAGGCCAGCAAACATTTAACTCCTCGCAGGAAATGGACAACAACCAGAAGTGCTGCCAGGGAGGACCCTGAGCGCCTTCAAAAACATGCCAAGGTCCCCACCTGAACCTTCAGTGAGCTCAAAAAAAAAAGGCCCATTTGAAGCCCCTCCTGCACAAAGGTAAGAATATGCAACAGAGAGGCCCCAAAATGGAGAGAGATTCGTGGGGAACACCATACTCAAAGATCCTTCAAATTCTAGCATAAGCCACTGAAGTTGATCTCTTCCTGGCCTGGAGCGTAGTGATCACATCATCTCAATAACCCCTCTCTCTCAATCATGATTGTTCAGGAACCATGCTGTAAGACCAAAGGGGGAGGGATCCTCCATTTGGACAGGACCCTGCACTAAGAGACCCCACTGAGATAGAAGGCGGATAGAGCCGTTGATCTGCAAACCACATCCTCCAGGGCCAATCCAGCGTCACCAGAATCACCGGACCCTGGTGATAAGCAATCCTCCTGAGGACCTGGCTGATCATCGGCCATGGAGGAAAGACAGTGGAACAACTCCGCCGGCCAAGGCTGAAGCAGGGCATTTAAGGCCTCGGAACTGAATTCCCTCTGTCTGCTAAAGAATCTGGGAGCTTTGGCATTGCTGCTTGTGGCTATCCAGGACAGGAGCTCCTTCATGCAGACATGATCAGCTGAAACACCTCTGTAGAGAGCTCCCATTCCCTGGATCCAAGAGATTCCTGCTGAGGTAATCTGCACATTCTGCATGTCCGTTATGCTTGCTGCCGAGAGCAAGGAAAGATGGATTTCTGCCCACTGACAGAGGAAATGCACTGCCTGGGCCAGAGTAACACTTTTCATGCCCCCCTACCGATTGACATAGGGTCATCGTAGTCACACAGTCGGACAGGATCCAAACAGTTTTTGCCCTCTAAGAGGGCTGAGAACAACTTTAACGCCATCCTGATGGCTCTCAACTCCAAGCGGTTTATTGACCAAGCTGCCGCCATCCAGGACCACAGCCCTTGTGCTGTCTGGCCCAGTGTGTTCCCCATCTGGAGAGACTGGTGTCCGTTGTCACCGCTACCCAGACTGGAGCTGCTAGAGAGGCTCCATCACCTCACTGGGGCAGTGCATGGCAGCCGTAGAAGATAGTTGGTGGACAATGAGGACCAACAGAATGAGCAGAGCCAACTGACATGGGTGCATGTGGAACTGTGCCCAAGGAAGAATGTCCAGAGTAAAAGAAATGGTGCTTATGATCTGCATGTAAACCCATGCCTGAGGGGGCAGAGAGCAGAAGCAGCCTGGACACTTGGGAAACAAAATCTTCACCTTTCTTCAGGAGAAACACACTCCCAGTCGGGGTGTCGAAAAAGATGTCAACATACTGCTAAACTTATTTTTCATATGAAAAAGTTTGATAGAGCAACTCTGGCCTTGATTTCTTTACACTAGCTTCCAGTGCAAGCTCAAAATTATTTCAAGCTTGCCTGTTTTGTGTTTTAAATGTTTAATGGTTTGTCCCCAGTTTGTCTGTTAAATTTGATTGCTTTACCTCTGATAAGATCTTCTAAATCCAGAGATCCTTTTCTCCTTTTATTTGTAGGTAGTAGACTTAAGAAAACTTTAGAGAATTCTTTTAGCTTTCAGGCTGTACAATTTTGGCTCATCTGTAGTGTTACGGGCAACCTGTTCTTATAGTTCTTTTAGAAATAAAACTAAAAATGTTCCTATTTAAGAAATTTTATGCTTAATTTTTCTGTAATGTTTTATTTATTTATTTATTTATTTGGATTTTGCTCACACCTTTTTGAGTAGTAGCTCAAGGTGAGTTACATTCAGATACACTGGGAAGTTTTAATATTAACCGCTTCGAACCACTATCTGGTGGGAGTTGGTGGTATACAAACAACATATCACTGGGCAGACTGGATGGACTCGTTCAGGTCTTTATCTACCGTCATTTACTATGTTATCATCATCAAGGTGTCAAACAGTTCTTGGAAAGGTTGATCACCCAACTGAGCGACTGAAGTAGAACAACCACCTTGGCTGTTCCATATCAGCCAATCGTCCAAATAGGGGTGGACCCAAATACTTTCCTGATGCAAAAGGCCACCGCCGCCACCATGGACTTGGAGAAGGTCCTCAGAGATGTTGCAAGCCGAAAAGGCACCATCCAAAATTGGTAACGCTGCCCGAGCATGGAGAAACGAAGAAAGCGCTGATGCGGTGGTCAAATTGAAATGTGGAAATATGCCTCCTTGAGGTCCAGAGAGGTCAGAAATTCTCCAGGCCACACAATCACGACGACAGACGCATGTGTAATTGTCGGACCCTGAGGACACTGTTTATGCGTTTAAGATCGAGCACTGAATGGAAGGCTCCGCCCTTTTTGGGGACAACGAAAGATCAAACAGCAACCATGGCCCCTTTCTGCAGGAGGAACAGGCTGCACTGCCCCAAATGAAGAAGGTCCCGTAATGTGCCTCTGACCACCCGAATCTTGGCAGGAGCCTTGCATGGGGAGGCCAAAAAAAAAAAATCTGTGAATAGACAAGAAAACTCCAGCTTGTACCAGTCTCAGACCACCTCTAAGATCCACTGGTCTGAAGTGACTCTGGCCTATTCCTCAAGGAACAAGGAAAGATCCTCCGATGAGGATCCCTGAAGTGGATGAAGAGGGGCATCTGTCACTTCGAAAGGGCTGCTGGTTCTGTTGGAAGCAAGACTTCTGATAGGAAAAGGACATCCCAGACCTGTAACAACACGCATCCCTGAATCTGGAATGAGACTGTGGATAAAGGAAAGGGGCCTTAGACTTATCCTCAGGCAGACACTGGCCCTCAGAGCCCCACAAATCCTTCACTATCTTCTCCAGATCCTCCCCAAAAATCAGCTTTCCCCTGAAAAGGGAGGCGAGCAAGCCTGGATTTAGAGGCTGTGTCCACAGCCCAATGATGGAGCCAAAGCCAATGCCTCGCCGTGACTGCCAAAGACATTTCCTTGGACAAGACCCTAAGCAAATCATACAATAAATTTTCCAGATAGACCAAACCAGCTTCTAGGGATGGCAGGGATTGAACCAGATCTCAGCCATCATTGTCTTCTGTACCAAACTCAGAAAGCGCTAGCAACATTTGATCAATACACTGTAGCCTACAAACATAATGCTACCACATCAAAGGAGAGCTTAAGACAGGACTCCAGCTTGCAATCCTGGATGTCTTTTATAGCCATGCCACCCTTGACCAGGAGAGTAGTCTTCTTGGTCACAAACTTGACCAAAGAGGCCACCTTAGGTAAACGCAAGGACTCCAACTCCTGCGCAGGGAGAGGCTACAACCAAGCCATGGCTCTAGCCACCCTCAAACCCGAGTCAAGGGAGTCCCACTGCATGGAGACAGGCACCCTCATCGCAGCATGGATATGAAAGGTCCTAGGTAGTTTCTTAGTGCCAGACATCACAGGGTGCAAAGTAGCTTTCCAGCTAAAGGGCTCAGAAGAAGAAATGTTAAGCACCTCCAATACCTGAGAAATGAGGGATGGCAATTCCTCCTTCCAGAACAGCAAAGCCACTATGGGGTCATCCCCCTCTTCAGGAGAATTTTGCCTTCCCCCAAGGGGTCAAACATCAAATGGCAGGAAGCCACCAAAATAGGGGTATCAGAGTCATGGTCCCAAGCTAAGGACACTTCATCAAGCGCCCTGTGTGTGTCCAAAACATGCCCTTTTTGGCTGCTAATCCGTTAACCACCCCCCCCCCCCCCCAAAGGGGCAGAAGGTGGCTAGGAGGACAAAGGCCACTTCATCAGAAATGTCTGATGCATCAACAGGATAAACTCTGGAAAAAACAGTGTCCAAAGAAACCTGTCCCAGATAACCGCCATCTGGCATAGCCAGGCAACCCAAGCTGCCCAGAGGGCAAGAAACTGCCAACTAAGAGGAGCTGTACCCGGAATCTCCTTAAGCACTGAGTGCCGATGCCTCAAAGATGGCTGCCATGGGCAGGTACTGTGGAGCCCACCAAAACTTCCTCTTGTAGCCCAGCCAAACTCTACGCTGCAATCACAGTTGACCTGTTCAGCAAAGGGCCACTGAAGGAGAATCCCATGGACGCTGCACATAGGTCCAACGCTGCTCACCAGCCCCCACACTGGGAGCAGTGCTTTACTACCTCAGATGGGGCTGTCATGGGGAATAGCAAAAGAAAAAATGCAGAGACTTGCACGAGGCTCCCAGGATGCTGTTGTCAGCAGAGGCAGAGCTGCAAGAGTACTGGTGCAAGAAGGGCTGCGTCTCTCAATTACTGGCACCTATCAGAATCCTTCAGTCCTTTTTATGGTTCTTGAAAGAGGCAGGAGTTTTTTTGTTTGTTTTTTTATTCCCAAAGAAGGAATGACAGACCTATAGAAAAAGGGACAACAGGCAGCAATGATGGGAGGGGAACAGAAAGGGCCCTGGCACCACCAGGTGTACCCCAGCCACACGTACGGGTAGCAGACAACACCCCCAGTTCAACTGGTCCTGCTGGACAGGCCAGGAGCAAGCACCAGACAGAGCTTCACAGGCTATGTCCATCCACCTGCTGAGATATCTATCTCCACCTGCTGGTAGATGGGTATAACCCACAAATCTCTGGACTGGGGTGTAATGGAAGAAGCCCTGCACATACATACTAGAAAGTTCTGGGACCTTTATGTACATTTTCTCCAGCCCAGGCTCTGTCCAGCATCACCCATGTGCAAGGGGCTGATATCCTGCTGCTCTCAGAGAACATCTGTTATAGATAAGCAATTTTGCTTTGCAGGGTGCTGGTCATCAATCCATTTCAATTACAAGTCAGACAGCAGTTTAAGTGCTGTTTTATATTTTTGAAAGGAGAACAGCAAGAGTTAATGATCAGCTCAAAGTAGGAAATTCTTTAAAATAGCTCAAACATAAAACAGAAGGTTCATACTTCTTCCAAAAAAAAAACTAAACTAAAGGAAATATAATAGAGGAGACCCAAGAATAAGACCACATGAAGGAGGAATAACAGCCAGTTTCCAATTTAAAGAATGCAGACAGTAAACACTCTTGCTTTCATGTCTCCCTCACCTCATGTGCTCAGTGACGTGACTCTAGTAGCTGTCTGGTTAAGGATGGGTCACTGTTTAGACTTGGGAATTGTGTTTTATAAGCAGGTCCAGTCACACCCAGACCAACAATTCAGCATGACAGCAGTGTTGTGCAGAAGCTTTGAAAGGCTAATAAAATATCTACTCAGCAATAAAATAAAGAGACAGAATAAAACAGAAGGATCTTAATTCAGTTACCAGTAAAACAAATACCTAAAAGACTTCTCGCTGATAAAGATGCTTTCTAGATCATTGTTAAGACAGCTCAGGCAGATACAAACATCCTGACTACACTGTTCTCATCCTGAAAACATATTACATAATAAAGCCTGTGCTGAATTTACAATGCCTTTGTACTTTTTCTGTACCACATCATAGTTTTTTGCCCAGGGGAGTGGCACCCAGCCAATTTCCCACACTGTGTTACAATACTGGAATAAAACAAAGAACAAACAATACAAAACCCGAGACTCACCCCCTACCCCCCTACTTGCTGTCAGCAAAATGATAGCATATAGCCTATATTATGTAACATGCAATTGCCACTATAAGAACCTCACCGCTTATGTTCTTTGGTAATGTAGCAAGGACAAATGACAATTCAGTTCAGATGCCAAATCCACCTGTCTGATCCTTAGAAAGTCACAATATCCCACTATTTAAATACACCAGGCCTGTCCATGTTCTGTCTGATGGCTGCAAACAGGCAATATTTTTTGGATATCCTTAATTAATATGCATGGGACCAGTGGCGTAGCCAGACTGCCAATTTTGGATGGGCCTGAACCTAAAGTGGGTGGGCACAAATTTTTCTCTCTACCCCCCTCCCCCAGCAACCTTTAGTCACACTAATCAGATGCATTTGTCACACAAGGGTAAAGTGCTGCTTTTCAGTGCATCAGGTTTCAGAAAATAAATTTAATAGCCTAACATCCTTTTCAATGAGCTTTCAGAGGCCAAAACCTCCTGCCTCAGGTCAGTATAATGCTGTTATGGTATCCTCTCCTGACCTAAGGAAGGAAGTATTGGTCTCTGAAACTTTATTAACACAGGTACCATATTACTGTATCCTAAATTTAAAATAAAGTTATTTTCTTTACCTTTGTTGTATGGCCATTTACTTTTTCTCATTGTGTTGCTCCCAGTCTCTAGATTCTGCTTTCCTTCATTTTCGCTTAACTCTTCTGCTGGGGTTTCCTGGCCACTTGTCATTTTTCTCTCCTTTTTCTTTGCTTTCTTCAATATTTTTCTGCCTCTCTCTCTCTCTCTGTTCAGATTTAATTCATTCTTACTATCCATTCTTTAATTTCCTTCTTTTTAATTCATATACCTATGGCTTTTCATCTTTTTCTCACCCTTGTTCTCCCCATGCCCTTTCCTCTTATTCTCCAGTCTTTCACTACTCCCCTTTTCCATCCAGCAGCTCCCCTCTTTCTCTCCCCTTCCATCCAGTGTCTCCTCTTTCTTTCTTTCTCCCTCCCTACCCTTCCATCCTGTGTCTTCCCATCCTTCCACCCATCTCCCTCTCTCCTGATCCTTCTATCTAATGTCTCTCTCCCCCCTCCTTCTATCCAGTGTCTCTCTAGCTCTCTATCCTTTTCTGTTCAGTGTCCCTTCTCGCTCCACATCCTTCCAGTCTCTTCCCTTTCTCTCTGCATCCTTTCATCCATCTCCCCTCTTTCTCTCCCCATCCTTCCATCCAATGTCTTTCTCTCCCTATCCTTCCATCTGTTTTCCCTCTTTCTCTCCCCATCCTTCAATCCGTCTACCCCCTCTCCCGATTCTTCTATTCAGTGTCTCTCTCTCTCTACCCTTTTACATTCATCATTTCCCCCCTTTTTCTCCCCATCCTTCAATGTGTCTTCTGTTTCTCTCCCTACCCTTCCTTCCAGCTTCTTCCCTCTTTCTGATCTCTGCCAGGATCACCCCCTTTCTCCCCATCCTTATGACCAGTAGCTTCTCTCTTTCTCCAGCCCTTCTCCATCTCCCCTCCTTCTCACCCCACTCTCTTTATCTCCTGCCTCCTGCTCCATCTCCCCTCCTTCTCTCCCGAGTCCCCACTCTCTCTCTCTTACTTCCTGCCTCCCGCTCCTCCCTCCAATCTTCGTTTCTTGGCCACTGCTGCAAGTAGCCGCTACAAAAAGAAAAAGAGCTAAACAAAGCAAAAACGTTTTTAAAAACTAAGAGGGCCGAGTGAGTGCGCATACTGGGAGTGAATGAGTAAATTATGTTTCAACTGTTTTTATTGATGATTCAACATTATAAACATTTTAACATTGCCAGTATATCTATCATTGGGCATTGTAAGTAATACAGCATATTAACTTGCATACATCAATAAATTCCATCATCAATATTGTTATGAATCTTCCCCCTGTCCCCGTACCTACCCTCCCAAATATGCTCATTAACAGCCAAATATTTAAGGGGGGTATTTGTTAAATATACATCACAGCCATCTTATACATGCCCCCCCTCCTTTCCCCCCTTCCTATCCTCCCCCCCACCCTCTCCCCTCCTATTGTTCATTAATAGCTACGTTGTACGTATGGGTTCATGTGTGCGTACCATTATTCTATGGGATTATCAAAGCGTATTGAGTATAAGACTCCGGCCTCTCTGCGATAATATATCCAACATAGGCCCCCAAACTTTAAGGAAACATTTTTTCCCACGACATGATCCTTTTGCCTCTCTTGCTTCCCATGTCATTAGAAGATGCACCTGGTTTCGCCAATGCCAGTATTCTGGGGGTTTATCCGAAGTCCAGCATTGCAAAATACACTTTTTTGCCACCAAACATAACTTACGATTTAACAATATTTCATCTGCCATAAGGCCACGGAATGCCCCTGGGCAATCCAATAGTAATTGCAGCGAGGTGCCCACTATAGTACGCGAAGAGATTGAATTCAGAAATGCCACTATCTTTTTCCAAAAAAATTTTATTTTTGTACACTCCCAGAATGCGTGATAGAACGAGTTTTCCTCCAGTGTGCATTTCATACAGGTTGGTGTGTTAATCCCTCCCACTCTATAAAACTGGCGTTGTGTGAAATATGCTCTGTGTGTTATTCTAAATGCACATTCTCTATAATTTGCACCATTAATCAGTTTAGGGATGTTCCGAATGTAAGCTGCTATGTCCCAACTAGTTAAATCTACTTTGGTATCTGCTTCCCACCTGCGGCGAAGCAGTGCCCAATCTCTATCGGGCCCCAAAGTCCACAGTTGTTTTTGAAGCTGCGAAATTGTGGGGGCTTCCTCTGATATTTCATCATAAAACTGTTTAATTTTTTCCCCCAATTGAAACTTAAGCCCTTCTGCATCAAGTGTTTGTATATAGTGTTTTATCTGACCATACCCAAATACATCCTCCCATTTTTCAACATCAGCGGGTATTAATTGACTTAAAGGCTTAATTTTCTCTTCTAAATCTATTATTGTTTTTAGACATGTGAGCCCTCTCCTTGCCCACCTCCGAAAAACCTGGTTTTCCAATCCTGGTATATTCGATTGTCCCCCCAGTTTTGCCCCCAGGTATTTCCATGCCTCTTGTAAAGGAGTCAGTAGTATACTACCCTTAAATTTCTTTGGCACCGAGGTATTATTGAGATGCAGCAAGGTCACTATATTATAGGGACTAAAGTATATTTTTTCTAATTCTAGTGGGGTGTGTGTGTTTGCAGAAAAAATCCAGTCTCTCACCAACCGCAGTAGACTTGCCAGATTATAGTATTGTAGATTAGGCAATCCCAATCCACTCTGCTGCCAAGTCCCCAGCAGCAACTGCAACTTCAGTTTAGCCTTTCTCTTTGCCCAACAGAACTGTCCTACCATTCTATAGAAACGCTTGATGTCTTTCTGTAATAATCTCAATGGCAGAACTTGTAATACGTATAGCCATCTGGGTAATATTACCATTCGTATGAGACAAACTCGGCCTATCAGTGGCTCCGGTAACATCCTCCAGACTGCCAGCTGCTGTTCTGTTTGACTGAACAATCTATTGACATTTAGGCTGTATATATCTTCTGTCTGAGAAGCAAGCAAAATTCCTAGGTACCTAAAAGAACCCTCTACCCATCTCAGCGGGAATTCTCCTCTCCAAAGAGATTTGGTATTAACTGGGATCGCCAGGGCTTCTGACTTATCCAAATTTAATTTGAATCCTGAATAATCTCCAAATTCCTTAATTATTTCTAAAAGGTCTGCAAGTGATGTCTTTGGGCTAGTAAGTGCTACCAGCAAATCATCCGCAAATGCTGCAATTTTAAATTTCATCAATCCAATCTCCACTCCTCTAATGGTTCTTATTGAAATTATGTCTCGTATCAAAGGGTCTAAATATAATGCAAACAGTAACGGGGAGAGTGGACATCCCTGGCGTGTCCCTCTCGTGATCTCAAAATTTGCCGATAGTATTCCATTTACCATGACCCTTGCTCTAGGTGTGTTATATAGTGCTTTAATTGCTTGTACAAACCATCCCGAAAACCCATATCTACCTAAAACTGAAAATAAAAAAGGCCATTCCACACGATCAAATGCCTTTTCGGCATCAAAACTGACCAATAAAGCACTTTCTGCGGTCCCTTTAAGATGTTCCAAAGATAGTAATATACTTCGCAAGTTCTTAGTGACAGAGCGACCCTGCACAAACCCCACCTGTGCTTCATGTATCAAGCTGGGTAGTACCGTCCCTAATCTCTTAGCTAATATTTTTGCAAGTAATTTGACTTCACAGTTCAGTAGAGAAATAGGTCTGTAAGAGGATACTTGCTGCACATCGCGTTTAGGCTTTGGCAGCACTATAATTTGAGCCAAATTAAGATTTTCCGGTAGTTTCCCCTTCACCACCCATTCATTAAATACCTCAGCTAATATGGGAACTATGTTGTCTCCCAGCAATTTATAAAATTCAGATTTTAATCCATCAGGTCCTGGTGCCTTTCCCAATTTACTTTGGGCAATTGCCCAAACAATTTCATCACAACTTATGGGTTCGTTCAATTGTTGTAGTTCTGTCTGTCTCAGCAAAGGGGTGTCAATATTTTGCAAATAAAGATCATTCTGTAAACCCTGACTCTCCCCAGCACTATATAGCTGTTGATAATAATCCTGAAAAATTTTATTGATTTCTTTATCCTTGTTTAATAGCTTTCCGTCCTTGCCTTTAATAGCACCTATATGTCTTGATGTTGATTGTGGTGCAATCAGTTTAGCCAGGAATTTACCACTTTTGTTCCCATGCTTGTAAAGTTGGAAACGATAATAATTTTGGGACTTTATTGCCCTCTCATGCAGCATTGCATTTATCTCTGTTTGGACTGAGATTATTTCTCTATGTACCCTTGGAGCCGGGTTATGTCCATATTGAGTATTCAAACGTAAAAGTTGTTTTTCCAATCTCAATAATTCTCTATCACGTTGTTTTTTGTAATTGCTAACATAGCTGATAATCTCCCCTCGGATGACTGCCTTTGCTGCCTCCCAATAAGTGGGCGCCTCTAGTACTGATCCTTCATTAAAGTGTTTGTACTCCTCCCATTTAGCTATTAAATATTCTCTAAATTTCCCGCTTTTATAAAGGTAACTAGGAAATGACCAATTTCCCCCTCCTTGGGAGTTGTTGTCCCCCAATTGCCAAGTCATCCAAACTGTGGCATGATCTGAAATCACACAAGGACCTATTTCCACTTCATTTATATTGGTAAAAATCTTGCGTGACACTAACAGGTAATCAATTCTAGAATGGGTTTGATGAGCCCTTGATTGGTGCGTATATTCTCTCTCTGTTGGATGTAACGTGCGCCACACATCTAAAAGGTCTAGTGTACTGCACATGTCAGGTAAACCTCTAGTGTTCCTTTCCCCTCGTGTCACTGATGGATGGGATTTATCAATTTGTGGATTCCATGGCATATTAAAGTCCCCACCCATTATCACCGGTAGGGCCTCCATGTTGGCAATGGTTGTAGTTACTTTTTTGTAGAATTTAAGGTCTAATGTATTTGGGGCGTACACACTACCTAATATTATTTGTTTTCTGGCAATAGTAACCTTACAAAACACAAAGCGACCCGTTGTATCTTTATGTTGATTATGAATTTGGGTCACCACCCCTTTCCTAATAAGGATGGCCACACCCCCCTTATTGCCCACCGCTGGGGAAGCAATGCAGTCTCCCACCCACCATTTAACCAACTTTGCATGTTCTTCATCAGATAAATGGGTTTCCTGCAGTATCGCTATGTCCACCCTTAGTCTTTGCAGATGCTGTAAGATTTTGGATCTTTTAATAGGGGAGTGTATACCACCTATATTCCAAGTGACAATTTTAATCATCTTGCATAGTATAAGTTCACATTATCCTTAATTGACAAATCTATACTTAAATTCATGAGAAGCCATCCCAGCCTATGGCTCCCCATCATTTCACACGTTAGCTGTTCTCTTGGCCTGATGTTAATGTATTTTATGGTACACCGTGTCTTTTCTTCCACTTCATTGACATGTTTAACCCTCCGCATCAATTCTCTCCGCTGCCAATTCCCCACCAATCCATCCCCCCCCTCCCAGATCCCTCCCTCTTCCTCCCCGTCTCCCTTTACCATATGCTTCCTTATATGAAGCCGTCACTTTTTAACGCTAACCCACCTTCTCCCCTTATTGCTGTAAGTTCTCAGTTCTTCTAGAACCTTCTTATTTCGTCTTTTACATTTTAACATTTCCCAACCTTTAAACTTCTAAGTATAATCCCCTTCTTAAACTCCTCCCCTTTATGTTGAGCATAACCATCATAACAGTATTATCATAGAGAATTAAATACCAACAAAACAATTAGCAGTTCTACCACCATCTGTTCCAGAGTCTCTCACTGGTGTCTTCCCCTTAAGAGTTCTCCTGCTTCAAGTTTGTTGATATAAAAAATCTCATCCAGAGCTAAATTTTGCCCAGCCTCACAGCTGCAGTTCTTTTTGGGCTCACGCAGGTTCTGTGTCCTCAGAAACAGCCTTGTCCGAGTGCTCTAGCTGCGCAACAAAATCTTTTGCCTCCCTTTCAGATGTGAATGAACGCAATTTGCCCTTATGTGTTATTTTCAATGTAGCCGGATATTGTAGGCTAAAACGAATCTTCAAATCAAATAATTTTGAACATATGGGAGAAAACGCTTTTCTCTTGGCTGCAATACCTGCTGAGTAGTCTTGAAAGCAGAGTATTTTTGCTTTTTCATAAGTCAGAGAGTTATTCGATCTTGCTGCCTGCAATATATATTGCTTGTGCATAAAGTTGAGAACTCTGCAGATAATTACTCGTGGCTTAACAGCGTTCAGTTGGCGAACTCCCAGCCGGTGTGCACGTTCAATTCTTAAGGGTCCAAGCTCTGCTGGAAATTCAATACTTTTGGTCAGCCATTGTTCTAGTATCCTCTCCAACTGTCTTCCCCCGAGCGCTTCAGGTAAGCCAACAAAGCGGATGTTATTCCGTCTGGAACGGTTTTCCAGGTCTTCAATTTTAAATTCCAGGTCAGATATCTTGTTCTGCAAATTTTTTTGAGAGTCTTCCACTCCCGTCAGTCTGTTTTCCACCTCACTGACTGTAGTTTGGAACGCTATGCATTCCTTGGTCAAATCCTCTATTTTCGTGTTCAGCTTTTCCAGCTTAGTATCCAACTTTTGGTCAAGTGGAATCAGCTGACGATCTAATAGATCTTCCATCACCCCCGTTAATTCGGAGGTGATCTCAGCCACCCACGCCGAAGACACCGATGGGTTTGTCTCGGGGAAGGCCGTCGCCATTTTGTCTTCGGCCGTCTTTCCCCTCTGTCTTTCTTTTTGGCCTGCTTTCGTCGCCATGTCTAATTTTTCTCTCGTTCTGTTTGGCCAGATTGTTGCCCTGGGTCCTTTTCTAGCGAGTATTGCAAGTTAGAAGGGTTTGATTCTCCTTCAGATACGGGGATTATCAGGCAGGCTCCGGAGAGAGATTCACCTGCAACCTCTCTTCACCATAGCTTCACGTGACTCGTGAATGAGTAAATTAATGGAGAGATGACAAGTGAGTCAGTAGACACTAGGGATTTGATTTACAGAGGGTGGCTGAGTAAGTGAATGGGGAATTATGAGTGGATGGGTGGGCTAAAAGTGGCAAGAAGACTGAGTGAATGGATGGGAATTCTAAGTGACAGAGAGATGAGTGAGTTAATGGATAGGATTGAATGACAGGGGATTGGGTGAGTATAGGAAAAGCTGAATGTACTGGACAGTGTGAGTGAATATGGGGAGAGTAGTGATTCAACATTGCTAGAGGGAGGGTTTGAGTGTTTGGTGAGATTTGTTATCCCCTCTTCCCTTTCTTCCTCTAGACAGCGCTCCCAGTCTCTCCTCTTGATCAACAGGCAGCCTATACTCCCCCATGGCCATATTGCTCACATCTTCTAGACTATTCTGGGCTCTCTTCTTGTTAATTCTGCAAGCATGGACCCAGCCTGTCCTCTCTCCTGGATGTTTTGCTGTTGCCGCCGAATCCTTATACGCTCAGCTACTGCTTGTCACAGTATTTTCCCAGGAGCCCAGCAATTCGATAAATCCACGGAGCTCACACTTTTGCTGTTGCCTGCAGTGCAGCTATTTTTTTCCCCCCAAGAGTCTCAGTCTGATGATGGCGACGAGCCGTTTGCTTCCCCCTCAGCTCGTCCAGCAGCGATTCCGGTCGCAGGCTCAGCTTTGGCTCACACACGCTGCTTGCCCGCTGCCGCTCAATCTCCTTGCAGCTCCAAAGCGGCAGCGCGAACCCGGAAGTCTCTGGCTTCGGGGTTCACGCTGCCGCTTAGGAGCTGCAAGGAGATTGTTGAGCGGCAGCGGGCAGGCAGCGTGTGCGAGCCGAAGCTGAGCCTGCGACCGGAATCGCTTCTCGGTGGGCCTGCAAGGAGGGTGAGGGAAGATGGGGTGAACCGTGAAAGCTGCTGCACGCCACGGGGAAGGGAGCCACCGGAATTGCTCTGCTGCTGGGCGGGCCTGACCCCAAATTGGGTGGGCCCAGGCCCACCCGGGCCCACCCGTGGCTACGCCCCTGCATGGGACAGATCTGCAGAACATGGAGGTAGTGAGCATGGAACTCTCATGCACATTCATTAGGGATATTCTGAAAATGTGGCCTGTTTGCAACCCCCCAGGACTGAAGTCAGACAAGCCTGGAATACAAGACTCTGCAAAAAAAAAAAAAAAAGTGCTTATAGTTAAGTTATTTCATCTATAGGGCAGTGGTTTCCAAACTAAAGTCCATGACCCCAAATGAGGATGCAAAATCATCTGGGGTCCTGAGCACATCAACAAATGGTGGAAACTAAAAACTAAGTATACATATAAATTAACACATACCAAGAGAATCAGCACCATCATCCAAAGGCCTACGTGCACCCAAACAAGTCTGCAGACTCAGCAGGCCGAGCCTAATACACAGATCTACAGAGGGTGGGTCTCTGGATTGTTCTCTTGGAACTAAAGGAAAGAAAAATATCAGGTAAGAATTACATACCAGAGATCAATCCAGAGACTTGCGGAACATTAAAAAAACAGTCCTCAAGTAGGGTGGGATATGGCAACCCCCGCCACCAGGACCAAAGCACTGAAGGCTGTGTCCCCCTGCCAAAGACAACTAGCTGGTAATGCCTCAGGAACATCTACGCTAAAGACCAAGTCACAGATCTACAGATGTTATGAATAGAAATAGCCTGGGTTTCTGCAAAGAAAGTAGCCTGCGCCCTTGTGGAATGGGCCTTCACACCCAGAGGTGGGATTTTCCCCCGTCAAAATGTAAGCTAAGGAAATGGCATCCTTAAGCTATCAAGCGATGGTCACCTTCTTATGACTAGCAAAGGACAAAAAGATGGTCCGAACGCCTGAAGTCATTGGTTACCTCCAGGTACTTAACCAAAATCCTAGAACATCCAGCAAAGAGAACTATACCCTGCTGAATAGTCTTTCCTGCAGAAGGCAGGAAGCAAAATCGGTGATTCAGATGGAAAGCAAACACCATCTTGGGCAGGAACGAAGGAAATGGCTGGATAGAAATGCCCACTTCTGAGAAGTGAATAAATGGGTCCCAACATGACAAGAGCCTGCAATTCTGAGACTCTCCTGGTCAAAGTAATGGCTACCAGGAAAACTGTCTTGAGAGTGAGATCCTTCAAGGTGATCTTATCGAGAGGCTCAAAAGGAGGCCTCTGGAAGGCCTGGAGGACTAAGCTGAGGTTCCAGGAAGGACAAACCGCCCGCCTGGGAGGCTGAAAATGGTTAACACCATGAAGGGCCACATCCGGATTAGCTGTCAGGGACGACCCCTGAATGTGGCCCCGAAAACACGATAGAGCTGCCACCTGGATGTACAGCGAGCTGCATGAGACCTTTCCTAAGGCCTTCCTGCAGAAAGGCGAGAATATGCTACAGGCATGCTTGAAACGGAGAAACATTTGCAAAGGAACACCAAGACTCGAAGGTCCTCCAAAATCTAACATAAGCCACTGAAGTCGACCTCTTCTTGGCCTGCAGCAGCGTAGTGACAACATTCTCCAGATAACATTTCTTCCTCAATCACAACCATTCAAGAGCCATGCCATAAGACCAAAGGGGGAGGAATCCTCCATTTGGATGAGACCCTGCGACAAAAGATGCCTCTGGGACAGAAGCTAGATAGGGCTGTCGATCTATAGCCGGGCTATGTCTGCATACCACAGCCTCCAGGGCCAAAATTGAAATGATAAACACATATCTACACATTTTATATGAATACCATTTTGTTGTTTATCTTTCATGATTTGTTGTTTATCTTTTATGATTCATTGTCTATCATTTCTTTTTTTTTTTTTTAATTTATAGAAGTCTTTATTAAATGTACTTTGATACAAGACAATGTATAAACATCGTGGAATACATCAAGAAGAAAAACAAAAATCTCAGTACAAAACTGAACAATGACCATACTGCGTATCAAGTCAACCGCAAATCCCCAGATAACTTCAACTTTTTCAGGTTTATTCACAAGCGACCCCCCCCCCCCAGCTAACCCCCACCCCACCCTACTACCCCCCCCCTCGACTCCTCCCTCCCCCCCTACCCTCCTCAATTACTCCCTCCTGTCGTTCGGTCCAGCACCACTCTCCCCCACACAACATTCAGGAATGGCATCCATATCCTCTCCCACCTAAGCAAGGTCCTGCATTTAACTGCTGTCAACCTCTCCATTTCACACATGTAACGGAGCTTGGTAAGCCAGCGTACCAGCGATGGTACTAGGGGTGACTTCCAACACTGCGCCAAGTTCACTCTGGCCGCCTGCAGGGCCCCCCTTACCAGCAGCCATTCATGCCCTTTAAGGCCCTCTGGTCGCTGCCCCAGTAGGAAGACTAAAGGATGCCACCGCACAGGTCTGTCCAGCCACGCCTGCACCGCCTTCCAGTAAGCTTTTGCCTTTGGACATGTCCACCATATGTGCCCCATAGTACCCACAACACCACATGTCCTCCAACAACCATCGGGAACCTGCACAAACATATGATGTAAACACGCCGGAGTGAGGTACCACCGGAAGAACACTTTAACTGCATTCTCTTTCACATACACTGACCTCGCAGAGCTTAAAATCCCCTTTTCCAGCTGCAGCCATTTTTCATCAGCTAAAGTGAAATCTAATTCCTGCTCCCACCGTCGCCTATGTGAAAGTGAAGGCTTTTGGTGAGCTACCAAGGACGCGTATAAAAAGGTGATCATACCCCGTGTACTATGAAGCTTCACACACACCTCCTCCATTGGATGTGTCATTTCTATTTTTTATTCATATATAACTTTAACATATTGTGATGTTTGTTTTTATGATAATTGTTTTTATTATATTTTTACTGAATGCATTTTTAAATGTTATTGTTATTCCAAGTGATTTTTAGACTCCTGAGGCAGGCACAGCAAGCGCCTTAACATGGCACTGTGTTGAGTCTATGAGTTTGAATAAATTCTGTGTATGATTACTTCAGCTCACTCGTGGCTTTGGAGGTGTCATTCTTCTGTACTATTCCTGTGACTGTTTCTTAGAAAGGCTGACCACCAAACTGAGGAAATGAAGCAGGCTGACCACTCTGGCTGTTGCCTGGACACTCCCCTATTTGGACGATGCTCTGATCAACCAATTGTCCAGAGAGGGATGAACCCGAATCCCTCGTGACATAGAAAGGCTGCAACTACCACCATGACCTTGGAGAAGGTCTGAGGAGCTGTTGCCAACCCAAACGGAATCACCTGCAACTGATAATGCTCCCACAACACAGAGAAAAGAAAAAAAGCACTGATGCGGAGGCCAAATTGGAATGTGGAAATATGCCTCCTTGAGATCTAGAAAGGTTAAACTCCCCAGGCTGAACCAACACAATAACAGACTGCAAGTTCTCTATATGAAAGCGCCTGACCTTCTGGGCTGTGTTTATGTGCTTGAGGTCGAGCACTGGATGGAAGGCCCCACCCTTCTTGGGAACCAAATAGATGGAATATCAGTTCAGACCCCTGTCTGCACTGCCCCCAAACGAAGGAGGTCTAGCAATAGTTTATTTTAAATTTGCTATACTGCTAAAGATAACTAGCAGGTCTCAGTGGTTTACAATAAGCAAAATATAAAAAGATTGAAAGAGAAAAGAACTACAATTTGGATAGGAAAGATAACACATCCTAGCAAAAGTCAAACTTACTACTTTATAGAACAGGAGGAAATAAAAAGCAAACAAAATCAACAAGCCAGAGCAATAACATACAGCCAGAGTCCATTCTCAAGGGAACATAGTTTCAAAGGCTTCTGCAAAAGCCAAGCCTTTAGCGCAGGCTTAAAAGCCTTAAAGGAAGATTCTACATGAATATGAAGGGGGAGCGAGTTCCAAAAAGAGAGAGCAGCAAAAAAGAAAGCATCTTGGTGGGAGCCTTACACGGGGAAGCCAAGAAAAATAATCTGCGAGTGGATGGGCTAATTCCAAATCCCGGACCACTTCTAAGACCCACTGTCTGAACAGATTCTGACCCATTCTTCAAGGAATAAGAAGAGAGGTCCTCTGATGAGGACCCCCGAGCAGCCGGGGCCACTCTAGCACTGGAAGGCAAGGGACGCCTGTCCCCACAAAAGGGCTGCTTCTTCTGCTGAAAGCCAGATCTTTGATAGGAACTAGACTTCCCAGGCCTGTAGCACCTTGCATCCCTAAATCTAGAATGAGACTGAGTGGAATTGAAAGGGACCTTACACCTATCCTCAGGCAGCCGCCGGCCCTTAGAGTCTCCCAGATTCTTAACAATCTTCTCCAAGTCCTCTCCAAATAGGAGCTTGCCATGAAAGGGGAGGTGCCAAGCCTAGATTTGGAGGTTGCGTCTGCTGCCCAGTGCCAGAGCCAAAGCCAACACCTTGCTGTTAACTGCCAAGCACACATCCTTGGCCAAGGCTCTCAGAAGATCATACAAGTCTGCCTGATAGACCAAACCGGCTTCCAGGGAAGGCAGGGACTGGATGAGATCCTCCACTGTGGATGCTTCCTGTACCCAACTCAAGCATGCGCAGGGCAACGTATAAACCACAAACTGTGGCCTGCAAACACAAGGCAGCCACCTCAAAGAAGAGTTTGAGATGATTCTAGTCTGCGATCTTGGACATCCTTGAGAACTATTGCCCCAGGTATAATAAATATAACTTAGATTGTGAGCCCATTAGGGACAGTGCCAAGTACCTGCAATAGTGTCAGGTTCTCAGGTTCAGAGCCCACGGGACTGGGCTCTGGAGCAAACGTGAGCCCCTGGACTGCTGACGAGGAGCGACAGCAGCAGGCAAAACCCACCAACCAACACTGGGTAAACACACCGGCAGGGACTGCAGGCACTGCCCAGCGAACCGGAACACATGGACTGGAATCCCCCGGACTGGAGGACACAGGACTGGAACACTGGACTGCAATCCCCCGGACTGGAACACACACCGGACCGGAACACACTGGACTGGAGCACACCAGACTGGAACACACACCGGACCGGAACACACTGGACTGGAGCACACTGGACTGGTCCCCCAGACTGGAGGACACAGGACTGGAGCACACTGGACTGGTCCACACAGCTTCACCTGCACTTAGCTACTAAGCCCCCCAGAAGTTGAGCTCCTGGGTTCGAGTAGCCGACAGGACTTACTGGATACCGGATGACATAGGGACCAGGACTGGAAACAGAAGTGCTCCTAACCCTAAACTGATCTACGTGCTCCCAAGCCCTAAACCAGCAGGAGTGTTCCTAACAGTAAACTGACAAAAGGACTTCCTAAGCCCTATACTAAACATGAGCTCCTAATCCCTGCTCAAGAAAGGGACTTCCTAAGCCCTAAACTAACAGAGCAGGGAACTAAACACAAAGCTAACACAGGTGCTACTAAGCACCAAGCTACAAGCAGAGTTTTACACTAATAAGCTAAACACAGAACTAACCAGCTACCTAAGCACTGCTCTAGCAAGCTAGATACAACTAACAAGGTGCTTCCTAAGCACTACTCTGGCAAGCAACCAGAAGAGCTCCTAGCACTAAAAGGGAAGACAGGGGAGCCATAAGGAAAAAGCAGTGAAGCTAACACATAAGCCAAAAGTGCTTCTAAAGCAGCAAACACCAACAGCAAAGACTGCAATGCTCCCAATAGCACAAACACCAGAAGTACTTCTAACAGCAAACTCTGCAGTGTTCCTAACACCAAACCCTGAAGTACTTCTATCAGCAACAGAGCTTCCAAAGCCCTACCCACAGCAATGCTTCCAAAACCCAAGAGGGAACAGCAGGGGAACCAAAAGGGAAAAGCAGGAAAGCTAAACACACAGTCACCAGTGCACACTGCACTAACACTAACCTGGCCCTTAGCAAAAGCAAGCAGGGAAACTAGACACAAGGTCAGAAGTGCACACTGCACCACCCTACCTAAAGCAAACACCACTGTTGCAAAGGCCCTGAAGGAAACAACACCACTTCCTTATCAAGGCCCTCCCTGATGATGTCACACTCCCTAGACCTAGGCAAAAGCACACTGACCCAGAGAGGCCCAACCCACACCAATGCAAAACCGTGAAATACTTGAAGCCAGTACACCCAAAGAGAGTTAGGGCAACTCAGGCAACACACAGCTGTAGTAAAGTAAAACAATTAACCCCATGCTGCTGGAAGCTGCCAGCACAGAGAGACAGAGCCAGCTCAGAAAGGACAGAGAAAAGAAACAGAAGCCAGCTAAGAAGCTGACCCCCAGGAAAGAGGTAAGTTTGAGAGGGGTTCAGACCCCAATCATAACAAATAGAAATTGTAAACCACATAGTCGCTTCAGGGATCACTTGCTGTATATCAAGTGCTGAAAATAAAATTAAAAAACAGTACTGTTCTCAACTGGAAGCGTAGTCTTCTTGGTCACAGCTGTGACCAAAGAGTCAGAGCCGCCGAGAGACTGGGCCGGGCCCGGGACAAGGCCGCCCCTGGGTCCCCAGCCCCCACTGCCGCCCCCCCCCCCCGAGGGGGCCCGGCGCCACAGTCCCACCCGCCTCTGCCACCGGGCCCCTTCCACCCGACCCCCCGCCAGCAGAAGTGCTGTCTTCTGAGACTCCAGCGTGCGCGGCCCACACAGACGCGCTCCTCTCAGCTGATCTTCGCTGTACTCTGCAGGGCTTCGGTGCGTCTGACGTCCTGCACGTGCAGGACGTCTGACACATCGAAGCCCTGCAGAGTACAGCGAAGATCAGCTGAGAGGAGCACGTCTGTGTGGACCGCGCACGCCGGAGTCAGAAGACAGCACTTCTGCTGGCGGGGGTTCGGGTGGAAAGGGCCCGGTGGCGGGTGGGACTGCGGCGCTGGGCCCCCCTTTGAGGCCCGGGACCCGGGAACTTTGTCCCCCCTGTCCCCCCCCTCTCGGCGGCCCTGCAAACAGTCCACCTTAAGGACTAACTCCTGTGCTGGGAGGGGACAAAGCCAAACCATAGCTCTAGCCCTAGCCAGGGGAGTCCCACTTCGCAGCGATAAGCACCAGCATTGCCATAAGAATTTGAAAGGTTTTAGGAGTCTTCTTAGTGCCCAACATCAGAGGATGAGAAGTAGGCTCTGAACCAATGGGTTCAGGAGATGAAATGTTAAGCTCCTTTAGCACTTCAGAAATGAGTGATGGCAGTTCGCCACTGGGGGTTTATCTCCCTCTTCAGGAGGCAGCTCACCTTCCTCCAGATAGAAGACATGAGCCCCCCCCCCCCCCCCCCCCCCAGAGCAGCATCAGAGTCATAGTCCAATGGTAAGGAGATCTCCTCAACCTCCCTATGAGCCTCCAAATGTGCCCTTTTTGGCTGCTGATCAGAACCACCCCCCCTGGGGGAGCAGGAAAGAGCTGGAAGGACAAAGGCCACTTCAACAAGAATGCTCGAGGAATCAACAGCACAAACTCAACTCTGGAGAAAATGGAGTCTCCAAAGAAGCCTGTCCCAAACCTCCCCCAACCTGCAAATCCAGCTCACCTAAGCTGAGACCCAGACACTGTCACCTGAGAGGATTCCTACACAGAGTCCCCCACAGCACCACGTTTGTGCTTCAAATATGGCCGCTGTGGATGTGCAGTCTGAGGTAAAGACTGCCAGAACATCCTCCCACAGCCCTGATGAGCTTGGGAGCAGCCTTTGCAGCTGAATCACCCAGCAGGGGACTGTTGGAGGAAGCGCAATTACATGTTGCTCAGAGGCCCAACGCTGCTCACCAGCTCCCACACCGGAAGCAGAACTTTACTGTTTCCGCCAGGGCTGCCATGCCGAAGAACCCACAAAAAGCAGTGACTTACAGTACAGAAGGTTAACACCATTGTCTGTAGATGCACTGCCTCAGAGGAGTTGGCACAAAGAAGTAGCTCCTCACCAGAGCCTTGCTGGTTTCCTTTTTCACTGGCCCAAGGCTTTTCTTTCCCCCCCCCCCCCCCCCCAAGAGGTAGGAGATCTTTCAGCCCAATATGAATGAATACCAGCCCAAATGACAAAAGAGGAATTAAATGGCAGCAATGGGGGGGAAGGAAAGGGATCTGGCACCACCAAATTTACTCAAGTGCTTCCACTTACAATGTACACATTGAGTTCCAGAAGGAGCTGCTCTGTGACCCCAAGTCAAGGACTATGGCTGCAATGGGAGGGAGAGAAGGTTTAAGATGTAACCTGCTCAGAAATGGAATAGATGGATGGGGGCATATAAATGTTTAAGAAAAAATAAATGGGGAGAAAACCTAGATAACTACAAATAAAGGCTTACAGTACCACAGACTAGCAGGAGGTTTCAGTTTGGCTAGAAGCCAAAGGAGCAGGAGAAAATCATTGGGCCAGAAACAAAAAAAAGTTGAAAAGTAACATTATAAAATGCAACAAATGGAGTGTTTCCCCCTCCTGTACACCCACATGATCCAGCAGCAAGGTGTGTGAACAGGCAGGAGAAAGATGTAGGAGACCTACTCTTTGACCTCCCCCCTCCCCCTCTCCCCATTCCCTCTTTTTTCTACCCCTCTCAGCTCTTCCTCTCCTATCCACCTCAAACCCCCACCTCCAGCTTATCTTCTGCCTTTGTACACTTTCGCTGGATCCTCTTCAAGTGCCAGGGCCTAGTTTCCCTACCACTCTTTCTCCACCATCGCATAAAAGGACAAGTTCCTTCTGGTTTGTCATTAAAAAACTGAGAGGATTCTACACTGCAGCTGGAAAGATATCCGGTGCAACCAAGCTGGTAGTACCTGCTTTAAATTCCAGGATAAGATGGAATTCATCTACTTCCTGCAGTGATGCTGGGGGGACAGCAATACGTTCATCAAGAAGCTCATGGAGTTTAGGACCAATTGGGCCACAAAGGAGAACCTGGCAACAAAGCATAGAAAGATCTTTAGACAAAGGCCACAAAATCCCATCACATACTAAATGACACAAGATTTCACCACTAGAGGTGTGTATGGGGATAGGGACAACAGGAAACCTGTGGGAATACATGATGTTGGTAATAAAACAGTTAATAATGTGGGAATGGGGACCAAATTATGTCCCTGTGCACACCCCAGTTTGGAAACTTAGATAGATAGATAGATAGATAGATAGATAGATAGATAGATAGATAGATAGATAGATAGATAGATAGATAGATAGATAGATTTTTAAATGGTGAAAGAGCGGTTAATGTTAATAATATGTTTTCTTGCATATTTAAAAAAGTAATGCCTATTATTTTGTGTTAAATTTTAACAAGTTATAGGACACGTTTTATGTTTCATTTAAATTTACAAGGTCTTTTAAGTGTGGGTTGGGTACAGGGATGGGAACGATAACTGGGGGGATGATGAGGGGACAGTAGCAGGGATGGAAAAGAATTGATTGGGGAGGGGTGGGAATGGGGACCAGATTACATCCATTTGCACACCTCTAGCTACCACTCACAGTACTAACTGCTGAATATGCAAAGCTCTCCACTGGTGGGGTGGCAAAGCTCTGGCTGTATTGGTACCAAGCCACTGCTCCATTCCTTCAAGCCTGCTCCAATACCCTGGTCAGTGGCTTGGCAGAGTGACACATGCCTGGCTGTGTCACCGAGTGTTAACAACTATCTATCCATCTAGGTATTCATTTAGATTTTGCTCACACCTTTTCAGTAGCAGCTCAAGGTGAGCTACATTCAGGTACATTTCAGAGTCAAGTATTTTTGATGCTTACTGTCAGATTGGGATTTGATGCCAGTTTCTGTCCTATCAGAGCAGCATTTCCTCCCACATAGTGCTGTAGAACAAAAAACACAGAAAAAAATATACATTACCCAACAAAGCAAGAAAAGAATAATAATACACTATATGAAGGTAAAGACTTTCTGTAGAGAACTGACAGTATAACTCCCAGTGGCATATGGGAACTGTGCCCTGCCCCAGTGAGTAGATAAAAGACTTGATCTCTGAACTCTATTAGCCTCTTCCTAACTTGGAGAAGAGACAGTTGAGGGGAAGATATGATAGACGGCAGAGTGGTGTAGAAGGATAAAAGTGAATCACTTTTTACTCTTTCAAAAAGTACAAAGACTAGAGGATATTCAATGAAGTTACATGGTAATACTTTTAAAACAAACAGGAGGAAATATTTTTTTCACCTAAGAAATAGATAAGCTCTGGAACTTGTTGCCAGAGAATGTGGTTACAGCCATTAGCATATCAGAGTTAAAAAAAAAAAAGATTAAAAAAAACATCCTTAGTAAAGGCAGGTAGTAGAACCAGTTTGAGTCAAAGGGCAAGTTTAACCCCTTTATCCCTGGCTGACACAAAAAGGAGAAACTCCCAGTTGACAGGAATTGTGGAACACTGTAAAAGACTGATAATACCATATATACTCGACTATAAGTTGAGATTTTTGCCCCCCCCCCCCCCCAAAAGAGCCCAAAAATTGGGGTCTCAACTTATAGTCAAATCACAAGACATTTTCTGTGCTTCCCCCTCCCCAGCAATGACCGACACTTCTCTCTCTCTCTTTCCTACCCCCTCTCTTCTCTGTGACTGTCACTTCTCTTACATGGTAAATGACGGCAGATAAAGACCTGTACGGTCCATCCAGTCTGCCCAACAAGATAAACTTATTTTACATGGTATGTGATACTTTATATGTATACCCAAGTTTGATTTGTCCTTGCCTTTCTCAGGGCACAGACCACAGAAATCTGCCCAGTACTGTTCTTGTACTAAGTTCTGAAGCTAACATTGAAGCCCCTTAAAATTTACACTCCAGCCCATCCCTATCTATTCAGTCACAATCAGGGCGTAGACTGTAGAAGTCTGCCCAGCTCCTGTTTTGTTTCCAATTACAAGCGTCGCCACCCAATCTCCGTTAAGATTCCACGGAGCCATTCCTTCTAAACAGGACTCCTTTATGTTTATCCCATGCATGTTTGAATTCCATTACCGCTTTCATCTCCACCCCCTCCCGCGGGAGGGCATTCCACATATCCACTACCCTCTCTGTGAAAAAATACTTCCTGACATTAGTCCTGAGTCTGCCCCCCTTCAACCTCAATTCATGACCTCTAGTTCTACCGCTTTCCCATCTCCGGAAAAAGTTCGTTTGCAGATTAATATCTTTCAAATATTTGAACTTCTGTATCATATCACCCCTGTTTCTACTTTCCTCCAAGGTATACATGTTCAGGTCAGTAAGTCTCTCCTTGTACGGTTTGCAATGCAAATCCCATACCATTTTCATAGCTTTTCTTTGCACTGCTTACAATCTGTTTACATCTTTAGCAAGATATGGCCTCCAAAACTGAACACAATACTCCAAGTGGGGCCTCACCAATGACTTTTAGAGGGGCATCAACACCTCCTTTCTTCTGCTGGTTATGCCCCTTTCTACACAGCCTAGCATCCTTCTGGCCACGGCCATCGTCTTCTCACATTGTTTCTTCACCTTCAGATCCTCCGACACCAACACCCCAAGGTCTCTCTCTTGAGTCGAGCTTACTAATCTCTCCCCTCCTATCCGGTATCTCTCTTTTGGGTTTCCGCACCCCAAGTGCATCACTCTACACTTCTTGGCATTGAAGTTTAACTTATCCAAAGTTATAAGAAACCATAAAAATAGAAGTAAAAGAGAAGAAATACAATTTTTTTTTTACATTTAAAAAACACAAACAAAAAATCTTATAGTTGAAATAATATATTGTGGAGCGAGGAAGTGACGTCAGCAGCGCGAATGGCTGCTTGAAAAGGGAGCTCCTCAGCAACTTGACGAGGCAACAGCAAACGAGCGGCACTAACGATCCGTTCCCCAGCGAAATTATAAAAAAACGAGGGGGGAATACGAGGTGAAAGCCCAGATGGCGTCGGGGACGGCCAAATCGGCTGACTTGCAAGCCTACGGCTTCAAACGCAGGGAGCCGAAATCGGGCCTCCTGCAAGATGGCGAGAGCACGCGCCTGACTGGAACGCAACAAGGGAGCCCAGAAGTAGCAGAAATAATGGGAGGCGACGTGGAGAACATACCTCAGCAGGAAGTTTGGGCAAAACTCTGCACGTGGTTCCAGGAGATACGAACGGACTTAAAAGATTTAAAAGAGGTGCGTCAAGATATAGCAGCCCTTGGGGCGGAACTTAGAGGAGAGATGGTGGAGCTGGGCAACCGAGTAGCGGAGGTGGAGTCGGGCCTAGAGGAAAACGTGGAGGCAGTCCAGGCGCTGGAACAGCGGGTGCGAGGTCAGAGTGAAGACACTCAATTTCTGCTGGACAAGGTAGAGGACCTCGAAAATAGAAGTAGGCGTTCCAATATCCGGATTCGCGGCGTCCCAGAGCTCCCGGAGTATATGAACTGTGAGCAGGTAGTTCAGCGTATAGCGGCTCAGCTGTTATCGAAGGTGGAGGATCCACGTGCCCCAACTGATATCATAATTGAGAGGGCACATAGAGCGCTGGGAGGACGGAATAAGAATGCACCTAAGGATATAGTGGCCTGCTTCAAGGACTATAAAACTAAAGAAGAAATAATGAAGAAGGCGAGAGAAGCAGAGCCTGTGGAATGGGACAGCTATCCCATAGAGCTGTATCACGATCTGTCGTCCACCACGCTCAAAAGACGGAGCGAACTGAGACCGCTGACTGCTCAACTTAGAGATGAAGGGATCCGATATAAATGGCAGCATCCTTTTGCCCTGTTGTTCTATAAGGACGGTAAGCAATGCAGAGTGGTGTCGTTGGAAGAGGCCCAAGCATATATGGCGCAAGAAGAACCAGTTGCAGAAAGCGAGCGTTCCCAGGTGGCTGAGCGCCCAAGGAAAGGCAGGCCGAAATGGCAGCGAGTTACACAAGGCAAGGGAAGACTGCGCAGGCAAATTTCGGAGAAGAAACTGACACAGTCTGCAGACAAGGGATGAAACTGGATTGAGCTGCCGTGAGAAGCGGATGCAATCGAGTGCTGAGTATACTTTGCATGTAGGACAAGAAGCTGTATGTCGTTAGGTTAAGACTGATAGCTAGTTGCTGAAGGATGGACGTGACTTCCTCTTTATGGACATGCCATGTATGGGGAACAGGGTATGTCATGATTGGATGAGGGGGAAGGTAGGGTGGGGGTTGGAGGGAGGGTTGGGGGGGGAAAGGGCACTGAGGGGGAAGTTGATTAGCGTGATAAAAATGGATAGCTATGACTGTATGCACATGTGTAACACTTAATGTGAGAGGTCTTAACACCCCCCCAGAAACGTAGGCAGGTTTTTAGGGAAGCCATACGTTTAAAAGCGGATGTGCTGTTTATTCAAGAAACTCACCTAAAGCGCAATCATGCACATTTGATGCGTCATAGACGATACCCCATAGTGCATGGAGCATCCAACTTAGATAATAAGAAAACAAAGGGGGTGCTTATAGCCCTTTCAGGTTCTCTTCCATGGGAGGTCCATAAAGTACTAAAGGATAAAGCGGGCAGATACGTGATAGTGGTGGTATCCCTGTACAACACGTATTACACTATGGTATGTGCATATGCACCCAACGAGGGACAGGGTTTATTCCTGGAGGAGCTAGAGGGGCTTTTACAAAGATCTGCCAAGGGCCATCTGCTTGTGGGAGGAGATTTAAATCTAACATTGGACCCCTTGGTGGATAACTCGGGGGGAACAGTAACATATGCAAAAAGGGAGCGAGAAGCGATGAAGGGATGGATGGCACGGTGGGGGCTGTTAGACCTCTGGAGAGAGACTCACGGGTCAGAAAGGAATTACACTTACTTCTCCCCCAAGTACAACACATACTCTAGGATAGATTATTGGCTGGGGGATGGTCTGATACGGGAAAAAATGTTGGAGGTGGTTATTGAGCCTAGAACCTGGTCTGACCATTCCCCGGTGGTGCTGACTATGAAGATAAGTGAAGGGGGTAAACAGCGGAGGCAATGGCGTCTGAATGAGGCGATTCTCTTAGACCCGCAGAATATTTCTGTAATTGAAAAACACATTGTGGAGTATCTCCAGTTTAATGATTCGGGAGAGGTGCATCCGGTGAGCCTATGGGAGGGATTTAAAGCAGTTTTACGGGGACAATTAATAGCTCTTAAGGCACATTTGGACAGGACGAGGACAGAGCGGGAATCATCCCTTAGGGCGGAGTTGGCTGAAATGGAGAGATCGCATAAAGCAGACCCGAATGATAGTGTGAAGGCAGGAGAACTACATAATCTTAGAGCCCAACTTAATGACATACAAATGGCAGAGATCGCGATGCAACTACAACAAACACAACAAGAACATTTTGAATTTGGGAATAGAGCCAGTAGGTTGCTCGCGTTAAAGCTTAAAAAGCAGGCCCAACGGAATGCCATCTCGAGCATAAAGAATGAGTCGGGGGAACAATATACCCAAACAGAGAAAATAAAGGAAGTGTTCTGGGAATTTTATACACGACTATATCAGTCGGAACGGGTGGTAGTGTCAGAGGAAGTAGCCCATTATCTGCAGGGGATGGACTTTCCAGGGGCGTCTAGGGGGGAGCTGGAGGAGCTATCGAACCCTGTGACCTTAGAGGATATTGAGAAGGCAATCGCTGACCTCCCAAATAATAAAGCCCCGGGTCCAGACGGATTCCCCACTCGGTTCTATAAACTATTCTCCAAGTGGATAGCGCCCCTATTGATGAGGGTAATTGCCTCCTTTGATGAAGCCCAGGAACTTCCGAGCTCCTGGAGAATGGCAGAGATAGTCGTGATATTAAAGCCGGGGAAAGATCCATTGCAGTGTGGGTCGTATCGACCGATATCACTATTAAATACAGATTATAAGATTTTCACCAAAATCTTGGCCAAGAGGCTGCAGGGGTTGATGCCCTTCTTGGTTCACGAGGATCAGGCGGGCTTTATCGCCGGACGTCAGACTTTCGACAACACTCGATGCCTATTACACATTATTCAACAAGTTAGGGACGAGGAAGTACCGGTACTTCTGCTCTCGGTCGACGCAGAGAAGGCGTTTGACCGAGTGGAATGGCCCTTTCTGTTCGCAGTATTAAGGAAGATAGGGATAGGAGGCAAGTTTCTACAGTGGCTCCGACTATTGTATACTAAGCCAATGGCAGCGATCAAGATTAATGGCTCACTTTCTAAACCTTTGGACCTGGGTAGGGGCACAAGGCAGGGATGTGCGATCTCTCCATTACTATTTGCACTCTCAATCGAACCATTGGCCAAGAGAATTCGTGAGCAAAGGGACATAAAAGGGGTGGTAAGGGGTAAACGAGAGCATAAAATTATGCTCTTTGCAGATGATATCTTGTTGACCTTAGCGCATCCTCGACAGTCTCTAAAGCGAGTAATAGAAGTTATGACACAGTATGGGCAATTGTCTGGATTCAAAATAAATATCAATAAATCAGAAATACTTAACCTTACAACACCAGTACAGGAGGCCCAGATATTACAGAGGATGTACCCCTTTAAGTGGGCTGAGAAATCTATTCAGTACCTAGGCATTCAGGTAACTGATAGGATAGAGACTATGTTCCAGGGGAATTACCCTAGAAAGCTGAAGGAGCTGTTTGAAGAATTAGACAGATGGGAAGGCATGACATTGTCATGGATGGGGAGAGTGCATGCCATAAAAATGATGCTATTGCCCAAGTTATTATATCTATTTTTGGCTCTCCCAATACCGATCCCGCGCTCCTTTTTTCAACAGCTGAATAGGAAAATGTTTGCATACATATGGCGTAAGAGGCCTCCGAGGGTGCGCAGGTCGATGATGTTTCAAACACCGTCTAGGGGAGGTATGGGAGTCCCAAATTTCCTCCTCTATTATCAAGCAGCACAGTTGCGGGTCTTGGCCAATTGGTACCCGGAAAATAACAAAAAGTGGTTTCACTGGGAGAGAGCATGGCTAGCCACGCGATATCTGGGAAATATACTCTGGTCCCCGGAGAGTGAGATAAGAGCGGTAATACGCAGAGTCCCGGTAGGCCTAAATCATTTACTGACAACCTGGCTCCAGATGAGAAGGAGGGTGTTCCCGGATAGAAAGTATTTCTTACAAATGGCTATCTGTAGAGCCCCAGGGTTCCCATTGGGAGAGTCTGAGAAAGCCTATCAGGACTGGGCACGCAAAGGGCTTTATAGGCTGGGGCAGGTGTGGGAACAGGGGTCGATAAAAGAGTTTGCTGAGCTGCAGGAAGAGTATGGCCTAGAGGAGCGCGACCTGGTGTTCTACCACTGTCTAAGGAACTTCCTACGCAGGCGTGCAGGGGAGGAATTGGATCTGGTGGAAACAGGATTAGAGAGAGCAATTAGAGAGGGAGGGGGGAAAGGAAGTGTAACTAGAATATACAGGGCCCTGCTCTTGCTTGTGACCCTGCAGGATTACTATGTTCATAGGTGGGAGCAGGAGCTGCATAGGACCTTCCCCTCAGGTGACTGGATGCATATTTTTAGATCTTTGTTGAAACCCTCAATCGCACAACCACTAATTGAAAATGGGTACAAAATTTTCTACTGGTGGTACTACACGCCGGTAAGGCTTAAACGGATATACCCGAGTATGTCAGCGGAATGTTGGCGAGAGTGTGGGTCACAAGGGTCATTTATGCATATATGGTGGGATTGTCCAAAGGTGAGAGAGTATTGGGCACGGGTGCTGCACATGGTTTATACGATCCTGAAGGTGCAATATCCAGGGCGAGTTGAATACTGCCTGTTACACCTTAGACCCCCGGGAGTGAAGGCCCACTTGCACAAATTGGCAGTGCAATACTTTGTAGCAGCAAAAATTGTAATAGCTCGGGCCTGGAAACAGAAAAACATACCATCATTACAGCTGATAACTCGAAAGGTGGATTTCATATATCAGATGTCAAAATTAACAGCTATGAGAAGGGGGCAGGTGGCATTGTTTACAAAAATCTGGCAACCATATGAGCTTATGAGGGAAGAGCTACTATCTTCCCCGTAGTGCCGGAGGGAGGGGGGAGGGTGGGTAGGGGATACATCTTTGAGCGACTAAAACAATGTTCAGTTAAGCTTTGGAAAGTTGTATGATGCGATATGGTTATGATTTGTTTTATATTTAAAATTTTCAATAAAAATATCGTTAAAAAAAAAAAAAAAGAAATAATATATTGTGCTCAGTTTTTTTGGTATAATACAACAAGACCCGAAGACTCGAGATATGTACTTTCACCATACCACCATCATTGCACACCCTACTTGCTTATACAAGTTTATAAAAAAACTAGCATGTCTTTTGAAAGCAATGTTTTAGTACAAGACTAGTAAAAAAAGCCCGTTTCCGAAACCAATGAAACGGGCGCTAGCATGTGGCTTTTTTTGTGTGTGTGTGTGTATGTGTCACAGAGTTATTGTGTGTGTGTGTGTGTGACAGTGTGTGAGGGTGCGGTGAGGGGGGTCTTTCTGTTGGTGAAATGTAAATGTGGTTGTAGGGGGGTCAGCCTTTGCTGAGTGTTTTTTTTTTTTCAGGTTTTTTTTTTTGTGTTGTGCTGAGGCAGCAGTGTTGTTTTAGATGGGCGGAAGGTTGAGGAGCACGTTCTTTGTCTGTTGGTATTTTTTGGCCGTTTCAGGGCTGCTGTAGGGGAATGCTGGAAGAGAAATGTGCTGTTGGAAGCAGCGCCATCTTTTTCCATTCGGCTGGGGTTCTGGGCATCCTGGAGGTAGGTGACGGCATGCCTGAGGACAGGGATGGTTGTTTTAAGTTGGTGAAAGGGAGAAGAGCACGGTCTCAGGCCGTCGGGGGGTGATCCGATATGTTTGGTCCATTTCAGGCCGGCTGCAGGGGAATGCTGGAACATTTATGCGCTGCAGGAATCAGCGCCGTCTTTTTCCGGGTGCTTGGGGAATCCCCGAGGTGGGAGACAGCTTGCCTGAGGCTGGGGATGGTTGGGCACGTCCTTGGCCGCTTCTGCAAAAGAGGAAGGGGGTGGGGAGTTACCTGCAGCCGCCTGAGAAACCATGTATTCTTTGTTTGTTTTTTTTTATTATTTTGCATTTCTGTTGAAGAAAGAGTGGATGCCTTTCGAATGATGGAGGTGGTGCGTCGGTGTGCGGTTGTTTCGTTAGTTTGGCAGCCAGTCTCCAGCGATTCCTAAGCAGGGAAGGAGTAGGGAAACACGCTCCGCGTGTTTCCCTACTCCTTCCCCTTCCTTGGTCACTGTTTGCTGCTGGCTGGGTCGCGGGTAATCCTTCCAGCTGGGCCGCAGCTTGTCCTGTTCGTCCACGTCCCAGATGGTGACGGGCACGTTGTTTTCCAGCTCCTCTGACTCCATGTCAAGCGATCCCAAATATAGTCTGTGCTATAGGCCCTCTGGCACTCTTCTGTACAGGCATTAGGCATTTAAAAATTTCTTCCCCCCCCCCCCCCCGGTCTATTTTTGCACATACCCACAGCAGGAATATTCTTCTCTCGTTCAGCGGTGGTTCTGTGCTCTCCGTGCTGCACAGATAATGAGCCATTCTGCTGGGGAATGCTCCTCCCTTATTGTCACATAGTTTCCTCTGATTGGTCCGTCTTACGTTGCCTAGTGTTGCCTGGGAACGGTGTTGTGATGGTCCTTTGTGTTTCAGAATGTTGAGGGTGTTTTTTCTGATTGGTCCGTCATGCGAGGGCGGAGCAGAGAGACATGGTCAGTGTTGTGGCTTCACCACCATGAATCCATGAACCCTTCAGGGAGTGACTTCAGAACGTTGTCTTCAGAACGTTGAGGGTGAGTTTTATTATAGTAGATAAGAAAAGCTGCTTATCTTACACAAGGAGGAGGACAAGATGGATTCCCAATCTTCTGGTGAACCAATGTCGGGGGTGGTGCGAGTCCAAATGCGGGTCAATGTAATACTTTTTTTTAATCTCAATCACCCCTTGCACCCGTGTTTCTTGATCTTCACGATATTGACCCTTCATCTCTATCCTCCCATGTTTCAAACCTCCTCTCTACTGTGGCACTATCCACGTCTCTCAACGAGGCTGTTTCTTCTTACAACAATACTCTATCCTCTGCCTTAGACACTCTTGCACCTTTGATGACCCACCCTGTAAGGCGTACAAAACCCCAACCTTGGCTGACTTCTAATATCCGCTACCTACGTTCCTGTACCCGCTCCGCCGAACGCCTCTGGCGGAAATCTCGAGCCCTTGCTGATTTCTTACACTTTAAGTTCATGCTGACCTCCTTCCAATCTGCTCTTTTACGTGCCAAACAGGATTATTATATCCAACTGACCTACTCTCTTGGCTCTAATCCTCGACTTCTCTTCACCACATTGAACTCTCTCCTCAAGGTGCCCCTCCCCCAACTCCCCCTTCATTATCTCCTCAGACCCTTGCTGAATTCTTTCACAACAAGGTTCAAAAGATAAACCTTGCTTTCTCTACCTCACCACCTCTCCCTCCACTAGTCCGTTCCCCTCTCTCTCCTTCCCCTCATTCCCTTTCCTCCTTTCCTGAAGTTACTATTGAGGAAACTACACTTCTCCTTTCTTCCTCAAAATGTACCACCTGTTCCTCTGATCCCATTCCCACCCACCTCCTTAATGCCATCTCTCCTGCTCTTATTCCTTTTATCTGTCACATTCTCAACCTCTCACTTTCCACTGCTACTGTCCCTGCTGCCTTTAAACATGCTGTGGTCACACCTCTCCTTAAGAAGCCTTCACTCGACCCTACTTGTCCCTCTAATTACCGACCCATCTCCCTCCTTCCTTTTCTCTCCAAATTACTTGAGCGTGCTGTTCACCGCCGCTGCCTTGATTTTCTCTCCTCACATGCTATTCTTGACCCACTACAATCTGGTTTTCGCCCTCTCCACTCAACCGAAACTGCGCTTACTAAAGTCTCCAATGACCTATTACTGGCTAAATCCAGAGGTCAATATTCCATCCTCATTCTTCTTGATCTTTCCGCTGCTTTTGACACTGTCGATCACAGCATACTTCTCGATACCCTGTCCTCACTTGGATTCCAGGGCTCTGTCCTTTCCTGGTTCTCTTCCTACCTCTCCCTCCGCACCTTTAGTGTTCACTCTGGTGGATCCTCTTCTACTTCTATCCCTCTGCCTGTCGGCGTACCTCAGGGTTCTGTTCTTGGTCCCCTCCTCTTTTCTATCTACACTTCTTCCCTTGGTTCATTAATCTCATCCCATGGCTTTTCCTACCATCTCTATGCTGATGACTCCCAAATCTACCTTTCTACCCCTGATATCTCACTTTGCATCCAAACCAAAGTTTCCGCGTGCTTGTCTGACATTGCTGTCTGGATGTCTCAACGCCACCTGAAATTAAATATGACCAAAACAGAGCTTCTCATTTTCCCCCCCCAAACACACCTCCCCGCTCCCCCCATTTTCTATTTCTGTTGATGGCTCTCTCATTCTCCCAGTCTCCTCAGCTCGAAACTTTGGGGTCATCTTTGACTCTTCTCTCTCCTTCTCTGCTCATATCCAGCAGATTGCCAAGACCTGTCGTTTCTTTCTTTACAGCATCCGTAAAATCCGCCCCTTTCTTTCCGAGCACTCTACCAAAACCCTCATCCACACCCTTGTCACCTCTCGTTTAGACTACTGCAATCTGCTTCTTGCTGGCCTCCCACTTAGTCACCTCTCCCCTCTCCAGTCGGTTCAAAACTCTGCTGCTCGTCTCATCTTCCGCCAGGGTCGCTTTACTCATACTACCCCTCTCCTCAAGACCCTTCACTGGCTCCCTATCCGTTTTCGCATCCTGTTCAAACTTCTTCTACTAACCTATAAATGTATTCACTCTGCTGCTCCCCAGTATCTCTCCACACTCGTCCTTCCCTACACCCCTTCCCGTGCACTCCGCTCCATGGATAAATCCTTCTTATCTGTTCCCTTCTCCACTATTGCCAACTCCAGACTTCGCGCCTTCTGTCTCGCTGCACCCTACGCCTGGAATAAACTTCCTGAGCCCCTACGTCTTGCCCCATCCTTGGCCACCTTTAAATCTAGACTGAAAGCCCACCTCTTTAACATTGCTTTTGACTCGTAACCACTTGTAACCACTCGCCTCCACCTACCCTCCTCTCTTCCTTCCCGTTCACATTAATTGATTTGATTTGCTTACTTTATTTATTTTTTGTCTATTAGATTGTAAGCTCTTTGAGCAGGGACTGTCTTTCTTCTATGTTTGTGCAGCGCTGCGTACGCCTTGTAGCGCTATAGAAATGCTAAATAGTAGTAATAGTAATCTACATACTGTTCCTAGTTCCCCCTACATGGGTCATATTTCACCAAAGCTGGCGTCCTCAGGGGAACTGAACTACAAAACAAAAAGTAAAAAACAAAAATTAAAATCTCACAAAAAAACTCATGCTCTCTGTTAATAATCTTATCATATGCAAAGAGAGCAAAAACCATCCCACATAATATCAAGAAATTTTTAAGCAAATTTGTTTTATGAATATAACTTACAGTTCGGTGACTCATAGGAAGGAGCTCCCTCCTACCAGGGTTAAAGCCTGTGAAAAAATGCCCACACATGCACAGTATTTTATAGGCCATCAGCTGACTTGCAGACACGGGAAAACTCAAAGAAGAGATTGCCATTCTGTTTCCCTATTCAGGCCACTAGTGGCCACTGTGTCCCATCTGAAGATCAGCTTGTGTTCCCTTTTCAGCAAGACACAGGATACATCACCACCTTGAGGCATAACAACTTGAATAAGCACTACGAATTTTACATCCTGGACAGTATGCTGGGCTTGTATCCAGTGGTCCACAAGGGGGGCCTCACGTTTGTTGTTCCTCAGATTACTCAAATGTTCACCAATCCTTTGTTTTACCCGTCTATTGGTCTGCCCAATGTACCATTTGGCACATGGGCATAAAATCCCATAAAGAACTTGGGAAGAATTACAGTCTGTAGAACTTATGAGGAAAAAAGGTTTACCTGTCTTAGGATTGGATACCTTTGTGGTATGCCACACATATTGACAGTATACACATTGACCACACCCCTTGTGACTCTTCTCTCCATGTGTAGGTATGTTACACGGAGTGTTTTTAGTAGATGAAAAAAATCTCCCCCAGGTTGCGATCCCTGCTGTAGGCAAATAAGGGTGCTCGGTCAAAACCATGAACTGATAGTATTGATAAATGTTTGTTGATGAATTTTCTGATCTTCCTAGTTTGACGGGAAAAAGGCAACATGCAAGTCAGTCTGTCTGTATTGTTTGAAGTGTTTGACGAAGGGTGCAGCAACCAGTGACGATCAGCATTCATAGCTCTTTTGTACGCTTTCTTAATGATCTTATTCGGATAGGCTCGAGACTTGAACCTATCACTTAAATCTATGGCTGACATTCTGAAACTTTCTTGAGATGCAGATAGTTTTTTTAGCCGTAGAAATTGTCTCACAGGAATCCCATTCTTGGCTGTCATAGGGTGAAAACTATGATAATGGAGTAGTGTATTAGAATCCGTGGGTTTTCAGAACACTTGCATATTAAATCTTCCAATCTCTAGAATAATAGAAATATTGTCACGTCTGTGGCCGTGACCACCCTCAGCCTTACCTTCTTTCTGGGGGTCAGCAATTCTGCTGGCTTCTGTCTGTCTTTGTGTTAGTCTTGTCTCTGGCTCTGTGTGCTGATTACTTCACTAGACCTCACCTGTGTGGGCTATGCCTCTCTAGGGAGCCAGCATCTAAGATGGCTGCCACCGGCTCTATGCCAGCTTCCAAGATGGCTCCTGCTTGTCTTTCCTGTGAGCTCACTTCCTATGTGTGTCAAGCCTCTCTTTGGGGTCAAGGTACTTCCTGCTTCTGTCCTGCTGCTGGTGACCTCATCAGTGAGAGCCTTCATAAGGAAGTGCTGTGCTGGCATTCTGGGCCTTTGCATTGATAAGTGTTATGCTCTTAGGCCAGGCCAGGTCAGGTTAGTAAGTGTCTGCTGCACTACTGCTTAGCCTCTCTCTGGGTTCCAGCCCAGTTTCTTTCTGTGTCTGGGTCTCTGTTGTCCTTCCGTGGGGGGTTTCCCTGCCACTGTCTGTCTGTGGACTGCGGGTCCTTCCTGGCTTACCCTGTGTTTGGGGTGAAGCCTCTGTTCCTGGCTTACCCTGTGTTGGGGTGAAGCCTCTGTCCCTGGCTTGCCCTGGGTTGCGGTGAAGCCTCTGTCCCTGGCTTTCTCTGTCTGTTCTCCTGTCTGCCCAAAGACCCTTGGCCTGTTATTCCTGGTTACTATGTTTGCTCTACTGCCAGCCCAAGACCCTTGGCCTGTTTTCCTGGTTTGCTCTCTTTACCCTGAACCCTGCCTTGCCTAGCCTGTGTGCCTTCCCTGCTTGTATATCCTGAGGGTATATCCTGAATCCTGTATCTGTCTGGCTAGTGTGTTTTCCTGGGTGATTTCCTGTATCCTGTCTCCACCTAGCTAGAGGGTGTACCCTGTGGGTATTCCCAGATCCCCATTCTGTCTAGTGTGTTGCTGCCCTAGTCCTTGCTCCTGCTAGCTTCTGTACGCCTTGTGTTCCTTGGTCTGTCTTCTGGGTCTTGCTAGTGGCTGTGCAGCAGCACACTGTCTGAGTCTAGTTCCGTGCCCTGTCGCCCTCGTGTATCCCAGACCCAGGGTGGGTCCTCTGGATCTTCAGTTCCTGCCTTATCCTGCAAGTCCTGCCGGCCACCTGCACTTCGGAGCTCAACTCCGGAAGAACGGTGGCTAGGTGCAGGTGAAGCTGTTTCTATCTCATCTGTTCTAGTTGCCTGCCTTGTACTACTCCAGTCCAGAGTTCCAGTACTGCTCTTCTGTGTTTCCAGTCCCGAGGTGGTCTTGCCTACCGCTGCCGCGCCTCGGCAGTGGCCCAAGGGCTCACGAACTCCAGTCCTGCCTCGAGGACCTGACAGAATGCCAAGGCCCTCGAGAACGCGACAAATATCCAGATAATGCTGGGATTGACCACCCATTAGAGATTCAAACCCAATGTGTTCACCAACAGAATCTAAATATTAAAAGAAATTGTTGAAGTAGATCATCACTTCCACGCCATATGAAAATCACATCATCAATGAAACGTAGCTAGACATGGAGAGAAGGGTCACAAGGGGTGTGGTCAATGCGTATACTGTCAATATGTGTGGCATACCACAAAGGTATCCAATCCTAAGATAGGTAAACCTTTTTTCCTCAGAAGTTCTACAGACTGTAATTCTTCCCAAGTTCTTTATGGGATTTTATACCCATGTGCCAAATGGTACATTGGGCAGACCAATAGACGGGTAAAACAAAGGATTGGTGAACATTTGAGTAATCTGAGGAACAACAAACGTGAGGCCCCCCTTGTGGACCACTGGATACAAGCCCAGCATACTGTCCAGGATGTAAAATTCGTAGTGGTTATTCAAGATGTTATGCCTCAAGGTGGTGACGTATCCTGTGTCTTGCTGAAAAGGGAACAAGAGCTGATCTTCAGATGAGACACAGTGGCCACTAGTGGCCTGAATAGGGAAACAGAATGGCAATCTCTTCTTTGAGTTTTCCCACGTCTGCAAGTCAGCTGATGGCCTATAAAATACTGTGCATGTGTGGGCATTTTTTTCACAGGCTTTAACCCTGGTAGGAGGGAGCTCCTTCCTATGAGTCACCGAATTGTAAGCTATATTCATAAAACAAATTTGCTTAAAAATTTCTTGATATTATGTGAGATGATTTTTGCTCTCACTGCATATGATAAGAATATTAGCAGAGTGAGCATGAGGTTTTTTGTGAGATTTTTAATTTTTATTTTTTACTTTTTGTTTTGTAGTTCAGTTCCCCTGAGGACGCCAGCTTTGACGAAACATGGCCCATGTAGGGAACAGTCTGTAGATCAAGAAACACGGGTGCAATGGGAGATTGAGATTTTAAAAAAAAAGTATTACATTGACCCGCATTTGGAATCGCACCACCCCCGACATTGATTCACCAGAAGATTGGGAATCCATCTTGTCCTCCTCCTTGTTTAAGATAAGCAGCTTTTCTTATCTTGTACTAAAACATTGCTTTCAAAAGACATGCTAGTTTTTTTTACATCTTGTATAAACAAGAATAGGGAGTGGAGGTAGGGTGTGCAATGATGGTGGTATGGTGAAAGTACATATTTCGAGTCTTCAGGTCTTGTTGTATTATACCAAAAAACTGAGTACAATATATTATTTAAACTATAAGATTTTTTGTGTTTTTTAAATGTTTAAAAAAAAAAATTTTCTTCTTTTTTACTTCTATTTTTATGGTTTCTGATAACTTTGGATAAATTCACTGATTGGGAAGCCGAGATTATAGTTGAAGCCCAGAATACTTAGTGAATTAAATTTTAACTGCCAGACTCTCGACCATTCTTCTAACGTTCAGAGATCCCTTCTCATCGTTTCTATTCCCTCCAGGGTATCCACTCTATTGGCTATTTTCGTGTCATCCGCAAAAAGGCACACCTTTCCTTTCAACCCTTCAGCAATATCTCCCACAAATATACTAAACAGAATAGGCCCCAGCACTGACCCCTGAGGAACTCCACTGCTCACCTTCCTTTCCTCGGAGCGGATGCCATTTACCACCACCCTCTGCCACCTGTCGGTCAACCAGTTTCTTATCCAGTTCACCACTTTCAGCTTATTCATGAGTCTTCTGTGAGGGACTGTATCAAAGGCTTTGCTGAAGTCCAAGTAGATTACATCTAGCACACGGCCTTCATCCAGTTCTTTCAAAGAAGTCAATAAGATTCGTTTGGCAGGATTTTCCTTTGGTAAAGCCATGTTGCCTCGGGTCCTGTAACCTGTCGGTTTCTAGAAAGTTAACTATCCTTTCTTTCAGCAGCAACTCCATTATTTTTCCTACCACCGACCTGAGACTTACCCGGTCTGTAGTTTCCCACTTCTTCCCTGTCTCCACTATTGTGAAGAGGGACCACATCCGCTCATCTCCAATCTCACGGAACCTCTCCCGTCTCTAAAGATCTATTAAATAAATCTTTAAGAGGTCCCGCCAGGACCTCTCTGAGCTCCTTCAGTATCCTGGGATGTATCCCATCCGGCCCCATAGCTTTGTTCACCTTCAGATTCTCCAGCTGTTTATAAACTCTTTCTTCCGTAAACAGCACAGTATCCACTCCATTCCCAGACGTTCCCTCGGCAGCCAACCGCGGTCCTTCTCCGGGATTTTCCTCCATGAACACAGAAGAGAAATAATTGTTTCGCATGTTCGCTTTATCTTCATCACTCTCCACATAGCCATTATCTTTCAGTCTCGCAATTCCATTTCTATCTCTTCTCCCTTCTCCACTATATCTGAAAAAGTCTTGTCACCTCTCTTTACATCTTTAGTCATTTTTTCTTCCGCTCGCGCTTTCGCTAGCCGTATTTCCCTCTTCACTTCTCTCTCTCTTCTTCCCCTCCACCCCAGAGTGACCAACACTTCTCTCTCACTTTATGTACCCCCTCCCTGACTGGCATTGTACTGCTCCTTCCTGGCTGCTGCTACTGCTGCCGCCACTGACATAAAAGAAAACGCAAGATAGGGTAGTGTGGGGCCTTAAGCACCTGTGTATGCTCAAGGCCTCCTGGTTCCCACCCTCTCAGATTTTTTCTTTGTGTCAGCAGTGCCAGTAGCAGCAGCCAGGATGGAGCAGTAAAACGCTGGTTACTGCAGCGGGCAGGAGGCAGAAAGCGAGAGAGAAGTGTCAGTCACCACAGGGAGGTAGGAGAGGGACAGAAACAGTACCTGCAGGCAGGTGGGTGTATTGGCGGAGAAAGCAAAAATGCTGCACACCAAGGGGGAAAGGGACAAATGCAGGACACTACAGGAGAGGAAAGATTACCAGCATACCATACTTGAATATAACCCCCCCCCCAACCCAGCTATACTCGAGTTACCAGTCCCCCCACCATTTTAGGGGGAACACTGAACTTGGCTTATGCTCAGATAGCCTTATATTCGAGTATATATAATAATACCTTATAACAAAGAAAACAATGAAAAACAAACTTGTGTGGTATCTTAGCAGTTGGCAAGGAAGAGGAAGTTCTAACTAGATGGCAAAATAAGTACAATGCATAGAAAAACCTGCACTTCAACATATGACTGAAAGCTCATGATGCCCTAAGCCAGAACTGATTCAGCTGAAAGCCACAACAGCAATGAGGAAATTGTTCATCCAAAAAAAAAATTAAATAAAAGGATAAAGCAGGGACTACAGATGTACGTTACTGTGCAAAGCAGCTGGGCTCCTTTTTCTCTAGCAAGCTGGGCCAAATAATAGAAGTTTCACCCTCATACTGATGTGACAGGTGAGTGCTATACAGAAGCGTGATTCCTAGCAGCAAGCAGCCACTAAATATTTCAACCCAACCAGAGGCTTCATTTCCAAGTCTTATCCAGCAATGCTGAGAGAAACAATTAAACTAGGAAAAATGTTTTCTCACTGTGAGGCACAAATGACAGTACACAAGTGTTTTTAGGGTACTCTGTTGGTGGGAGTGCTCTGCCATGTGAGATGGGCATTCTGTTCCCGAGTCTGGCTTCAGTTCATCGGGTCACCTCCAGTGGAAGCACTGCTCAAAAGCCCTAGTGACTGAGAGGGAGATGAGTCCCATGCCACCTACAACAGCAGAACCTAATGGCTTGACACAGGTTGCACAAAGAGATGCCAGGTGGGGGGGCCTGAACCCAGAGTGGGGGGAGGAGGACATTTTGCCCCACCTCCCCACACTGCAACCCCAAATACCTGGACTAGCGAAGGGTCCCCAATCCCCATCAGCAGAAGCCTTCCTCCAGCACCGTTTGCTGCCATACTCTGCCTGCCCTGCTTCCCCCATGCGCATGGGTGAGGTGGGGGGGGGGGGGGAAGCAGGGCAGGCAGCATGGCAGTGACCAGTGCTGGAAAAAGGCTTCTGCTGGCGGGGCTTGGGGACCCCCGTCAGCCAAACCAGTAGACGTTGAGGGGCCTGAATCTAGCCCCCCTCCCCCCATGGCTATGCCACAGGTCTGTGGGCTGTCGAAGCACTGCCACTGGGATGGAAAGGGTTAAAAACGGAACTGGCCACAGGGTGCTGTAATCTAACAGAGGCCAGTTCTGACTAAACCAGAAGAGCAAGGAAGAGGAAATGACAGGACCAAAATGTATTTTTTTTTAAATTTGAATAAAATCTTTCATTCCATCATGTGAATTACCGCCACCACAAATCCAGGAATTGCTTCAACATTTATGGAGGTAGCAAATGACATAGAGGATAAACGGCCTGCATATATTCTGCTGAAAAAGGTTCAGCTAGATGTATTCATACCTGCCTCACTCAGGCATTTCTTAGCTCTATTTCTGAACCCCAAAAAGTAGCGAGATCAACACAACACTCCCAAGACACCGTGGGTACGAGTAATAAAATGTTTAATTACATGAAAATTAAAAAAAGACTCGACACGGAGCCATGATTCGGCGAAAAACGCCTGCTTAAGGAGTCTGTTTGTTGTGTAAACCAATGAATGGAACACCATAAATTAGTCAAATCAAGCTTTTAAAAAGGATAATGACAGATGAATGAGGTGTCTTGGGAGTGTCAAGTTGATCTCGCTACTTTTTTTGCTGTTCTTTTATTTTTATCCATGTAGCAGATCCTGTTTCTCCACTCTTTGTTGGTTTTTGTTTTCTGTATCTGAACCCTTACGAGAAAAACTACACTGGCTCCCACTCAAAGAACGCATCACGTTTAAACTCTGTACTTTAGTCCATAAAATCATCCATGGTGACGCCCCAGCCTACATGTCAGACCTAATAGAACTTCCACCCAGGAACGCAAAAAAATCTTCTCGCACTTTCCTCAACCTTCACCCACCAAATTGCAAAGGCCTGAAATACAAATTAATGCACGCATCTACCTTCTCCTATATGAGCACGCAGCTCTGGAACACGTTGCCACGCAACTTGAGAACTGTCTACGAACTGACAAACTTCCGCAAACAACTGAAAACCTATCTCTTCGACAAGATATACAACAAAGAGCAACACATGTAACTATATAACCTCTGACTTATCCAGAAATGTTTTATACTATCTTTTGCTTTATTACTATCAGTTAATCCAAAACTCTCTGTTATAATAAATGTATGTTCCCCTCTATTTCCCATATCCACGATGAATTATAAGCCACATTGAGCCCGCAAAAAGGTGGGATACAAATGCAATAAATAAAATAAAATAAAACCCAACACAACCAGCCTGCAAGCAATAACAAACTCCTCAAACCCTTCTTGCTACCAGTACTGCCCATGGCACCAATGAGAATCGCTACCGTCATCTTACCTCAGCGCCTGGGTACTGTGAAGCTGCTTTTGCAATCTGCTGGAAGATGTGCTTCTCACTGAAAAAGCGTTCGGCAGCTGCCCCCCTCTCCATGAAGTGCACAAAGGTCTCCATCAGATCCTGTTCAGAATGGAGGACCTTATGATCCTTCCCCTGGGCAGGAGCAAGGCCCAGGGCCTGCAGCAGCTGTACACCAGAGACAACCACATCCACGCAGGCGTTCACTCTGAAAAAGAAAGGCAACCTGTGGAATTCCAAGGAATGTTCAAGCGAAAGTAAAAAAAAAAAAAAAAACTATACAAAGCTTGTTTTTTGCATATCAAGTATGAGCAATTTTAATAACCTTTGGGATACATCATCCCGAATAAGTTTGCAATAAAGCCTACGCTCAAACTGGCCACCTAACCTAAACAACACCACTTCATTGCCTGATTCTTCAACTGTCACGATGTTTTGCTCGGTGCAAACTGATTTGACCCTGCCGCTTCCTGACTGGTAATCAGTTGAGTTCATTTCTCACAATTTCTTCAAAACACATTCTATGCTTACTCTTTTGCAAGGGTTTCCAAAAAAAGAGGTGCATCAGTCTGAGACCCACAACCTTTCTCCAGATACATATTTTTAATAAGGATCAGATCCTCCTGACTGAAAACCATAGTAACTGTTTATGTTTAAAGAAAAATGACATCTGCATGTATCACGATGAATCGCTAGGTGGTGGAGACATTGTTTAGGTGAAGTAGCCGGCATGGGTACAGGCTTATTGTAAATTTATTCAGGATGATACATCCCCCAGACTTTTAAAAAAACTGGTTGGGGAGAATTCTCAAGGTCAACATCAAGAAGGGGATGGCATGAATCTCACATCTTTTCTGGAATCTTCACTAGAAATGATTACTCAGAGACTTTCCTTTCAACACTTAGACATGCAGTTCCTGGGATCTAAAGTTAGAATATTTCCTGATCTTTCCAGAGAAACGCAGAAAAGGTGTAAGACCTTTCTGAGTTTGCACCCAAGGACTTTGGCCCTGGGCGCTAATTTTGTACTTAAATTTCCTTGCACATGTTGTGTATTATTTCAATCTAAACAATTTCAATTCTTTAATCCGAAGCAACTGGAAGAATTTTTGTTAGCTAGAGAGGAGGTAAAAATCACTGCTTAAGCCACATGAGCGCACTGTAAGATAGGCTGGAGTGAGTCTGCTGGGTTGCTTTAATTTAGTTTTCTAATTTTTTGTTTTATTTCTTATCATCTTGGATCCAAATTACTTAAATAGTGGACGAAGTTAATATAATTTTCAAATTGTCAATGTTCTTAATGTTGACACATATTGTTACTTGCATGATTGTGATTTCTCTATTTCTGTATTATTTCTCTATTGAGTTGTAATAATATATAAATAAATATATAAAGGATGATATATCTCAAATTGTATTGAAATTGGTCAAATTTTGACAGAGTGTATAAAGCATACAGTAAGCCCTATAAATCTGAACCAGAAGCTTAATGCCATGTGCACACATGCTGCTTGATTTATCTTTCTGGAGGCCTTTATATTTGCTCCCTGTAATTTAGTCCATCGATACTTCAATTAGCTTAGGTGGTGACTGTACAGAGGCAGTACTATAGGTGCCTCATGCATTTCAGGTTAAGAACATAAGCTTTGCCATACTGGGACAGACCAAAGGTCCATCAAACCCAGTATCCTGTTTCCACAGTGGACGATCCAGGTCACAAGTACCTACCAACATCCCAGAACAGTAAAAACAGATTTCATGCTGTTCATCCTAGAAATAAACAGTGGATCTTCCCTAATCCATCTTAATAATAGCTTATGGACTTTTCTTTTAAAAAATTATCCAAACCTTTTTTAAACCCTGCTAAGCTAACTGCTTTTACCATTCTCTGGCAATGAATTCCAGAGTTTAATTACACTTTGAATAAAGAAATATTTTCTCTCATTTGTTTTAACATTTACTACTTAGTAGCTTCATTGCATGCCTCCCAGTCCTAGTATTTTTGGAAAGAGTAAACAAGCAATTCACATCTACCCATTCCACTCCACTCAGTATTTTATGGACCTCTATATCTCTCTTCCAAGCTGAACAGCCCTAGCAGCTTTAGCCTTTCCTCATAGGGAAATTGTCCCATCCCCTTTATCATTTTTGTCACCTTTCTCTATACCTTTTCTAATTCTGCTATATCTTGTTTGAGATGTGGCGATCAGAATTGCATACAGTATTCAAGGTGCGGTCGTACCATGAAGCAATACAAAGGCATTATAACATTCTCATTATCAGTGTACACTCTTTCAACTTAGGAGGAGGTATAACTGTATAGTCCGTTCTTGTTATTTGCACATTTGGAATTCACCATTATTTTATATTTACAGCAGCATTTATATCCCACATTTTCCAAACATGTTTGGGTCAATGTGGCTTGCAGTTTTAGTTAGTACAGGTAGAGAATTAGATTTTAAGGGGATGTAGAAATAAGAGAATTATATTTTAACAGAGTTTTAGTTTAAGCGAAATGCATTTTTAGAGACTAGATGGTGTGTAGAGGATCGAAAGAAAGTTCTTAGTTAGGGGACGAGGGGGCAAATGGTTTTCTTAGTGAGAGTTAGTACATAAGCATTGCCATACTGGGACAGACCGAAGGTCCATCAAGCCCAGCATCCTGTTTCCAACAGTGGCGAATCCAGGTCACAAGTACCTGGCAATAACCAAAAAAAGTACAAAACATTTTATGCTGCTTATCCTAGAAATAAGCAGTGGATTTTCCCCAAGTCCATTTTAATAATGGTCTATGGACTTTTCCTTTAGGAAGCCATCCAAATCTGGCTGGGTGTAACCACTGCCCTAGATGATAAATTTGGCTCACTGAGTGGAAGGAAAGTACCTTTTGGCAGAATCGGTGGAAGTCATGCATTTTTATGTTTTCTTCCCAGTAAGTGAAATGACACCTCATGTTTGACCATGCTGTTTCCATCCTTTTCATTCGTACAGAAATTAACACATAACTATCCCTGCTTTGCAGGTCAAAATAATGCCAAGGGTGAAGGAGGGAGAAGAGCTACTGGCTATTGTAGTGTGACTGGCGGGAATCCCCAGGGTCCCACAAGCCAGAAAAAAGGAGCAGGAGAGGATAGTGAAGAGATCAGCACAGGGAACTAGAGGTGGGAAGAAACAGTGGAAAAGGGTACAAAAGGAGTGCAAGAACATGAGGACAAGGGAAAGTGAATGGCTAAGGGAGAGAAGTGGGCAAAGGAGGGATGGAGAAGTGTTGATGAAGACCGCTCAAGGAAATTGTGCACTCCCTAAGTATTCCTTTCTAATTTTGTTTTGTTCATTTTCCTCTGGATTACAACAGAGCTTTTGAACAATAAGTAGGACTCTGCAGACCTCTGTTCCTCTTTCAACCTAACCATAACCAAGATTCCAGATTCCATAAGGAGTAGAGTGGTAGTAGATAATGAGGACAGTCTGCTTACCAGAGTGTGTTCATCTGCCCATAGGCACCAACATTTCAAAATGGATCTGGATGCCAAACAGAATACAAAATTACCCCTCCCTGAATACAAATGAAGAAGCGTGCTCAATACTGGGGTGCTCAGTATTTAATGACACACATGTGCGTCTCTCTACGTTTGGAGGGAGTGGCTTAACACCTTACAATTGAATATGAAATCAGAATTCAGTTTAACTTAAAAAAATGTTTCTTTAAATTTGCTTTGGGGGAACAAAATGAGTTCTAATGTCCCAGATATTCCAAAAGCATCACAAGCTGTGGATGTGTTTCTAATTTTCAACAGTTATAGGATAAATCAAGCAGAGTGCACAGGTTTAAAGTCAAGCACTGTGACCAAGAAAACAAGCAAAGATGCTTTCCAGGTCTCCTGTTCCTAAAGCCAGGATACTGAATAGCAGTTTTACATTATTTGATGAACTATTTTAAAATAATTGGAAAACATTTTCATGACATAGCAAGAAAATGCATTAACAGGGTATCAAAGAACAGTTTCAGCATCAAGTCCACATCTGAAGAGTGACTGGCTTACTGAATTCCCCACCTTGAGATAGTTTGCAGGTTTTGCCTTATACAGGCAACATTGATAGTAACATAGTAGATGACTGCAGAAAAAGACCTGCATGGTCCATCCAGTCTGCCCAACAAGATAAATTCATATGTGTATACCTTACCTTGATTTGTACCTGTCTTTTTCAGGGCACAGACCGTATAAATCTGCCCAACACTATCCCATCCTCCCAACCACCAGTCCCGCCTCCCATCACCGGCTCTGGCATAGACCGTATAAGTCTGCCCTCCACTATCCTCACCTCCCAACCACCAACCCCTCTTCCCCCCACCTGCTCCGCCACCCAATTTTGGCTAAGCTTCTGAGGATCCATTCCTTCTGCACAGGATTCCTTTATGTATATCCCACGCATGTTTGAATTCCATTACCGTTTTCATCTCCACCACCTCCTGAGGAAGGGCATTCCAAGCATCCACCACCTTCTCTATGAAAAAATACTTCCTGACATCTTTCCTGAGTCCGCCCCCCTTCAATCTCATTTCATGTCCTCTCGTTCTACTGCCTACCCATTTCCGGAAAAGATTTGTTTGCGGATTAATACCTTTCAAATATTTGAACGTCTGTATCATATCACCCCTGTTTCTCCTTTCCTCCAGAGTATACATGTTTAGTTCAGCAAGTCTTTCCTCATACGTCTTGTAACGCAAATCCCATACCATTCTCGTAGCTTTTCTTTGCACCGCTTCAATTCCTTTTACATCCTTAACAAGATACGGCCTCCAAATCTGAACACAATACTCCAGGTGGGGCCTCACCAACAACTTGTACAGGGGCATCAACACTTCCTTTCTTCTGCTGATCACACCTCTCTCTATACAGCCTAGCAACCTTCTCGCTACGGCCACCGCCTTATCACACTGTTTTGTCGCCTTCAGATCCTTGGATACTATCACCCCAAGATCCCTCTCCCCCTCAGTACCTATCAAAAATTCATCATCGTCAAAGAAAAACAGAAAATAACATTAGTGCAACAATAACCTGTCCTGCATTAACTAGAACAGAATTTGAAAAAGCTGTTTTGGTGTGTCCCGAGCGCCCAAAACATGTACATGGGAACCACACAGCTAGCCAGGGGCAGGAGGGAAGAGGACAAGAATAAATGCCATTGAAGGATGCCAAACCTGCTAACAGCTATTACCTCGGGTAACCTGAGTATCAGGTCTGGCCAGACCCATACACTCTTTTTTCTCTCCTTCCTCCAAACAGAATTCCACTACCGCCTCTCCTCCCTCCAAGTTTCTAGCCCTCCTAACCTCTGATGCAGTTACTATTGCCTTCAGGCTCTCTGCCTCTTTGTCAACTACCGGTTGTGGTAACTGATTTGTGTAACTGATTTCTGGCACATCCTCTATCCAACCCATGAAAGCTGAGGCTGCTTTCTCTTTCTGGCTGCAAAGACAACACTTCCTTCCTTCTTATATCCACAACCAACAGTGTTTTTGCTTTATAATCCAAAATCACCAATTCCCAAATGCACACTTGTACCCCTAACTAAAAGCCTGTTTCAACACTAGCGGGGAAGAGGGCATTAAGGCCTCCCTCCAATTATGTGCAGAATTATACAAGTGAATAGTTTTTTTTTTAAGTTTAATTATTTGCCTTTCCAACTGAAGCTCAAGGCAAGTTATACCTGAGGTAAAATAGACATTTACAGAGAGCTTACAGTTTGAGTCAGAGAATGATGTGTCATAAGTTGCAAGGAGAATTAGTGAAGGAGGATATGAACTCTGACCCCCCCCTCCTCCAGCCACACTGAACTTGAAATTGTACTGGAAAATGTGGGTTATAAATGTCATATATAAATAAATAAATAAAAACAAACTAGGCTATTCCTCCACACATGCATACTGAACTGCTTCACTTGAAAAGGAAAATGCAGGTACCTCAGAACCCCACACAAAATGTAATACAGTAATGGGCAAAGATCAAACACTGCAACAGTACTAGCCAACACTTAATAATTTAGTCCAGGTCAGGATCATTTCTATACGTCAGAGCACATCCAGTACAGGAACTAGCTAGGATTTAGAGGGTGGGTGTGTTTGTGATTTTCTTATTCATCTCTAAACACACCTGAGCTCTGTTTGCAAAGTCCTCAGAAAACAAGACCTAGCAGTGTACATAAAGAGGTAATCACCCAAGGAACACCGCTTCTCAAAGTCATCCACAATAAAGAAAACAATTATTCAGACATAATGAACCAAGAATCTACATAACGGACCCCCCCCCCCCCCCCCCCCCAACATTCAGAAATTGCATAACGTGCACTTCACTACAAACACAAAAAGTTAATAGCTATAAAATTACAAAAACAGTACCTTGTCAATATAATCTAACTAGCCGTAACTGGTAAAATATTTGCAGCAGCATGCATATCTCTTCTCCCTTCGCCTTCACATCTCAGGTCTCTCACCAGCCTTCCAACAATACCTGCCTTGTGGAGTGCATTAAATGGAGGCGCTGAATCCCCTGGTAGCCACATAAACTGAGAACAACCAAGACTAGAAGATGTTTTAGGTCTGCAAATTAAAAAAAGGAGTAGTAGCCTAACAGTGCAATGAGCAAATTGCTCATTGCACTATTAGGCTACTACTCCTTTTTTTAATTTGCAGACCTAAAACATCTTCTAGTCTTGGTGGTTCTCAGTATATGTGGATGTGAAGACGAAGGGAGAAGAGATATGCATGCTGCTGCAAATATTTTACCAGTTACGGCTAGTTAGATTATATTGACAAGGTACTGTTTTTGTAATTTTATAGCTATTAACTTTTTGTGTTTGTAGTGAAGTGCACGTTATGCAATTTCTGAATGTTAACACTCCACTTGCCCCAGGGACAAAAATTAGGGCCCTAATGGTTAGTGCAGCAGGCTTTGATGCTGGTGACCTGGGTTCGATTGCCACTGCAGCTTCTTGTGACTTTGGGCAAGTCACTTAACCCTCCATTGCCTCAGGTACAAAAACTTACGATTGTGAGCCCTCTAGGGACAGAGAAAGTACCTGCTTATAATGTGTACAGTGCTGTGTACATCTAGTAGTGCTACAGAAACTATTAGTAATATTACTAAGCCGTGCTATCCACGTAGATGCCCATAATTCTAGTAAACAGGGCCTTTAGACTGTGAGCACTATAAACACAGAGAAAGGACCTGT